>NC_141141.1:142703052-143019870 GCF_053477565.2 Lygodium microphyllum
AGTTTTTATGGACTTAAGCAGACACCAAGAGAATGGTATCCTAAGTTTGGTGTTTTTGTGCATTCATAGGGTTACTCTTGTAGTAATATGAATTTATGTCTTTACACAAAGAAGGCCCATGATGCTAACCTTATCATTTTGGTACTATATATTGATGATGACATGCTCATTGGTGGGAGTACTCATAATGAGTTGGATACTTTAAAGATTTAGCTCAAAAAGAGATTTGAGATGAAGGACATGGAGCATGCCTTTCACACACTTAGTATGTGTATTACTTGTAATCATTATAAGGGCCTCCTCTACTTATCATAGGAGTACATTTATAAAGTCCTTGAGCAATTCCATATGTAGGGTTGCAAGCCTAGTGATTGCCCATTACCTTCTCATGTGAAGGTCAATTCAAACAAGTTTTTCCCAATCAAATGATGAGAGCCAAG
The DNA here is from genome assembly GCF_053477565.2 of Lygodium microphyllum. NCBI lineage: Eukaryota > Viridiplantae > Streptophyta > Polypodiopsida > Schizaeales > Lygodiaceae > Lygodium > Lygodium microphyllum. The sequence continues at coordinate 142,703,493 of NC_141141.1, forward strand.
ATGGCTAAGATCTTGAATGCATCCATGGTGGGTAGCTTGAATTATGACATGATAGCCACTCAACCTAACATAGCATTTGTAGTGTGAGTTGTGGCTTGTTATATGGCAATACTTGGCAATGAAATTGGAGTGCCATTAAGCATATCATGAGATACCTTAAGGGCACTACAAATTTGTGCATTTCCTATGGTGGCCAGGATAGTGGAGTCATGGGCTACACAGACTTTGATTATGCAAGACATGCAGGTAGTAGGAAGTCCACCTTTAGATATGTATTTGCCTTTGTTGGAGGTGCTTTTTCTTGGATGTCTAGGGTGTAGAAATGCATGGTCTTATCTACTACTAAGACTAAGTACAATGTAGCCGCGCTGAGACTTGCAAGGAGACCTTATGGTTAGGCCATGTGGTTGTCAATCTTAGTATGGCTATGAATCCTATATTGCATTTAAATGCAATGAGTGTCATTTAGTTGATACATAATCTGATCTTTCATGGAAGACCAATCACATTGAGATATGTTATCACTTCATCAGAGTAGTGATTTAGGACAAGCAGATAGAGCATGTCAAGATCTCAACTAATGAGAATCCTATAGATCTACTCATTGAAAGTCTCCTGGTGGAATATAGAAAGAGATGATGTCTATCCTCATCCTATGGTACTTATATGTGCACATTGTACTTTATCACTTTTTTATTATTTGCTCCACACTCATGCACATTTTTCTTTAAGTGAGAGGTTATTGGGGTTTAAAGACCGCATGTGCTTAGCCCCCTATATTTACTTACACTTACTACTTGCACACCTATATATCGCAAGTGGCAATTGCTCATCATACTATCACTTCATTCTTTATTCTTTACATGACAATAGAATAAGGAAATGTGACTGTTGCTGTTTCCACACATCCATCTCTCTCTTCTTTACATGGACCTCCATAGTGCTTATTCTTTCTCTTGCTTCCGCTCATGCTTTCACTTGTGTTCCACCTTTCAATGAATACTATGAAAAAATATATTACAAGATTATTCAAACATACCCATGTCTAAGTTCCTTCAAGATGGATAGTCTTTGGTAGTCGTCTAGGAATAAATCCTAGTCATTACCATCCATGCTAAAAACTTTTAACGTTTGGATTTAAATGGCTAGGAAATTCCTAAGTCTACCTCACATACGAAGTGTCTGGCCTCATCCCATGAGGATTAACCTATAGATTCCTAATACATAACTAAGGTCACACATTAGTTGTCTAATATCAAACTTAAGATAAACACGTTTTGTAAATCACCCAAGTTTGAGGTAAGCAATTGACCAAGCTATTTATAACATATAAAAACAACTTTCTTAGTCAATATTTGCACTTGGTTCCTTGTCATGTCCTTAGTTTACATACACTGAGCAATCCATTGAAAAAGCAACTACTCATTCATTTTTTATTGTCCATATATACAATCGCTCCAACAGCAAGTTAGCCCATAAGCTGGGTTCCACTCTTACCTTGTTCTCCTTGAGCCTTCTAATGCTAACCCACATTGGGCTCATACAAGTTTCCAACCATATCTTAAGACCAAGACAGAGATTATAACTCATACTAAAGTCCCACTGGTTCTCGCTTGCCATAAGGGCAAACCTTCCAATTCGAAGCATCAAAACATACCTAGCAGTGGTCATACATTAGGTCTTGGGGAGGGAGGGGGAGTTGTCTTTTTATGAGCTTATGAAAGAATATGCCTATTTTTATTTTATTATAAAAGGATTCCCTTTTTTTTAATGAAAATAAAATTTTGGAATAGTTTAGTGGCAAATATTTTTACTTATTTTTTTCTCTCTTATTATTTTAGAGAAAGTCTTTTGATTTTCCTATTTTCTTTTGATGGGGGTGGAGAGAGAAGGAAATGAGATTTTTCCAAAAGAAAAAGGGAGATGGGAGGGGGGGACTCCCTTATCCCCTTAATCTTGTTGAAACACGGATCTAGAGCAATGGCAGGAGTTATGGAGGATGAAATATGAAGTTAAGACTCATGTTAACATAAACAAAAAGAGACCAACTGTTGCACAAGTGAGTTAGGTTCCAATATAGATTAGCTTGGACTCATAAAGACAATCTTGTGCAATGAATTGACACTTACAAGGCACTAAGTGAAAGTACAAAGCATTATGATATTTCATCATTCCTTTGTCAAGTACAATGCTTTAAAGAAGTTGGGTTGTTCCACCCTTCTCATTGTGCATATCGGATTCAAGACATCTCTTCTTGGAGCATACATCATTTGTTATTTCTCAACACCCCCCTCAAATGATGAGTCCCTTCAGTTTGCTGGCTTTTGCCCCCCCTACATGATAACATGGCCCAGGAGACTAGCTCATAGGCAGCCTAGTCAAGTGGTGAGCAGATCGGTCGCAGAATGCTCACATAGTGAATCCCGGAAGGTCCCTAAGAACAATGAACTCTACCTTTTTGCACAAAAAACAATGTAAAAGCATGAACGACAAGAGGCAAGAGACCAATTGGGTTCAATCTCCCCCCATGCCTTATGTGACCGCTTCACAAAGCATGTATTTTATGTATATTTCCATCTTCATGCTCAATAATAGCCCAATTTACAAAAATATGACAAGCTTTTAGCTTTTGAGTTTGCTTTCTACAAAAATAGGAAATAAAGCTAATGGACGGTGCCCATAGAGTCTGGCACGCCCAATCTCAATGTCCAAATAGAAATAACATATCCGTGCGCATAAGCGCATACAAAATAATAATCAATAATCGATGTCTCAATAGACATAACAAAATATAGGCGTGACGCCTATCAAAATATAATCCAAAGGTCGAATACTCGCTAGACTCCAATGCTTTCCTCCGCCACTGCTGCTATCTCTACACATCAACTGAAGCATTCACAATCGTTAGTAAAATAATACAATTAAACCGACAAAAGTGAATACCTAGTAGTCTTCAACTACATAAATAAATCAACTGGTTAGAAATAAATCCTAACCTTAATTTATTACAAGTGCGCACTCTAAACTCATAAACGTTTATTAATTTAATATGCATTTTGCGGAATCACCCGCTATGGAATCACCCATGTACACACTAAATTAATGAAACGCCCGAAAAGGACAGGCGTCCCCATCAACTTCTCGCACAAAGAATCCACTTTGTGTATGAGCCCCGGTCATCTAAGTTTACGGAATCCACCGTAAAACCTCACGAAATCCACCGTGGCACAGAATCCACCGTGGAATATGCCTCCTGGCATCATACCCCCGGGGTGGGATAGCAATTGACCTCAATTGCTATTAGCTCAATGTGGAGCTAACAGAGTGGGGAAAGCATTTAAGTCTCTAGCGTGCATCCATTGTGCTTCCTCTACAGGATGGTTCTTAAATTTTACTAGATATCTAGAATACCTTCGGCCAGTTCTAGTGGTCATATAGTCAGTGTCTATGATGGCTTCTGGTTCAAGTATTTCAGTCTGTTCCTCTAATAAAGGTGGGTTTTCATAAACAGGGTGGATAGGTAATTGGCCTCTAAATGGTCTCAATAAACTAATATGAAATGTATTGTGAATTTTCCAATGAGATGGTAATTCTAACTTGAATGCATTATCATTAATCTTATGAATGATTCTAAATGGTCCATAAAATCTAGGAGCTAATTTGACAACTGGATGTCTATCTACACTTTACAGTCTACGCTTTTCTATTCTAAGCCAAACATAATCATCAACTTTGAAATTCATGGCTTTTCTTTTCTTGTTGGCTTGTTTGGTATATGATTGTTGGGCTTTAGCAATCATATCCTTAACCTCATCAAAAATACTGTTATGCATACTAGCAATATCATCAGCACTCTGAATTCTATTAGACAAAGATGCAACAGGTGTAGATAACCTATATCCATAAATGACTTCAAAAGGTGCTTTCTTTGTAGATGTGTGCGGTGTATTGTTGTATGCAAACTGTAATAAATGCAAATGAGTATCCCATGTCTGAGATTTGGAGATAGTATATGCACGTAAAAGATCTAGAATGGTGTTATTTGTGGCTTCTGTTTGTCCATTTGTTTCTAGATGAAATGCAGATGAGAAATCAATCTTTGTGCCTAGATTTGCAAACAGTGTAATCCAAAAATTATTACAAAATCTAGAATCACGATCTGAAATAATCACTTTTGGCAATCCATGGTTAGTAAAAATAATTTTCAAAAATAACTGTGCTGCTTGTGATGCTGTTAAAGTTTTCTTACATGGAATGAAATATGCTTGCTTACTAAATCTATCTACAATTGTCCAAATCATGTCATGGTTAGATTTAGTATTTGGTAAACCAGTAATGAAATCCATAGAAATATGTTCCCAAGGTTTAGATGGAATAGACAAAGGCATTAGTAATCCATACTGTTTACCATGATGTCTCTTTATTCTTTGACAAATCAAACATTCAGAAACGAAATTAGATACATCTACATCCATATGCGGCCAATAAAAATCTTCAGTTAACATGCGTAATGTAGATATGATACCTCTATGACCTTGATATGGGGGACAATGAATTTCATTCAAAACAAAAGATCGGAATGGAATAGTAACACACAGTCTCTTTTCATAAAACATAAATCCATCATTATATGACAATGAATCAACAGGAATGAAATTATTTTGAACTAATTTTTGCCAATCAGAATGAAAAGTAATATCCTGGTGATATGTATCTTTCATAGCAATCAAAGAATCAAAAGATATGACAGAAATATTATGAATTGCAGGTCTTCTACTCAATGCATCAGCAACTACATTTTCTTTTCGAGGTTGGTATTGAATGATAGGATGAAAACTTTGAATGAAGGAAGCCCATTTGATATGACGGTCAGAAATTTGGGGTTGGCTAAGTAGATGTCTAATGCTTTGCTGGTCGGTCTTTATCATGAATTCTGAATCCATTAAATAGTGTTTCCACTGTTTTAATGCTTGTACAACTGCTAATAGTTCTTTGTCATAAGTGGAATATTTGAGCTTAGAGGGTTTCAACTTAGAACTAGAATATGCTATTGGATGATTGTCTTGCATTAGTACGGCTCCTATTCTTGATCCGCTAGCATCGGTCACAACTAAAAAGAATGGTCTATTAAAGTCAGGCAATTGTAGAACAGGGGCATTGGTTAATGCACGTTTCAGTAAGTCAAAGGATTTCTGCTGAGTTTCAGTCCATTGATAAACAATTCCTTTCTTAAGAAGTTTGGTTAATGGTAAAGCAAGTAATGAAAAATTGCGTACAAACTTCCTATAGAAACTAGCAAGACCAAAAAATGAGCGTAACTCATGCACGTTTTTAGGAACAGGCCAATGCAATATTGCATCAATTTTCTTAGGATCAACTTTAATTCCTTCTTTTGATACAATATGACCTAAATACTCAATTTTCGTCTTAAAGAATTCACTCTTTTCAAGATTTGCAAACAATTGATTTTCTTTCAGTAATTGAAAAACTAATGATAAATGCTCATAATGCTCTTTTTCACTTTGACTAAACACCAAAATATCATCAAAGAAAACAATCACACAATACTGATATTTCAGAAAGATACGGTTCATCATTCTACTGAAAGTAGCAGGTGCATTAGTCAATCCGAATGGCATGACTAAGAATTCGTAATGGCCAAACTATGTTCTGAATGCAGTCTTAAATATGTCATATCTATCTAGCCTCACGTGATGATATCCAGACTTAAGGTCAATTTTACTAAATATAGAAGATCCTTGCAGTTTGTCCATAAGGTCATCAACTCTAGGTATAGGATACCTATTCTTTACAGTGATCTTATTTAATGCTCGGTAGTCAATACACATACGATAGGTATTATTCTTTTTCTTGACTAAAAGTACAGGTGCACCGAATGGAGAACTGCTAGGTCGAATTAAGCCTCTATTTAGTAATTCTTCAACTTGACTCTGGATTTCTTTTTGCTCTATTTGATTGTGCCTATATGGTGCTTTGCAAGGTGGTTGTGTGCCAGGGATTAAATCAATCTTATGGTCTTCTGGTCGTGAAGGTGGTAAACCTGGTGGTAGATCTTCTGCAAAACAGTCCTTAAAATATGCAAGAAATTCCTTATGCCTAGGGTGCATATGATTTTCCTTTGCGTGCAATTCATTCACCCAAATGAGATATGATTTAGTATTCTTGTGTAGTGCACGTTTTGCTTGAGTATGCGAAAGCAGTGGAAAAATATTAGATGCATGCATACCATATAATGTAATAGATTTTCCTTGAAAATTAATATTCATTGTGTGCGTGGAATAATCTATATTTGGATTATGCTGGTGTCTCCAAGGCATTCCTAAGATAATGTCGCTTGACTGTAATGGAACAACTAAGAAATTTCTTCTTTCAATGTATGAACCAATTTGAATCTCTAAATTTTGTACTTCTTGTGTGCCATTGTACCTAGTACCTAAAAATGCAGCTTTTATGCGATAATGCATAGGTACAGTCTGTAATTTCAATTCCTTTACCATCTTTGCTGAAATAAAGTCATGAGTACTACCGTCATCATGCAAGATAGTTCTTTCCTTTCCATGCACCAAACATTTCATAGTTAATAATGAATGTGGAGTAGGCATACCTGGTAAAGTGTCGGAAGTAGTAGTAGTATCATCCTCATCTTCAGTGAAATCTGGCATATCCTCATGCTCGTCTTCGTCCATGGCTCCAAGATAGTTGATATGTGCTGGTGGTTTCTTTGAATGACAATTTGCTGCGAGATGCCGCGGCTGGTGACATTTATAGCATACTATTGGCTTGGCTTTGGTTACATTATTTGCAATGGCTGGAAGTCTGGGTACATTTGGATTTGCTTGTGGAATAGGCTTAGGATTTGGATTGACATTGGACGGTAATGCAGGTGGTTTAGCCCAATTCTTGCGGAAAGATGGTGATGAGAAACGACCTGGATTAAACCTTCTAAAATTGGAATTGAATTGTTTAGATCCATAATTACCATTGGCTTGGAATTGCTGTGGTCGTCTGTCTCTTCCGCATAACTTATCTTCAGTGTCGAGAGCTAGTGAGATGGCGTCTTCAAGGGTAGCAGGCTTGAATATGTTCACTTCAGCGTAGTAATGTCCAAGAAGTCCAGACATATACTTCCGCTTATGTGTTGTCTCTGGTACGTCTTCAAGCATGCGTAACTGTAGGAGTGCATTCCAAAAACGCTCTGTATACTATGGAATAGGCTCACGATCCTGTTGTTGAAGTAAATCCCATTGCTTGATAACCTTCTCATGAAATTGCGGTAGAAGGAAATTCTGCATGAACTTCTTCTTGAAATCTTCCCAAGTAGCAAGACATTCTATGCTCTTGCGTACTACAGTCCACCAAAGTGATGCTCTGTCTACCAAATGATTAGTAACACACTTGATTTTATCTTTTTCTAGATAAGTTTCCTCATGGAAATAGTCATCAAACTGGCTAATGAATGATAAAACTGTCTTTCCTTCTCGTATGCCATTGAAAGTGCGAAATTTGAAACTTCGTTTACTTATCTTAGATTCCTTGCGAATGGTTTGTGCTTCAAGAGTGGCGTCAATGGTACGTCGAATCAAATCTTCAGCTTGTGGTTCTTCTTTATCGGTGGACACTCTTTGTAATTTTGTCAATTGCGCTTGCAATGCTTGCCTAGCCCTTCGCTCTTCTTCCAATTGCAGCATGATTAGATCCATCTTTTGTTCCATGGTAGGCTCAGCTAAGTCGTCTTCAGCCATAGGATCATCCATATGTGGAGTCGTCATCCTGTAAAACTCAATAAACCTTTCTCACTCAAAATCGGGTTAGCGGGATGAGCGTAGCTCAAATTTGGGGTTATAAGGCTATGTATTTTTGGGTATTTCTTTCTCAATTTTCAAAAAATCTGTAATATTTCCTTCTTCGTTTGCTGAAAATACTTCAGTGAACCTACGGATAGGTAGAATACTTTGCCACGAACAACTTTGCAGTTCAGAGTTTCTGCGCAGGAACAACCCTTCTAGGAGTTTTGAGCACTAGTCAGTTCTAACTCCAGTTGACTAGTCTGACTTGCAGAGTTGCAGACTTAGCCGACTTGCAAAGTTGCAGACTTACAGAACTTAGGCCGACTTGATGAACTTGCAAGACTTGATTCCAGTTGACTTGCAGAACTTGACTTCTGGTGCGCAGGACCCGGAGTTTGGTGACTTTGTTGCCCTGTATGACTTGATGAAAGCTTAGTGATTTAAGCTTAATAATAGCTTAAGCTTAATAGGGGGAAATTAATTGTGGAAAAACGGCGCAGGATATGAGGACGTGGGCAGCCGTTTCATGCCGTCGCGGATTTCTCGGACATACTCAGATACCTCGATGACAAGTTTTGTGAGACTCCTTCAATTCCTTAAGCCTTTAAGCTTGAAGACTAAGCTTTTTGAAGAAAAGAGATATGAGCTTCTTACTATATATCCACGACTTGTTTATGGAGATGAGGGAGTGGTCCTTCGCCTGTACAGCCTGGTCCTTCGCGATCTGACAGTAGAAACAGGGGTTCTTGATCGCCAGAAGTCTGCCTGTATCGACGGTTTGCGATGAGATTGACTGTAGAGCCCGATCATTCCTGGAGCTCCGCCTTCGCTCGAGATGGGTAGAGATTGGAAGCTCTTGATCTCAGCTCCGCTCTGATACCACTGGTGCGCAGATCGGTCGCAGAATGCTCACGTAGTGAATCCCGGAAGGTCCCTAAGAACAATGAACTCTACCTTTTTGCACAAAAAACAATGTAAAAGCATGAACGACAAGAGGCAAGAGACCAATTGGGTTCAATCTCCCCCCATGCCTTGTGTGACCGCTTCACAAAGCATGTATTTTATGTATATTTCCATCTTCATGCTCAATAATAGCCCAATTTACAAAAATATGACAAGCTTTTAGCTTTTGAGTTTGCTTTCTACAAAAATAGGAAATAAAGCTAATGGACGGTGCCCATAGAGTCTGGCACGCCCAATCTCAATGTCCAAATAGAAATAACATATCCGTGCGCATACGCGCATACAAAATAATAATCAATAATCGATGTCTCAATAGACATAACAAAATATAGGCGTGACGCCTATCAAAATATAATCCAAAGGTCGAATACTCGCTAGACTCCAATGCTTTCCTCCGCCACTGCTGCTATCTCTACACATCAACTGAAGCATTCACAATCGTTAGTAAAATAATACAATTAAACCGACAAAAGTGAATACCTAGCAGTCTTCAACTACATAAATAAATCAACTGGTTAAAAATAAATCCTAACCTTAATTTATTACGAGTGCGCACTCTAAATTCATAAATGTTTATTAATTTAATATGCATTTTGCGGAATCACTCGCTATGGAATCACCCATGTACACAATAAATTAATGAAACGCCCGAAAAGGACAGGCGTCCCCATCAACTTCTCGCACAAAGAATCCACTTTTGTGTATGAGCCCCGGTCATCTAAGTTTACGGAATCCACCGTAGCACGAAATCCACCGTGGAATATGCCTCCTAGCATCATCAAGTTAAAGCTTGAGACTTTACATCTTTGGCAAGGGTTTTTACAAAGCAAATCCACTAATAAGGGAAACATAGAGATCCACTATGGGAACAAACTCCTCAAAACAATCTGTTAGAGTTGTTGATGGTAGTGGAAGCATCTTCTTCTTCTTCTTCTTCATTCGTGAATTGGATTTGGTGGTGGTCATTCTGCATATGTTGTGCTCTTTTATTGTGAAAACATTCACTGGCAATATGGCCAGTCTTACCACAATAATGACACATCATCTGACTTTTTTTGTCGGTGTTGAACCCTCAACCTCTTTCTTTGGGTCCATCAGCTTCTTTGTTGTATAAGAGATTTTCCCTAGATGATGGAATACCATCTTTTGCATTCTTGTTCTTCAGTTTGTTCTCTTCATCAAGAAGAGAGTGCTCAACATCTTTAAGTGAGAGACTGGGAACATTACTTAGTGTTGAAGCAAGGTTCTCATATAGCTTGTGATTACCATTGGCAAGTAGCACTGCTATTGCCTCATCCTCATCAATGTTCTTTTTAGAGTCACTAGCTGAGTTTTAAGGCTCTTGAACTTATTGATGTGTACATTCATAGATGAACTATCTTTTACATCCAACTTATAAAGCTGCATAAGTAATTTTACCTTCGAGTTCTTTGCTTGTGTACCAAAGATCTTGTCAAGTTCTTCCCATGCCTTCTTTACATCCTTGATGCTTGAGATGTGGTGTAATACATCATCTAATAGACCCCAAGCAATAATACCTGGAGCTTTGTTGTTCATCTTCTTCCATGCCTTTGTTTTAGGTTGGTCTTTTGTAGCATCTTCTTTCTTGTCCTTTGCATCTTCTTCCTCATCTTCAAACAAGTCCCACAAGTCTTTTCGCATAAGGTGGTAAATGGTCTTCACCTTCTAGGCATAAAATCCTTCCCCATTAAACTTTGTCATTTGCTCAAGCTCTACCATTTTGACTAGCAGCAATCAACTTTAAATAACCAACAAAGAAATTGTATCTCAATGTGTCAAGAGACACAGGATGATTAGTGTTTAACAACACTGCATGAGTATCAAGGAGATACTATCTTGGAGCTCAATGTTGGGCATTGATGATTAATCTTCTTCTTGAAGCTTTTTCTTGCTAGTTTAGAGAGGAAATATTGTTGGAATCTGAGTAGGTTTGAGTGGCAGAGGCTTTAGTGAGGAGGAACATTGAGAAAAAATCAAGCTTTAAAGCTTTAGCTATGGTTGCCAGTTAGGGTTCCAGGACAAGGGCCTGGTTCTTCACTCTATGTGGGTTGTATAGACCATTATTTTCAAAGTTTTTTTGATGAAAAGAAAGCTTAGGTACTGGGCTTTGATTACCCTATGATGGTTTCCTAGATTGCACCTCTCTCTATGCGCACAGATGTATGGACTGTTGCAGTATTTTGAACTGCATTGTTTCCTGTAAACACACAATGTCATGTTCTATAGGGCGTAATGTTGTCGTCTAATGTAAAACAAGGAAGTGCCTTAAGCTGATAAGCAACTTTATTGAAGAAAGTAAGAGCTAAAATGGCATGTATGATGAGATCTAAGTGCTCAATTGAAGATAGGTGTAGTCTAGCTATGGCTGCCAAGCAGGACAGTGAGAAGAAAGAGTAGGAAATGGGGTTCTGAGCTAGTCTAATGAGCTAGATAAGAGTGAAAGGAAGCTGGAGGAGTAGTGCCATGCTCAATTGAGCTCTGATACCATGTTGAAACACGAATATAGAGCATGGCAGGAGTTATGGAGGATGAAAGATGAAGTTAAGACTCATGTTAACATAAACAAAGAGAGACCAACTGTTGCACAAGTGAATTAGGCTCCAAGATAGATTAGCTTGGACTCATAAAGACAATCTTGTGCAATGAACTTACATTAGCAAGGCACTAAGTGAAAGTACAAATCATCATGATATTTCATCATTCCTTTGTCAAGTATAATGCTTTATAAAATTTGGGTTGTTCCACCCTCCTCATTGTGTATATGGGATTCATGACATCTCTTCCTAGAGCATACATCATTTGTTATTTCTCAACAAATCTTCCTCTTCCAAGGTAACTATGTCTTTTTTTGTTTTTTGAATTAATAGTATATTAAATTAATACTTAATGAATGAATAAATTAATAATTATAATAATTATTACTATTTTATATTTATGTATATGAGTTATTTTTTAAAAAATCTCAAAAAATTTAGACCCTTTTGAAGAAAATTTATGAAAATTCTTTATACAAAGAAAATTGAAAATATATATATATAATTGATTACATTTTCTAGAATATGTGTGTTTGTGTGTATGTGTATGTGTGATTTTTTAAGACAATTAGACTCTTTTAAAAGAAATATATGAAAATTCTTGATTTAAAGATAATTGAAAGAGAAATATATATAATTGATTAAACTTCTTAGAATTACTTAAAATTTCAAAATAATTTTAATAAATTGTGAAAGTTCCTTAGTTTTCAAAATAAATTTGAACTTTAGTTTTTGATATATAAAATTTCAACAATAAATCCCTAAAAATAAAAATAAAATTTTTAAATTAAGAAAAATTTGGAAAAAACCTACTTTTTAAAAAAAAATTAATATAAAAATTATGAATTATCTTAATTTAATCAATTTTGGAACGATAACTAAGTATATTCCCTTGAAATTTTTTTGAGTATGTAATATTTTCTTTCCCTTAGAGAAATTGAGATGTCCTCATCTTAAGAGAAACTCATGGTGTTCTTTTAGAAGAATGGATTTTTCCATCCTAGTTGCACCTTCTTTGAGGAAGTCCTTCCATTGGATTACATATTATCGTAGAGTACGATTCCTTAAGGGCTTTTCCTTAATTTCTAGGATTCTCTCAAGCTAGAATTTCAAGAATCTTTGGGTTGAAATTACAACTCGTTCATCATCAATTATATGTTCGAGATTAGAAACATAAGATTTGAGTAGACTAATATGAAATATGTTATGAATCTCAAGATGAGGAGATAAGCCTAGTTTATATGCATGACTTTCCACACACTTTATGATCTTATAAGGCCCACAATATCTTGGACTTAACTTTTTGAATTTTCCAAGAGATAGGGAGGGAGTGGACCCTTAAGAAAACCATGTTGCCTTCCTTAAAGGTTTGTCTAATCCTTTTTAGATTAGTGTAGGCCTTTTTTTTATTTTGTGCAACTATTATGTCCTGCCAAATTGCCTTGGCTTGTTCTTGCATGTCATCTAGCACCCTTTTTTAAGCTTGGATTTTTATGGATGACATCGTAGAAGTTTAGAGGTGATAAGCACTCTTGCCCATATAAAGCTTAAAAGTGAGTCATTCCAATGCTTTGTTGGAAGAGATCATTGTAGGCATATTTTACCAATGATAAGTGCTCAATCCATCTCTTTGGCTCTTTGCTACAATAAGCTCTTAGAATATCCTCTAAGACTTGGTTTTCCCTTTCAATTTGCCCATCCTTTTATGGGTGATAGACTATGGTAAAACATAAGTGAGTTTTGATGGCTTGGAAAAGTCCAGAACTTGAAGATGAAGAGAGTATCATAATCGTTGATAATCCTTTTTAGGAGTCCATGAAGATAGAATATATCCTTAATGAAGATTCTTGCAACATCAATGGCTCTATGAATTTTATCTATAGGAATAGCATGAGCTACTTCGGTAAGCATATCTACTATTACTAGGATAGAATAATAGCCTTTTTGAATAATGAATAAGCTGACTATAAAATCCATACTAATGTATTCCCATTTCATTTGTGGATTATCAAGAGAATATAGTTTACCAAGAAGCTTGATCCACCCAAACACACTATTAGTGAATAACTTTCTTTGCTACAACTCTCACACCATTGCTCCAAATTTACTTTTCAATAGCTCAATAAATTTCATTTTTCATAAGGTTTCCAATGATGTGTCACGTGATAACTTTGGAAAACTCAAATATGTCTTTTTGTAGTCCTAATATCTTAAATAATGAAGAATGGGACTTGAAAGATTCCCAAATCTACTAAAATTGTGTTCCTGGCCTTTATGACTTGAAGAATGGGACTTGAAAGATTCCCAAATTTACTAAAATTGAGCGACACATTATTGGGTGCAAATTTTTCCTATACATGGAGTGGGCAGAATCTCTTCCATGCCATATTTATAATATTAAAATGAATCTTACTTTGCCCAAAGATAGGCCCTTTACAATCACTCTTTTGATAAAAGAGTTTGAGTTAATTGAATAAATGGTCAAAAAATCAGTTGCACGACTTACAATTGATGAGAGCCATAAAATATTTCTAAAATATCTTCAATATATCTAAAATCTTAAGTATCAATAAATATTCACAAGAGTGAGTTATTAAAAAGCAAGCTTTCTTCCTTTCCAAAACCAAGGTACTTGTGTGAAAGTAGACTCACAAACAGACCTTAAACCTTTAGTGGTAAGTGTGCCTATGAGAGTGAAGTGCGGATGAGAGTGTCTATTGTGAGGAAGACCTAGATGCAAAGAAACTTTGATGTGAATGATTTTAGGTGCAAAGGATCTTTATTGCCTAAATGTGAAGGAACTAGGTGCAATGAAACTAAGATGTGAGTGATTGAAGGTGCGAATGAACTTTATGACCAAGGTGCAAATGAGCTTTGTGGAGCTAGGTCGAACGACCTAATGTGAATGATCTAAGGTATGAATGATCTTGAATGACCTAGATATGAATAAAATTTATGACGTAGGTGCAAATGAAATCTATGCAAATGATCTAAGCATGAGTTAATTAACTTGCAAAGTAACTATGTGCAAGTGAACTAGTGAGTGTGAGTGCATGGATGTGTGCATATGTGTGATAATAAAGGGTGTTAATCAAGATCAAAGAAAATAATAAGATCCAAAAGAAACCAACCGACTCAACATATTGAAACAACCAACAACCAACAAAACAATGGCAATGAATTTGATTTTTGCATGTTGAGTTTTTGTGTTTTTTGAGTTTTGATCACTTCCCTTCAATCCACATACAACCAAATAATTATAACAAGCATAATGTATTTTCCATAATAGTATCATGAAAATTAGTTAAGACGATTTTGAGTTTTTTGTTTTGTATTTTTGTATTTTGAGTTTTGTATTTTTCAAGTTTTTCTCAATTTTCATCCTTCAATACACATATAAGCAATCATCCATAACAAGCAAGGTGCATCTACAATATTTATGTATGGATTGTTTAAGTAAGAAGTGTTGAGTTTTGACTTTTGACTCTTGCATTTTGCATTTGGCATTTGGCATTTTTGTGTTGTTTTCACCTCAATGTATTTACCAAATAACCACGACAAGATTAATATATCTATAGTGCACAATAATGTCATATGGCTTGTTTAAGCAATAATAGTTTGGAGTTTTGTGTTTTACATTTTGCGTTTTGCATTTTGTGTTTTTTTTGTTCTTTTTAATTGAGTTTTCTTATTTTTTTAGTTTGACTTTTGTGTTTTTGTGTACTCTAACAAATCCAATCTTTCCAATAAGGTATATGCAAAGGCCTCCATAAAAGGATGAGTCAATTTCGCTCTCAAAGAATTATTATATGTCTATCTTCTCTATTGGATTACCATGCTTGTTTCCTTCACGTGCTGCAAGCCCTCATCATCTTTCACTTCCTACAAGTTGTTCTCCCCTACATCCAAGCTCTCCTCATCCACACTAGGGATATTGCTTTTGTCATACACTTGAGGCGTCTGAGATGTCACATGCACAATATACAACCAATGAGGTTGTTGTGGGTTAGGATAGAAGATTATTTGTATGAAACCAATCAAGACATTATTGCAAAACAAAGGTATTTGTGGCCTTTCATTTGCTAAAATAAAAGAAAAAAAATGACATGGACTAGTTCGCAATGACTCATCAAGATAGACGTGTCTTGGAAATCATTCCACTTTTTCTTGAAATCTATCTCTAAGAATCCATATATAGCCCTTGTTCAAAAAATTTCCTTTCTCCTTCAAATACTACTTTAAACCAATGCACATCAATATATGATAATGGAAAAGCTATGATAATCTACTAAAATCACACTTTGCAAGTTTCGAACCCTAGAGAACTCCTACTCTTCTCTTGTGATTATCTCCTCTTAACCATATATTAAGTAACCACCTTGATTGGATCCAAAAGATGATTGATCTACAAATAAGTCCAAAATGAAAACTCATAAAGAATTCAAAATTGTCACATTCTACTTGGGAGTGACTCTTCATAGACTATCTTCCACTCTTGCCAGTTTTGGACATTCATCCTTGCAAGAGGTTATCCAAGAAATCTTCATCTTAAATCATGGATCTCTCGCAAGAATGCTAAGTGCCCTTGATAAACTATCTTCTTCATCATCCAAGACTGTCAAGAGTCAAAACTTTGGTCCATATACAGGATATGCATGGTAACCTAAGGTGACCAACCCTACTAAAACCACTGTATGTAGTCAACATGAGCATGAAAGTATGATATTAAAGAAAGTAATGAGAATGGAGACTCATTTACATAAGCACTCCAAATACCTAGAGAGTCATGTGTGAATACTTGCTTAAATCACTCATTATAATTTCCTCCTCCCACAACATCTTAAGCTCATCAACCCATTGATAAAGATAGACACCTATATTCTTGACTTTATAGCATCTAGGTATGACCAAGATAAGCATCATGTATCCTTTCTTTGTAGAAAACCATGGTAGAATATTGTAGTTAACTACTCGCCACACACTATAAGAGGTTGAGTGCAATCTAAATGCATTCATGCCATCCATAGCAAGACCAAATTGAAGATTCCTTGCCTCTCTTACAAAGTCCAAAAACATAGAATTAACATGATACCGTGATTGCATGGTATACACTAGATACCATCTGTTGTCGGAAGGAAGAGCATAAGAGGCTCAAAAGGATGCAAGGTCTAGAGAAAAAAGTATGGCAAGGCAGGTGCTAGTACCTATATAACTAAAGAAGGAAAGCTAGAAACACTCTGAATTTTATCCTCTATTAAATCCTCTATGGAGCTATAATAGAAGAGATACATTAAGGATTTCACACCAAAGAGAGGAATTGTGTGATGTAAGACAAGTTGAAGAAGGCAATGGATATCCTTAGATAGGCCAATGTCCTAAACTTTTTGCATTCCATCAAGCTATACATTTCAATCATGGTAAAGCAAGCCCATGAGAAACTCCTACTACATGTAATCCTTTGCATCCAACCTTCTAAGCTGAGAGTTGAGGTATGTTAAAGTTTGATAAATTGAACATTGTTAGTGAAACTTCCCAAGGTTCATCTTCAAGATCCAAATGGCAAAGCAAGGCTAGCTCGATTATTTGTCAAAAGGGACATCCAAAAAAGTAGTTATTACATCTAATATTAAACATCACTGCCAAAGATTCTAACATCCAACCACCCGAATCCCATGTGACAATGTAGTTATTCCAACCCAAGTCTCATGTAGTTAGCCTCAACCCTTCATGCAAGATCAGTAATCATCATGAAACATTGAACACACTCAATCTAGTAGTAGCAGTGTATCTTACTCCTCCATGTTTTCTTTCTAACATGTAAGATGGTAATACGTTATGCAGCAAAGCACATTGCAGTCGCTAGGCTAAGCACAATTACTCCAGTTCAAGCTAAAATTTTCTCCTTCCTTGATTGCATCTTTTTTGTTGCTCGAGTCCTTTGACCACACATCAATTGCTTTAGGCCTATACCATTAGCGAATAGTTGCAACTATCGTGATTTAGGTCAAATTGCAGTTAGCACAATTGAAGTCAATATCTTCAATGCCTCCTTATCTCTACATTAGCACTAGTCACAATGAATCTATACTATTCCCCTGACCATACATTAATTTCCATAGGCCTCCTAAGTCACAACCACTTTTAAGCCTTTACAAACCTCTAGTACCTGTACCTTGCACAATCCTAGCAAGCTTACTTCCTTAGCTGCAAATGTGGCAAACTTCTTCAGCTGTAGTCATCCTTCCATTAGAGTATTTCATGCTAGGTTTGGAGTACAACATCCTTAGCCATCTCCCTTCTCTCAAACCTTCACCTCTTTAAGCACACCTACATCGAGGATTCTCAGTCCTCACCAACAATATATGTCATGCAATGATTGAAGCCACCCTCCAAAGTCCTCCTAACACTGAGCAAAGAATGCTTATAGATACAACTATCGAAAACCCAAAGCATAAGCTCTCTCCTCCTCTATCCAACATATGAAAGGGAGCGACGGATCAAAGGTTGGACTTGAGAGCTATGGCAGGAGAGCAAAAGCAAGAAAGGGAGAGACTAGAAATGGGAACTCCAACAGTCACAATGTGTGACCGGGCCTTCCTTTATTCAAACTGTCACTAAAAGAATAAAGAATAAAGTGACGGTGATGGGCGCCCGCCACTTGTAGTGTGCAGTGGTGGTGACTGTTAGTGTAGTAATACACGAGCGGCTAAGCAGAGGCACCTTTACCCCCAACAACCTCCCACTTAAAGGTGAATCTACCCTAGTGAGGAGTGAAAAGAAAAAAAAAAGGCAGTACAACATGTAAACATGTACAACAGGATGAGGAAAGACATCATCTCATCCCACGCCCATCAACCTCCTAAGAAAGGCAAAGCGCCCTGTAGAGAGGCTTTTCGTGAGCAGATCTGTAGGATTCTGGTCAATCAAGATCTTGACAAGATCAACAGACTTGTCCTCAACGACCCCACGTATGAAGTGATACCTCATCTCAATGTGTTTTGTCTTCGCATGGAAGACCCGATTCTTGGCGGATTCTTGGAACTGAATAGCACTCATAGAATCCGAATGTAGTATAGGGATAGCATCAATACCAAGTTCAGCAACTAAACGACCCAACCAAATGGCCTCCTTGCAAGCCTCAGTGGCTGCAACATACTCGGCCTCTGTAGTAGAAAGGGCCGTGCATTTTTGCACCCTGGACATCCAAGAAAGAGCACCTCCAGCATAGGTGAATACATAGCCGGAAGTGGACTTCCTACTATCTGCATGTCCTGCATAATCAGAGTCAGTGTACCCCACGACTCTTGTATCCTAGCTGCCATAGCATATGCACATATCTGCAGTGCCCTTCAGGTACCTCATGATACCCTTCACGGCATCCCAATGCTTCTTGCCAGGTATAGCCATATAGCGTGCCACAACACCAACTGCAAAGGCAATATCTGGACGAGTAGCTATCATGGCATACATAAGATTGCCCACTGCGGATGCATAGGGAATCTTGGCCATCTCGGCCCTCTGCTCGTCTGTTTGTGAGCAATTAGCCTGTGATACATTCACATAAGAAGGCAATGGACAACCAATAGGCTTTACGTCCTGCATGCGGAAGCGCTCAAGGACTTTATGAATGTGCTTCCTATATGACAAGTAGAGGAGTCCCTGATGCCTGTCGCGTCTAATGCGCATACCAAGTATGTGAGCGGCCTGTCCCAGATCTTTCATCTCAAAGCTCTTCTTGAGCTGAGCCTTAAGAGCATCTAACTCATCATGAGCTTTCCCGGCTAATCAACATATCATCCACATAGAGTACTAAAATCAATAAAGAACCATCACGGGCTTTCTTCGTGTAAAGACACAGATCCATAGCACTCCTACTGTAGCCCTGTGACTGCATAAAGGCATCAAACTCATGATACCACTCCCTAGGTGCCTGTTTCAAGCCATAAAGACTTTTCTTCAATTTGCACACTAGGTGCTACATGCCAGGTTCTGCAAAGCCCTTAGGCTGCTCCATATAAATCTCATCATGCAAGTCCCCATGTAAGAAAGCCGTCTTGACATCCATCTGGTATAAATCCAAGTCAAGATGAGCAACCAAAGCCAAGACTAAGCGCAGGGTGGTCATCTTAACCATAGGAGAAAAGACCTCGTCAAAGTCCACACCATGCTCCTGCTTAAAACCCTTTGCTACCAATCTAGCCTTATATGCCAGCTTGGGGTGTCCAGGGGTACTTTTTAGCTTGTACACCCACTTGCATGGCAAAGCCTTCTTGCCCGTAGGCAAGGAAACCAAATCCCAAGTGTCATTCTTATGCAAGGAGTCTATCTCAGGCTGCATAGCCCTCTCCCAGGAGTGACTGTCACCCCTGCGCATAGCCTCATCATAAGTGAAAGGTTCTCCTACAACTGTAACCAAGACATAATGCATCAAGGGCTGAAATCTATATGGTGGATGTCTCTCTCTAGTAGACTGTCTCACGGCAGGCTCTGCTGCCTGCCCAAGTGCCTGTCCAACACCCTGACCATGAGCATCTACTACAGCTGTAGGCTATCCAACTGGCTGTGCGGAAGCTATCGGCTCCTCCTGAAATATGACCCTGCGGATCTCAACAACTCTCTCAGGCTGCCGATGCATCTTGTCTTCATGGAAGACAACATCATGACTGGGATGACTTTCCGCGCCTGCGGATCCCAGAGATGGTAACCCATCTCGCATGCATCCCCATAACCAAGGAAAATCCATTTGACACTCTTAGGATTTAGCTTACTTCTCTTGTCCCTGGGCACATGGCAAAATGCCTCACATCCAAAGACACGGAGATGCGCATAAGAGGGGGGTTTTCCAGTCCATACCTCCTCTGCAACCTGGAAATCCAAACCACTAGAATGTGATATGTTTATGACATGCACAGCTGTACTAACTGCCTCAACCCAAAAACTTTGTGGTAGGCCTGCATGACTAAGCATACTGCGTACACGCTCCTGGATGGCTCTATTCATCCGCTCAGCCAAACCATTCTGGGGGGGTGTAGGAGGCGGTCAACTAATGCTTAATACCCCTCTCATCACATAACTGCTCAAAAGCACGTGAGACATACTCACCCCCATTATCTATCCTTAGGCATTTTAGCCTATACCCAGACTGATTCTCAACCAATGCAAGCCATCTCTGAAATACAGCCAAGACATCGGATTTCAACTTAATGGGATAAGCCCAAACTTTCCGTGAAAAATCATCTATGAATGTAACAAAGTACTTTGCACCACCCATAGATTGACAAGGCACGGGCCCACAGACATCCGAATGTACTAATGCTAAGGGCTCACTCATGCATGGCCTACCAGACTTCTTATGTGTAGACCTAGTCTGCTTGCCATAAAGACAATGCTCACATGAATCAAAACATGCATAATCAAGGGGCGGTAAGTACTGCAAACCAGAAAGCATTTTCGTTCCCTTCAAAGACATATGGCCCAAACGGGCATGCCAAAGAGATACATGTGGGATAGAACCCACAGACAAATCATGATCAAGGGAAGAAGCTTATACAATCAAGGCGTAGAGACTTCCAGTCTTGGCACCTCTCGCAATCACAAGTCTGCCACGAGTGATCTTCCATGCAGAGTCTCCAAAACATACATGATATCCTACGTCATCAAGCTGTCCAGCTGCCATGAGACTGCATGTCAAAGCAGGTATATGACGTACATCCTGCATAACAAAATTGCTGCCAGAAGGAAACTGCAGCCTAACATCACCAATGCCCACAATATCAAGAGAGCTATCATCACCCAAGCGCACAGAACCCGAAATAGTACGGTATGAATGAAACCACTCTCGGCAAGGTGTCACATGAAAGGATGCACCTGAGTCCAAGAGCCAACATTGTGCATACATAGAGTGTATCTCGGTCATCTACGAAGCACTAGAATAAGCTGCTAGGATATAATCATCATCATCAACATTCTCAGGCTACATAACATTGATCTCTTCAATTTTAACACTAGACTTTGTAGGTACTATGCTGAGATCAAAAGACTTATCATGCACTTTGTTTTTCCCCTTATCTTTGCGCCTTTCATTGCGCAATTCATGGCATTGTGGCCTAATATGGCCCTTTTTCCCACAATGGTGATAAGTAACATCTGCATTCCTGCCACGAGATTTGCTACATAACTTCCCATGAGACTTGGACCGAGATTTCTGAGAATCCCGTCCACGGCCACTACCACTACCATGCTTTCCATATCCATCATTCCTGCCTCTAACTGTCATAGCATGAGACACACGAGAGGAATCCAAATTCTTATGGTTAACCTCTTCTTGCAGAAGAGCACTCTCAACATCAGATAATTTCAAGGTAGCAATAGAGGCACATAATGCAGCGCAGAATACATCCCATGACTCATTAAGAGTACCAAGCAAGAAAAGAGGAGTGACATCCTCTGCAAAAGTGATGCCTTGTGAAGTCAAGTTCTTGAGTATAGCATGGAACTGGCTCAGGTGAGCAGACATAGTCACACTCTCCTTTGCACAGATCCATAAGCTACTTCAGCCAATACATTTGACTCGCTGGACTTTTCTTATTATCGATATTTTTGATCTTTTTCCACAACTACCATGCACTCTGTTCTTCCTCAAAGACATTATAGTGAACCTGTTCTATGAGAGACAATACGAAGTGGACTTACATAACTCATCAAGCTCAAGCCATTCCTCATCTGGCATAGTTGCAGACGGATGCCTGCTTAACCTCAAAGGTTTGATTTGTGATTTCGGCACCAATACCTGCCAAATCTGGCTCTTCCAATAAGAGTAATTCATACCATCAAGCTTAGTGATGTTGAAAATAGCATGATCAGTGGACGAACTCGCCATAATGCAGGCAGGAAGACTGTAGACAGTTCAAAACTACTTGTTGTTTACTATAGAAAATGACCAAAAAATCACCAAAATCGAGGAATAATGGAAAAGAAAGTGGAACCAAAGCTGCTACCCACCAAATACTAGTGAAAGTACATCATTTCAGAGTGTTCCACCATGAAAAATCCATGTCAATCCATACATATATGCTTGCTGTAATAAATTTCAGATTTCAGTAAAAGAGAGCTAACAATGCCAAAATCGGATTCCAAGGCAATCAAATACTACCAAGACCAAAGCCGGCATCATGCGGGCATAGCATAAGCATATGATGGTTGATAAGCATGAATCCAACACCCAAGTATGTCATACAAACATCTGCCAATGAGTAGGCACACCCTGCAGGCAACGGGGCAAAGTGTTCCTGCCACTACCAAAACTTGATACAAGTAGGTGTCAGTTCCCAAAGATACGGATCCAAAACTGAGACTTAGCTCATAAACATACAGTGAACCAAGACATATGATGTATCATCCCAAAAGGTAAGAAGTCCCAAAGTCTCAAGTGTCTGTAACTGCTCAATAGCATGTAACGACTCAATGCATAAAAGTACCACATGCTCAATGTCTGATAAGCATTCAAGAATGCTCCCACTAGCACAAAATCCATATGTACGAGCTCAAGAGCTCAAGCCAAGGCAAGACACAATGCCAATGACATAAGTCCAAGACAATACATCAATAGTACATCCCGAACATGTAGTCAGTAGAGCATCCGTATGTAGCATCCATAAGCATGGAAGACATCAAGTACATCCCAAGATACAACTATGGTAAGCCAATAAATAGCTCAAGTAAGCTCTAAGAATCCAAGGTCAAGCCAAGACTGAGCTCCAGTAGCAATAGGCTCCAAACAATGTAACTAGCATGTAGTAATGGCATAGGCTAAGCATGTCAAGACCGGTCAGACATAAGCAACATACATGCCATAAGTACATCCAAGACAGAGCATCCAAATGCTTTGCAAAGCAAGCTCAAGCTCAACCAATGATCCCTAATCAAAACCAAGCTCTATGTCGAGCCCCAAGTGTCAATACATCACCATATATGTCCGAAACATAGCCTGAAAAGCATAGGCATAAGTATACATGAGTAAAATGACTTCAGCCCAACTGTGTACAGCAATGATTTACTGTTCAAAACTAAGAATTTCAGAACCAAAATCAGCTCCAAATGTTTTCCAAACAATAGGCATACATTCCCCTAACATCCGGGCATCAAACAAGACCAACCGAGCATCAAATGACAGTGCCAAACAAGCTATAGTATCAAATGTCAGTGTAACACTATCATAAACTGCTTGTGGACTGTTCTGATAGTCCCAAAACAGTGTTAAATCAGTCCAAATGCTATTCCAACACATCAACCATCAAAACCAAGCACCAAAGCATGTTCATATGCCCAAAATTGAGCCTTTCCAAGTGCCAATGGAGGGGGAGAGCTGATGTTGTGACTGTCAATGCTGAAGCCACACATGGGAGGGCTGTGTGATTCCGCCAACTGTAAATGCTGGTCCTGGGGCTACAAAAAATGGTGGCCAAGCTTCGAAGGGTTCTGGTTAAAGCCAAGAAAGATCTCAAACAAGCTCCGGCAAGTCTTGTTCAAAGGCAAGATAGATATGAAGCAAGGGAGCTTCAATGGTGGCTGCCCCAATCTTGTTTACAGCCTGTGAGACCTGAGAACTGAAGTAAACCCTGAAGAAAATGATCAAATAAATCTAATGTAATGCTGTGAAGGTTCCCAACAATGCCAGGAAGGTTCTCGGGAAGCCGAGGAGGGACAGGAGCTCGAAGGAGTCGGTCGGATATGCATGCCAGGAAGGAGACCCAATGCAAGTAGGGAGTCGATGGGATGCTGAGATTGCTACGAACCAAGCTCAAGAGTTGAAAAGAAAAGCTCTGATACAAGTTGAAAGGGAGCGACGGATCGAAGGTTTTGGACTTGAGAGCTATGGCAGGAGAGCAAGAGCAAGAAAGGGAGAGATTAGAAATGGGAACTCCAACAGTCACAATGTATGACCGGGCCTTCCTTTATTCAAATTGTCACTAAAAGAATAAAGAATAAAGTGACGGTGACGGGCACCCGCCACCTGCAGTGTGCAATGGTGGTGATTGTCAATGTAGTAATACACGGGTGGCTAGGTAGAGGCACCTTTACCCCCAATAGCACATGCTCCTCTCCCCTCTTAACCATGCCAAATCCTCCTCAAAAAGATGGCATTGGTTCACATTCATGTAAGCATACAGCATGCCTCAAAGGCTAACTTAAAGTCGACCTTTAGGTAGCTTTTCCTATGTGTCTCTATCCCTTTCAATCCACTCTTAGCCTATGATCCCCATTACTTCTATCCCCACAAATAAGAATTCCACTCCTCACACTCCAAGACCCTTTGCAAAGGATAGTCCACACCCTATGATCACCATTACTTCTATCCCCACAAATAAGAACTCCACTACTCACACACACAAGACCCTTTGTAAGCTTTGAGACAATTGCATCCAAGTATATGTATATGAAGCCAAGCATGTTTGATTCCAAGTATATTATATGAAGGAAAGCACTTAATAGTGCATTAGTGATTGTAGTGCATTATTTGTCAAGGGCTTTGTGATGATTCCACACTTCAAACTTGATCATCTTGCCTCTTCATCCACAAACTTAGACTACCCCCAAATGTGCTATGGTTGGAGGATTTTGACACTAAACAAAAATCCTCATGACACCCACCCCCTCCAAACCTACACACCCCTCAGATGTGCCACACTAGGTAACTGCCCAAATCAAAAACCCAAAATAATCAACTCTTCTTTGATCATCCACATAATCAATCATCCATTTAGGTTGTATACCAAAATGACAAGCATCTACTTAATTGTATATCTAGCCCTAGCACCCCCTCCTAGATCATAAGGCCTCGGGTGGGGATTCATGCACCTGAGGCTTTGTTGTCTCCATACACATGCACTCAATGTGTCCATGAACAAAGACATAGAACCATCCTTGTTCTCTTTTAATCCAGCACACTGGAAACTACTCTTGTTGACACTTTCTCTCCACATCCAACATAAGTAGAGTATCACTAAAACCATCTCGATAATCAGCATCATGAAGCACCTCTAGATTCCTTGTCAATGCATAAGAAGAGACCATACATACATCTGTCAAAGTATGTGAAGCATTCTCAAAATGTGTAGCATCAGATTCACCATCTCCTACATGCATATTCTCTAGCTCATGGATCTCCTCATAGGTAACAAGTGTGTCATGCATAACATGTGCATGCATTAACTCTTCAATCTCTATTTGATTCACTGCATCAAGTAATACATGAGCATCATAGGATTCCTCATAAGCACTCACAAAGTCTCCATTTATAATGCTTGCCTCATCAACTTTAGGCTTCATGAACATCGTTACTGAAGATTCTGACTTCCAACCACCCAAATCCCAAGTGACAATATAGTTATTCTAGTCTAAGTTGCATGCAATTAGCCTCATCCCTTCTTGCAAGATTAGCATTCATCATGAAATATTGATCACACTCAATCCAATAGCAAAAACACATATTGCTCCTTCACATTGTCTTTCTAGCATGTAAGCTGGTAATATTTTATGCAACAAAACACATTGTAGTTGCTAGGGTGACCACAATTACTCTAGTTCAAGCCAATTTTTCTCTCCTTCCATTCGGTAGTTGCAGTTATGGTGAATTAGGTCAAATTGCACTTAGTGCAATTGAAGTTAGTATCTTTGATGCCTCCTTACCTCTATGTTAGCACTAGTCACTATGGATTTAATGCAATTCCTCTGACCAAACATCAATTGCCACAAGTCTCCTAAGTCACAAATACTTTTAAGCTCTCATAAACCTCCAATATCGGTGCCCTGCAATCATGGCAAGCTTGCTTCCTTAGCTATAGACGTGGCAAACTTCTTCAGTTGTAGTCATTCTTCTATCAGCATTTTTCATGTTGGGTTTGGAGTATAGTACCCTTAGGTGTCTTCCTTTTCCCAAAGCTTCACCTCCTCAAACACATCTACATCAAGGAATCTCAATCCTTCATCACTAATACATGACATGCAATGATTGAGTCTACCCTCCAAAGTCCTCATGACACTGAGTAGAGCATGCTCATAAATACAACTATTAACAACCCAAAATGTAAGCTCTCTCCTCTTGTTCAATACACGGTCCTCTCCCCTCCTTAACCATGCCAAAGCATGAATTAGAGGCTAGCTTAAAGCTAAGCCTTTAGTAGCTTTTCCTGCCTGTCTCTATCCCTCTCAACCCACTCTCAACCCTAAGGATTACAAAGATAATCCACACCTTGTGATCACCATTACTTTTATCCCCACAAATAACAATTGCACTCCTCACACTCTAAGACCCTTTGCAAGCTTTGAGACAGTTGCATCCAACTATTTATATAGTTTGATTCCAAGTATATATGAAGGCAAGCACTTAATAGGGCATTAGTAATCATAGTGCATTATTTGCCTAGCACTTTGTAATGATTCCACACTTAGAACTTGATCATCTTGCCTCTTCATCCATAAATTTAGACCACCTCAAAATGTGCCATGGTTGGAGGATTCCGACACGAAACAAAAATCCTTACAACACCTTGGATCTATTTTGTGTATGGCATGTTTTCAAGCTAGCCATACATGACATTCAAAACATGTGACGAACATGCGGTATGAGTGAAAAGTGTCTCAAAAACTCTAGAGTGCCTGTTTGACCCTACAAGTCTTGTCAATA
This sequence comes from Lygodium microphyllum, assembly GCF_053477565.2. Classification (NCBI taxonomy): domain Eukaryota; kingdom Viridiplantae; phylum Streptophyta; class Polypodiopsida; order Schizaeales; family Lygodiaceae; genus Lygodium; species Lygodium microphyllum. Next base: position 142,730,504 of record NC_141141.1, read on the forward strand.
CCTATAACCACCACACTTTGGACATGTAGCCATGGACTCAAATTCTCTTTAAGACGTAGCACAATCATCATGTATGCTATTGTAATCCATGCCTAGCTTCTACAACACTTATCTTCCATTATCTCATGAGACTTTGGCATCATGTTTCAGGATAGCAATATGTGACATTTTCATATTTTGAAAAATCTCAAAATCATTGAAAATTTTAGAATACTCTTTTATATAAAATTTTTAAAACATATGAAATGTACTTGAAGAGCTTGGTGACACTTGCATTGCTCCATTTGTACTTTGCTCATATACTTAGGAGCACATGAAGCATCTTTAAGCCGATACCTAGCATCCATCATATAATGTTATGGATGCCTCCTCTTTAAAAGCATTAGATGACTCACTATCCATGGGTAGTAAGGCCTCGATCATCACTTCCATCTTAGGCTCCAATGTTTGAGGAAGATTCGATTGGTCCGCAGTCTCTTCTTCAATGGAGGGTGCACTAGACAAATTGCCTTCTTCTAGTAGAGGATTTATCTACTCAGGTGCTCGTTGTATAGTATGCCCAAAAAATCTTCTTATTGAATGCAAAACATCCATTGCTTACGAAATACTAACATACCCATGTGAATATTTTCATAGACAAACAAAATTATTGAAAAATATGTTAATTAAAACTTGGTTATACAATATAATTAGTGCACGCTTTGCTCACTGTTGACTCGTACTCCAAGATCACTTGATCAATGATATCTAGCAAAAACATGCCGTAGCATTGCCCATGGTCTATGGACAAATGACATTTTTAGTGAATTGCAAACTTGCACTAAGTACAAGGACATGGGACGTTGATTGAAATATGCCTCTCGATCTCGAACATCAAGGTCATCATCATTGGTTATTTTTACTATAATACGAGTAATACATCATTTAAATGATCAGGTCACTTTGTACTCTCAATTTAAACCCATAGATATTCACTTTATACTCTAGTAGAAAAAGAGTACTTTCACCTAGCCTAATATTACATCTAGCAAATCATCAATGATACTATCCATCTAGACACTCAACACCCTTATAATCCAATGTGGAATAGAATGCATGTTTATAGTCAATGTTATAGATTGGTTTAATGAGTTACTCGTATTAAGCAATTGGCTAACAAATATAAGATGTCCATGCTTACATACTATTATTAGCCATAACTATGGATTCCTTTTGGACTTAAGGGAGTAAAACATATTGAGAAATTGTCCTATATCCCTCTCTTTTCCCCTCTATCTTCCCTTTCCCTATCTTTATTTTCTAACATTTTTCATTCATTCTTCTTCTTCTCTACCTTTCCCATTCTTTCCCTCTCCCTGTTTTCCTATCTTTATCTCTACTCTCTTTTCTCTCATGATCTCTCCTCTTCCCCTTTCTTATTTTTCAATATTTTTTTGTTTTTTTTCTAAACATCTCTAGCTCTCTCCCTCTTTCCCTAAAATTTTTATATCCCTCTTTATCTTTCTCTTTTCCCTCTTCATCTCCACTCTCCCTTTCTCTTTTGTCCAATATTTTTTTACTTTTTTCTAAATCTCTCTTTCCCTCTCTCTCTTTTCCTATATTTCATCTCTACTCTATTTCCCCTCTTCATCTCTACTCTCCCTCTCTCTTTTTTCCAATATTGTTAATTCTTTCCTAAACCTCTCTACCCCTCCCTCTCTTTCCCTATTATTTTTACATCTCTCTATATCTCTTTAGTTTCCTCCACCTTTTATTCTCTCTCTCTCTCTCTCTCTCTCTCTCTCTCTCTCTCTCTCTCTCTCTCTCTCTCTCTCTCTCTCTCTCTCTCTCTCTCTCTCTCTCTCTCTCTCTCTCTCTCTCTCTCTCTCTCTCTATTAACAAAAAATTAATAATTTTCTCTCATCATCTCCCCTTCCATCTCCCTCTTCCTTTTTTGTCTTTCCTTCCCCCTCCCCCTCTTTCACTACTTCCAAAATCCTCTCTCTCTCTCTCTCTCTCTCTCTCTCTCTCTCTCTCTCTCTCTCTCTCTCTCTACTCTTCATATCTTTTTTTCTAATATTCTTTTTATTTATTCCTAAATCTCTTTGCCCCTCCCTCTCTTTTCATATTATTTTTATATCTCTCTCTATCTCTTTCTCTCCCCTCCAAGTTTCATTATCTTTCCCTCTCTCTCTTTTTACTAACAAAAATAGATATTTTTCTCTCCCCCTCTCCCCCCCTCTCATAAGCACAATGCACGAAAAAAAATGAGGAAAGAAGAATATAAATGGGTTACCTCTCCCTCTCTCTCTTTTACTACTTGCATACTATCTTTCTCTCTCCATCTCCATCTTCTTTTTCCTTTTTCTTTCTCTTCCTCTCTCTCAAGCACAATACATAAAGAAAAATTAAAAAATAAGGAAAAAGGGCTTACCTCAATAGTGGAAGAAGAAAGAATCCTCCATGGTCTTTGTAACAAAAATAGATAATTTTCTCTCACCCTCTCCCCTTTCGTCTCCCTCTTCCCCCTCTCTCTCATAAGCAGAATGCACGAAAAAAATGAGGAAAGAAGAAAAGAAATGGGTTAACTCTCCCTCTCTCTCTTTTATTACTTGCATAACTATCTTTCTCTCTCCATCTCCGTCTTCTTTTCCCTTTTTCTTTCTCTTCCTGTCTCTCTTAAGCAAATACTTAAAGAAAATTTAAAAAATAAGAAAAAAAGGTATTACCTCAATAGTGAAAGAAGCAAGAATCCTACGTGGTCTTTGTCCTCCTTTAGCCTCCTTCTCTCCCTAGTCTCATTGTCATCATCATCATCATCATCATCTTCTTATTCTTGTTCTTCTTCTTGTTGTTGTTCTTCTCTCTCTCTCTCTCTCTCTCTCTCTCTCTCTCTCTCTCTCTCTCTCGTTGCTTGTCGGAAAATGTTACGGACTATTTTTCTGGCACTTTTTTTCTCTACACTAATGTGTCTCTATGTGATGACACCAAAAAAAAGTATTGCTAGCATTGGTTTTGCTATGCTTCCAATCTTTTGTAGTGAATTTGCATCTTGGAACAATACTTGCATGTGGGAAACTCAAGAGAATGGGCTTTCTAATGTTGATAATCTTAGGCCTGCAAGAAAGGTGGGAGGCTAGAAAGTGGCTTATTTTTTATGGAGTTAGAGTGCTGGGGGTAAAGGTTCCTCTGCCTAGCCGCCCATGTATTACTACACTGACAGTACCTGCCACTCAGTCGCCACTGCACACTGCAAGTGCCCAGTGCCCATCACTGTCACTTTATTATTTATTCTTTTAGTGACAGTATGAATAAAGGAAGGCCCGGTCACACATTGTGACTATTGGAGTTTCCATTTGTGTCTCTCTCTTCTTACTCTTGCTCTCGCCATAGCTCGCTTCCAAGCAAGCTTTGATCCTTCTCACCTTTCAATTGGTATTAGAGGTTTGGATCAAAGCTTGGTCATGGAGCTTGGCCCGGCATTACTTCAACCCGAATTGAAGACCTAGAGCTTGGAGCTTCAATGCCAGCCATGGCTTCTTTCCCCCGAGGTAAGATTTCATCTTTCGCCTCTCCCTGGCCCTCATAAGCTCTTTGCAAGTGTTCATTGGCTTCATTGGGCACCTTGTATGCCCCCAGTTTCCCCCTTATCCTCAGCATAATGAGCAGGACCCATAATAGCAGCTCACATTTCTTTGCGTCTGTTTCAAAATCCGGCTCAAAAATCCCATTTTTTCTCATATCTCGGGCATTCGAAACCGATATAGGCAAGGTAAAAGTCTAACTTGGGGTTTTGGCACACTCTGGACGCGATGGCGATATCAAATTTTCCAAATTTTGATCACAAATTTTTTTGCAATAGATCTGAGTTGATTTACAATAAGAAAATGCCATTCTCTTAGCTTATGTGATGCTCTCGAGGCTTGGTATTTGATGCCCACATGCTTTGGGGATGTTTGCCCAATGTTTTGAGATGCTTTGGTGCTTGGTTTTAGCTTCCATAGCTCGATTTATGTAGGGATTTACTACTATACATTGTTTGGGCAGCAAGGTTTTATCATGGACGGCTTATGCATAATGCTCTTTGTTGACATTCGAGTGTCTTGTTGGATGTCTTGATGCTTGGTCATCATGGTTTATGCCTAGATATGCTATTTGGGAGCTATTGAGCCTTAACTTGGTGATGCCAGGAGGCATATTACACGGTGGATTCCGTGCCACGGTGGATTTCGTAAGATTTTACAGTGGATTCCGTAAACTTTGATTATCGGGACTCATACAAAAAGTGGATTCTTTGTACAAGAAGTTGGTGGGGATGCCTATCCTTTTCGAGCGTCTCGTTAATTTAGTGTATACATGGGTGATTCCATAGCGGGTGATTCCGCAAAATACATATTAAATTAATAAACGTTTATGAGTTTAGAGTGCGCACTCGTGATAAATTAAGGTTAGGATTGATTTCTAACCAATTGATTTATTTATGTAGTTGAAGACTGCTAGGTATTCACTTTTGGCGGTTTAATTGTATTATTTTGCTAACAATTGTGAATGCTTTAGTTGATGTGTAGTGGCGATGGAAAGCATTGGAGGATAGCGTGTATTCGAGTTATCATCTATATTTTGATGGGCACATACCTTAGGCATGGCGCCTATATTTTGTCACGCCTATTTATTAAGGCGTTGGATATTTATTTATTATTTTTGTATGCGTATGGGTGCACGATTATGATATTTGTATTTGGACATTGTATTGGGTATGCCTAACTTCTTGGGCACCCGCCCATTAGCTTTATTTCTATTTGGCACTAAACCAAACTCAAAAGCCAAAAGCGTGCTATTTTGTAATTTGGGCTATTATTTGAGCTTGAAGATGATTAATACATAAAATACATGCTTTGTGGAGCGCTCACACAAGGCATGGGGGGAGATTGCACCTAATTGGTCTCTTGTTCATGTCGTGCATGCTTTCTACATTGAGTTTTGTGCAAAAAGTAGAGTTCTTTTGTTCTTGGGGACCTTCTGACGCTCACTACGTGCGCTTACGGCATCCGATTTGTGCACCACTTGGATGCGGACACTTCGTTGTTGATTGGGATTTATGCTACCTTGGTTGACATGTTATTTTACCTCCACTTTGGTTATGCCTATTGGTTTTGAGCTATGTCTTTGGGATATGCAATGAAGTATTGACCTTCGAGGTACGATATCGAGCTTGTCTTTGGTTCTGGATCTTCATTTGAGATTGAGCTCGGGTTTGGAATGCATTTGATGCTCCGTCTTGGATATACATATGGCATGTATGTTACATATGTCTAACCAGTCTTAACATGCTTGGCCTATGCCACTACTACATGTTAGTTACATTGTTTGGAGTCGATTGCTACTAGTGCCTTGACTTGGGTTGCATCTGGCTTCCCAGAACTTACTTGGGATATTTCTTGGCTTGTGAGAGTTGTATTTGGAATACAGCTGATGTCTATGGATGCTCTAACTGGAGGCTACAGAGTCTATATGCTCATGATGTCTTATTGATGTTTGGTCTTGGATCTTTCATCATCGGTGCTCTTGTATGCCTTTCTTGAGCTTCTTGACTTAATTCATATGACTTTTGTGCCAGTGGGAACATTATTGGATGTTTGAAAGACATTGAGTAGGTGGTTTATGCTATTCAGCTTTAAGTCTTCTGAGACTGGGATCTTCTTCACTTGGATGTTGCATGATTGATATGTTGTGGTTTGCATACATGTACTTGGGCTGATTTGAGTTTCTCACTCTTTGAGCGTACACCTCTTTGTGTCAAGTCTTGCTAGTGTTGTGTACACTTTGCCCTATTACACAAGGGATGTGCCGGCTTACTGATAGATTCGTTTGACATGCTTGGGTGTTTGCTCGATGTCCGTATGACTGTTACATGCTAATTTATGCCCACTTGATGCTGGTTATGCTTTGACAGTTAGTGGTTGACTTGGTATATTGATTTTGCCTATAGTTTGCTCTCATTATACATGGCTGTAATTTATTACAGCAAGCAATTATGTATGGACTGATGTGGAATTTTCATGCTGAATCATCCTGATTTTATGTATTTTTTATGGTACTTGGTGGGCAACATCATTAGCTATCAGTTCGTGGTCATTTTGCCTTGGTTTTGATAGTATTTTGGTTTTGGTGGTATTTTTGCTGTTTACAACAGAAAATAGCGAGCAGTTTTGAAGTGTTTGCATTGTTTTGGACTACATTATGGGTTCTTCTTCCATTGACAGTGCTATCTTCAATATCATTAAGCTTGATGGTACGAATTATGCCTATTGGAAGAGCCAAGTTGGGCAGGTATTGGTGCAGAAATCACAGATAAAGCCACTAAGGATGCATGGCAAGCAGCCTAAAACTATGACTAATGACGAATGGGATGAGCTTGATGAGTTATGCAAGTCCACCCTCATCTTGTCTCTCACTGAACAGGTGCATTACAATGTGGTTGAGGATGCATAGAGTGCTTGGCAGCTTTGGGATAAAATTAAGAACCTTTATGAAAAGAAAAGTCCAGTAAGTCATATGTATTGGTTGAAGCAGCTTATGGACTTATGGACTTGCGCACAAAGGAGAATATGATTATTCTGTTCATTTGAGCCAGTTCCATACTATTCTCAAGAACTTGACTTTGCATGGTATTACCATTAATGATGAGGTTACTCCATTGTTTTTGCTTTGGACTCTAAGTGAGATATGGGATGTATTCTGCACTGCCTTATGTGCTCCTGCTACTATTTTGAACTTGGCTGATGTAGAGAGTGCTCTTCTGTAGGAAGAGGTCAACCATAAGAACTTGGATGCCTCTCGTGTGTTACATGCTTTGACTATTAGAGGCAGAGATGGTAATGGCAAGAATGATCATGGGAATGGCCTTGGCAGAGACTCGTAGAAGTTTAGGTCTAAGTCACATGGTAAGTCACGCAACAAGTCTCATGGGAGAAATGCTAATGTGATATGTCATCATTGCGGTAAGAAGGGTCATATATGCCCACAGTGTCATGAGTTGCGCAATAAGAAGTGCAAAGAGAAGGGGAAAGACAAAGTACAAGAAAAGTCCTCCGATCGCAGCATTATGCCTACGAAATCTAGTGTGAAAATCGAGGAGATAAATGTCATGCACATTGATGACTCCGATGGGGAGTACATACTTGCAACTCGTTCTTGTGATGCTATGTTGTTGACCGATGTTCACTCTATGTATGCGTAGTGCTGGCTTTTGGATTCTGGTGCTTCATTTCATGTTACACCATGCCGTGAGTGGTTTCACTCCTACCGCATTATCTCTGGTTCAGCTCGCTTGGGTGATGACATGTAACTTGCTATTGTTGGCATTGGGGATGTACTGCTACAATTCTCTTTGGCATGCCCACATGTATCTCTTTGGCATGCCCGTTTGGGCCATATGTCCTTGAAGGGAATGAAAATGCTTTCTAGTTTGCAGTACTTACCGCCCCTTGACTACGCATGTTTTGATTCATGTGAGCATTGTCTTTATGGTAAACTGACTAGGAATACGCATAAGAAGTCTGGTAGGACACGCATGAGTGAGCCCTTGGCATTGGTACATTCAGATGTCTGTGGACCCATGCCCTGTCAGTCTATGGGTAGTGTAGAATACTTTGTGACATTCATTGACGATTTTTCGTGTAAAGTTTGGGCTTACCCCATTAAGCTTAAGTCAGAAGTATTGGCTGTGTTTTAGAGATGGCTTGCATTGGTCGAGAACCAAACTGGACATAGGCTAAAATACCTTAGGATTGACAATGGGGGAGAATATATGCCACGTGCCTTTGAGAAGCTATGTGACAAGAGGGGTATTAAGCGTCAGCTGACCACCCCTTATACCCCACCCCACAATGGTTTGGCTTAGTGGATGAATAGAACCATTCAGGAGTGTGTACCCAGTATCTCTCTACTGTCTTTCCCTCTTCATCTCTACTCTCCTTGCCTCTTTTTTCCAATATTTTTTAAAGTTTTTCCTAAATCTCTTTGCCTCTTCCTCTCTTTCCCTATTATTTTTATAGCTCTCTATATCTCTTTCTATGCCCTCCACCTTTCATTCTCTTTTTCTCCCCCTCTCTTTATTAACAAAAAAATAACAATTATCTATCATCCTCTTCCCTTCCATCTCCCTCTCCTCCCTTTTCTCTACTTCCCTCTCCCACCCCCTCTTTCACTACTTTCAAAATCATCTTTGACTCTCTCTTTTTCTCTCTCCAGCTTCATCTCCTTTCTCCTTTGTTTTTCTTTTCCTCTCTCTTTTATAAGCACAATATTCAACCTCTCATCCTTTTTCTCTCTTTTCCTATGTTTCATCTCTACTTTCTTACCCCTCTTAATCTCTAGTCTTCCTCTTTACTTTTTCCAATATTTTATTTATTTTTCCCTAAAACTCTCCACCCCTCATTCTCTTTTCCTATTATTATTATATATATCTCTTTCTCTCCCCTCCTCCTTTCATTCTCATTCTCTCTCTCTCTCTCTCTCTATTAATAGACAATAGACAATTCTCTTTCACCCTCTCCCCTTCCATCTCCCTTCCCTCCTCCCCCCCTCTCTCTCTCTCTCTCTCTCTCTCTCTCTCTCTCTCTCTCTCTCTCTCTCTCTCTCTCCCATTGCTTCCAAGACCCTCTCTCTTTCTCTTTCAATCCCCCTCTCTCTCTCACTCTCATAAGCACAATGCACAAAGAAAAACGAGGAAAGAAGAACAGAAATGGCTTACCTTTTCCACTCTTTGTTTTATTTTTTCCAAAACTGTCTTTCTGTCTCCATGTCCATCTTTTTTCCCTTTCTCTTTCTCTCTCCTTTTCTTTTTCTTCTCCTTCGTGGTCTTCCTCCTCCTTTAGTCATCTCTCCGTATATCTCACTATCATCATCATCATCATCATCATCATCTTCTTCTTCTTCTTCTTCTTCTTCTTCTTCTTCTCTCTCTCTCTCTCTCTCTCTCTCTCTCTCTCTCTCTCTCTCTCTCTCTCTCTCTCTCTCTCTCTCATTGATTGTTGGAAAATGCTATGGATTGGTTTCATCACTTTTTCTCTTCACAATAATGTGTCCCTATATAATGACACCAATAAAAAGTGTCACTAGTGTTCATTGTTATAATCCAAATCTTTTGTAGTGAAATTGCATCTTGGAAAAATACTTGCACGTGGGAAACTCAAGAGGATGGGCCTTCTAATGTTGAGAATCCTAGGCCTTCAAGAAGAGTGGGAGGCTAGAAAGTAGCTTATTTTTAATGGAGTCAGAGTAGAAGTAAAGTTGAGTAAAATAGCCTATAGCGTAAGGGGGTTGATTAAATGACAGCCCCCTATTTTCTCGCACCCATTGTGGCACATAGGCACTAATTTGATCGACATGTGACAAAAAGGGCCAATGAATAATTGCCAACACAATATCATTAAATTGGGGTGGTCCATGCCACAAAATTGTGGGTTGTTTGCACTTCTAAATTTACATTAGAGCTCCAAAATGCCTTTCCCATGGCTTCACTATAGCTAATGTTTTGTTTATAGTTAGGTGATCTGAATAACATTATTTGAGAGTCATTTTGAACAATTCCCCCATGACAAGCTATTCAGCCTAAGGGGATGGTAAACGTTAGTATATCAGCCCCCTTATCGTAAAGCACGTTGATAATGGAGTATGGCTTGTACAATGGGTTAGGTACTTGTTTTTAAGATAAGTTACACTAGGGTGGATCTAGAATTTGTTTGTAAGTGATAGTTATCATTATTAGAGCCTCTATCAACTTCCGTTTGTTGAAATGTCAAGCATAGGTATTCTAAACACGTAAGTCTACAACTTAAGCCCAATGAAGAGAGAGAAGCTAAATTAAGAGTTGAGTAGCTAAATCGAGGAGTGAGAAGAGACAATTGATAGTCACAAAACCGAGAGAGAAGCCTGACTATTGCCAACTAGCAAGCGCCACGCCTATTTGATACTAACATTGCCTCTATTTTTGGAGGTACTCCATCGACTAGGCACAATCCCATCAATCGTGCTAGTATCGGGCCGTGGAAGTCCTCCAAATGGAAGTTATCACAAACTGAATATAAAACTCTAGTGAGGGGACTTGCCCGAGTCAATAGACTTAGGTGTATCATGGCTCTTTGGACAATATGATTTTGTGCCCAAGATTAACAAGGGAAACATCTTTCAAATTGGATCCACATAAGATGTTAAAAATCTAGAATGCAAAGAGATCATCGCTGATCCTTTACCCCGCGGGATAATGAGAGAGAGATAGAGGAAGAGAGGAGAGCTTCTGAACAATTTCCGAGAGAGCGTCCGTCCACCTAAATGATCAGTTGCAGACTTATAAGACTAGCAGGACTTCCGTTGTCCCCTGGGTGCGAATCGAGAACTGCTAGCTTTCAGTGATATAAGCAAGCAGTCCACACCTGTCGTAACAGTACCCACTAGTACAACTTGCATAAGACATGTTTATATTGAGTCCAAACTCTCATGATATGCGCTGCAACGACGCTTGCAGGCGGTCGTCTCCAATCAGAGTGACCTGTACGCTTGGTTCGTGAGAAATCAGGTCTCCCCTGCGATACCATAAACCTCCCAAACACTTCACGTACACCAGTGGCCTGAGAGAAGGAATCACCGGGAATGAGCAAGCTGCCAGAGGAACGTCCAGCTGTGGTGGGGGGTGGTACTGCCCACTTACTCATTACCTTGCCTTCATCATCCATCATCCTTATGCTAACCTTTTCTGTATGCTGCGAGTGTCAATTAGCACTCTCTTTGTACTATACTTATCGATATTCTAACGCCAGGTTTAATTCGTGCTCCACAACCAACTAGAAAAACTAGCGTGTGGCCTGCCGTCTTAACTTCTAGGCAATCGGTGCTGATGCCACCACAGTTAATTTATCTCACAAAGCTTATGATGTGTTGTGTAAATCCACATCCATCGAGTTAAATAGGACACTCCGTAAGGCTGTTGTGAGAGATCCATGAAATCTGCAATACGACCTACTTGGTCACAATCATAGACACCATGTTGAACGTTCCTGATCATGGCTGTTTAAGGCTCACGTTGAACCTTAAAAAATGATGGCACCCCCAATATACGATATACTGATGGTGCAACCTTAAAGACATGATAGCTCCGTCCAATATACGCTGCTCGTCTTGATCTTTCGGGTACTCGGGGTTTCTTTCGTTGATTCAAGGATTGGACCCTTCGTTTGCACCATAGTAGTAGACTATTAAATGGGGAGAGGCGCGTCCTAGCGTTCAACATCAACAAGACTAGGCGAATATGTGACGGTTCCTTAACTTCATCTAATGAGGTACCATATTGAAGCGAGTAAACTGTGACCAACCACACTGTTAAACTATGTCAATCGAGTTGTTATCACTATTGGCAATGCACCCATTTTCTGTCTTAATTACAGCGATTGATCGGGCTTGAATTGTGCTTCCACTTCCTCCTTGATTGCGTAGTTCCGTAGCCTCTTCATATCATAATATAATGAATTAGGGCTCGGTGAACAACTGGCTATTTTTGTGACAGGCCTTGCCTGAGACTTTTAGCTTGAATAATTCTCAAGTTAACTGTTCAATCAATTTACGAAACGGAAGAGAGTAAATGCAAATCTGCAAAACCTTGTCAGCTCATAAGAATAGTTGACGCAGGCCTATCTCATCTAAAGGCGCTGACTTGGTACCTTGTGTGTTAGGCCAGCTGCCAATACCCCAGTCGTCTGTCTCCCCTGGGTGACTGGGTCCCCACCCTTCTTCTCTCTCTCTCTCTCAGAGTCTCTCTCTCTCTCTCTCTCTCTCTGCGTGTGTGATGTGAGACACAGATGTCACATACTGCCTCATTCTCGATACAAATATACAAAATTTGGGCTTATTTTATTCCCGTTAATGCTTCCAATCATGGAGCTCCTTTTAAAGATTGTGTCTGCTGCCAGCTCTAGGTGGTAGTCGCACAAGCCTGCAGGCTGCAAGGGAGGAAGAGCGCTTGTGCAAACTTCTCCCGTATCAGCATCTCCTGCAAATTTTGCGCTGCTATTTATTTATTTTCTGGTTCAGAAATCCCATACCCAGAAACCATAATACTATAAAATAGCAGTATGCACAAAAGTGGATCCTTGGCATGGAGGAAAGAGAACATTGGATTGCGGATGCTTTTAGTATTTAGATTTCGATAATATAGGATATGGGATGGGATATAAAGTATTAGAGATGGCAGGCAGGCTGACAGCAGTGCGCGAGGAAAAGGGTGTCAAAGGATCTAGTATCGATGCGATGTTTTGTATTTCTATTATATCCATGTTGTCATCATTACTATTGTGAATAGAGCCTTGCTGATGGCAACTCTAATGTCAAACTCTGGACTCTGGAAGGGTCACATTTATCATATAAACCTTTAGAGGTCTCTCTGTGTGTCGAAGCCTAGATAAGAGAGACGTCCATGGTCTCGGACTCCCAACCAACTAACCAACCAACGAACCCATTTATGATTAGTATAACATATACAGCATATACAGCATGTATATAATGGGAGGCAACATTGGGTTTAGGACTGCCAGTCCTTCCCCAGGAAAAGCAAAGCAGGTCAGGGCCTTTCCTCTCAGAATTCTTCTGTGCTTCTCGTTTCATGATGATGGTAATCTATCTCTAACGGTATCAAAAGCTCCCGCCATGCAGAATGATAGAATCTATGGAAGTTGCAGCTGCCCCTTTGCAAATTAGTGGAGACAGTCAGACAGATGAGCGTTTTAACCCGGTAGTGTGCGTGTGTCTTTGGGTTTGTCGTTTTGATTAGTGCGAAAACCCCATCTTATATGATATATGGCAACGGCTTTTTTAAAGCATTGACTCGGTGGCGGCCGCCGGTAGCGATCACGCTGAGCTCATGTGAGTCAGGGCGGGCGCAGTGAGAGTGAATGTATGAATGTTTTTGTATAAACTTATAACTCAAATACGAATTATAATGCAAATTTAGGTTTGTAGGGAGAGAGCCTACGGCCAGCTACAAGAGCGAGTCAGGGAGGGTGATGAACGCTTTTTTTTTTTTCCCCTGAAATGTCCATGTCAAGGCCTCGACCTTAGCGTTGCCCCACTACACACACACACACACTCTCTCTCTCTCTCTCATTCTCTCTCTATGTCTCGATCTCTATAGGTATGACCCGATGAGAATTTGTGCTTGAGCTAGAAGCGGCTAAAATGGATTAGGTTTTCCAAAGCAAAGTTCTTGTGACGCTGGAAGAGACTGGATTATCAGGTTTCTTTCTGCTGGGAGAGACTAGATCGCTACAGTCTGGTTGGAAGCAATCGATCGGTAGCGGGATATCACTGAACTGTAGCTGAAAGATGGAGGAAGATGTTCATGAGTCGTCCGAGTATGAGGACCCTTCCCCTCACCACTCGGTCCAGGTCATCTCATCCCACCACAACACTAGTGCCGCTGCCGCTTTAACCGCCACTGCCATCCACCATCAGTCGCCGTTCCTCACCGACTCTCCATCAGCCTTGGATCATGCTCACCACCATCATCATCAGCATCAGCAGCACCATCATCATCAGCATCATCATCCAGGGGCGCCGACAGCACTGGGCGGTCAGGCAGGCCGGCAGGCGTCGATAGGGGCTGCTGCAGCTGCTGTCTTCGCTCGCGAGCAACAGCAGGCCAGTATCGTGGACTCTCCGTCTGCGAAGAGAGGGAAGTACGTCGCGTCGTCGTCCACGTGGGGTGCGGCCTCTGCAGGCCAGCAGCAGCAGCAGCTTCTGGTGTCGGCCGCTGCAGCAGCGACCATGGGCGTGCAGCAGCAGCAGCCGCCGCCAGGGGGCCCCAGCATCCCTGCGTCGTCCCGGCCATCTTCGGCATCGTCCATGCTTCTGCCCCCGCAGCATCACCTCCACCAACCTCCATCCCTCAACCCTGCTAGCTCGTTCGCCCAGCTTCCCCTCTCACCCTCCTCCATGCCCAGCTCCCCCAGCGCTGGCTCTTACTCCCAATCCTCCTCCCCCGGTTCCTCAGCTCAGCCTTCTGGCTCTCAGCAGCAGCAGCAGCAAGGTCAACCTCTCGCCATAATTCCATCGCAAGTCCTCATATCTGGCTCCCCTTCTTCCCCATCCAGGCATCACGATTCTCCTTCCCATTCCCGCATCCCCTCGAGTACACTTCCACCTCATCGACGTCTTCTGCCACCTGTCAGCTCCAGCATGCAGGATCCATCTGCAGCCGGTGCGGCACCTGACACCAGCACCGGCCTACAGCAACATCCCATAAGGAAAGGTAAGTTTGTGTCTCCGGTTTGGAAGCCGCTGGAGATGCTGGTTCTCGCCAGGGCCTGGCGCATCCAGTACTGCGGAGCCCCGTCGAAGCAGGATTCTGCATCGGGCGAGCAGGCGCCATCTGGTAGTGGCGATCAAGCTGCGAGTGCTGTCGTCCACAAGGCGAAGACGCGAGCAGAGAAAGATTGGGAGGTGGCGGAGTACCTAAAGCAGCATGGGGTGCAGCGCGATGTGAAAACCGCAGCGACGAAGTGGGACAACATGCTAGGCGATTTCCGGCGAGTTCACGAATGGGAGAAAGGGCCTGAGAGGGATGAGGTTGGAAAGAGTTACTTCCGGCTCTCGCCTCACGAGAGGAAGCTGTATCGCCTGCCAGCGTCGTTTGACGAGGATGTGTATGAGGAGATGGTACAGTATATAGGGCAGAGGCCTAGATCGCAGCCAGCGCCGAGAGGTAGCCGAGCATCAGGAGCCGGAGGAGGGGCTAGTAGCGGGGGAATCGAGCCCGACACCGCCGGTCGCGGGGTCTTTCGAGAGACAGCACTGATCAGAGCTCACTCCCCGAAGGCGGATATTGCCCGGGAGATATCCGGAGGTCCATCCTGCCTCTTTGATTCCGAGTCTGTCTATCTTTAAGTAGGCACTGCAATTGCGTGTGGTGTTTATTCGTTTCTTTTAAAGAAGGTCGCGCAACAATTCTGTGGTGTATGGTGTGTTAATCGTCGTTTTCTGGAATACATCAGGATGAGAAAAGATATAATCCTTCTGACCGTGATATAAATCGTATTCTGAATCCTGATCGTGATATAAATTTTCTTCTGATTGTGATATAAATCTTCTTTTGATTGTGATATAGATCCTCTACGTATGTTTTCCGCAACCGGGGCAATCTTCTAAAATGATCACGTCTGTCTGTATGTGCAGCGTTAGTACAGTACGCCCCAGCTGGGTCAGGAGAAGCAATATTGATGAGCGGAGTCGCAGCAGGGCGAGGCAATGTGGGTGGTGGGAGTGGCAGTACCGGATTGATGAGGCCATCAAATATAGCAGGTGCGACGTTACAGCAGGCACCTACAATGGCAGCCACGGCGGCAGGAGGGGGAGGTGCGCCTAGTAATGTGGTCCCGGCAGCAGGGATACGAAGCGGGGGTGGAGGCGGCGGCGGCACCGGACGCATGCAGCGCGTGGGGCGCATCAAGATGGTGTGGGAGGAGAGCGTGCACCTGTGGGCTGACGAGGAGGACATTCTGAATATCAATAGCGCCGGCGCATCAGCCGCACTCCTTCCTGCCGGCCGCCTGAAGCTCGACAGCCTCAATTTTCTGCATGCCGACCAGCTCGTCTTCCTGGACGACAACTTAAGCGCCAACGCCATCGAAGCTTACGAGACCGGGGCTCTCCAGGACTTCTCCACCGATACCTTCGCACCCGGCCAGCAGCTCAAAGTCTTCGGCCGTCGCCTGACTGCTGCAGGTATGCCTCTTACCATCGCCTGCCATGCATTGCCGTTCTGAGATAGTGTTGTCAGCATAAGCTTCTCTATTATCATTGCCATTCACAGTAATGTCAGCAGTTTCATCGTGTTCATATAAGCTCATGTATTAAACGCAGCGCCATTCATTGCAATGTCAATAGCGTCATCGTATTCAGATAAGCTCCTTCTATATCATCGCCATCTTCCCATGGTTTCATGCATTGTAGACACCCTGTTTGGGCATCGATATCCAACAGACGACCTAGGTGGCTAGCGACTTAAATTACGTCGTCGCAATTTGTTAGCCAACCCTTCAGCTTCTGAAGTAGTCGTTTCACTGCCTCTGCAAATTAGGGGCTTCCTATATCACTCCTGATTACACCTTATTCACACAATTAAAAGACGCTTGTAGCTACACAGGATCATTTGATATTCTAGCGAGGGTTGAGAGCTAACAATTCCCGCGGGCTCGCAGTAAAACGCTTTAAAAAACCAGGGACCTTGGTCTCACTTTGGAACCAATAAGGGAGCTCTTCATAATAGGACACAATCTACTCAATGTCGGATCAACGTGTACATAATATCATGTATCTTAGCTGTATGGGTTACACTGTTGTCTGCAAAATAGTCATTTCTATCGAGCTGCATGGGTGTATTCTTTGGATAGTTCCTCTATGATGTTTATCCGTACATATCCTTCGATATCTTTCATATATTACCTTGGAAGTCAGTAGATGGCAACCAGATGCTAGGTGGCGCCGTTCCGTGGCACTATATGAGTCATCTCTTAGTCCTTAATTATGCCTTATGTGACCAATCTCAAAAAATATACTTGATCCCATATTCAATATCTCATTGCTCCATGAACTTTGACATGTAATAAAAAGGTGGAATTTGATCTTTACAACCATAGGAGGAAATATACCCACTAAACTTGTGAAATTTGTAGCTTCTTTTGTACTATTCGTACTCAGTTTGAATGCAATTGTACCATACATTAGGTGTTTGCTTTTTGAGATGTAGAGATGACAAACTTTGAGGTGCAATGGTGCCAACTTGTGTTATAAACATAAGAGTAAGATTCAATTTAGGGCTTTGAGAGGCTAGTATCATCTATGCACCTCAAAACTTGGGTGGTGACAAAAAGAGCAGATAACTAATTCGAGAGAATGAAATGCAATGAATATACAGATTTATTGATGACAACTAAGAGCTCCGTAATAATAAGCAATGTGTGTAAATACACACTCTTGCTAACTTGTCATAGTTACCATTGAGAGGATTCAAGCTAATTTATGAATATTTTAGTTGACCTCTTATGTGGTGTAGTGAGGATAAACAAACAAACACAAGTTGCTTGCACATGATTTTTTAATAAAAATATTGATAGGTTGTGTTTATTAAGGAAGATGTTTTTTATAAAACGGCTTCAAGACTTAATACTATTATCTAGTCATTGAGAATGAACATCTTCTTGTGTAACAAGTACCTTCCAAACAAGATGTGACCTTATATAAGGTCAATTTTCCAAGTTTTAAAACCAGCTATGGTAGATATTATGAAGGTTGCAAATGATAGTACTAGGATATCATTTTAGCTAGGAGTATAGTGTTGAATATAATGTTACAATACTTGTATATTATAGTGAAAATTCACAAGGTTCATGATTAATATATCATTAGCAATTGTTGGGTAATTATGAAGCAAATTTTCAAGTTTTTAGTGGAGTCATAAGATCTTTGAGATGCTCTACTAGTATGTGCAAGGAGTGTGTGTGATGGAGATAGCTCAACACCACTTAAGAAATCATATGTTTTAAAAGGCTCCCAAGCATTCTCAAGGTGAACAAGGACATGTAATACCTTCTTCATACATGATTTGGAGGAAGACCAATGTTTCTCATGATAGGGGTTTTGTTAAAGTTATAGAATCATGTGATGTTTCTCATTTCTTAAATATTTCTAAACCTAGATGTATAAGTTATGGCGGTGAAAAAACTCTTAAAATTGAATATTCATGGCTTCACAACAATTAGCCTCACAAAAATGTGAGGATTTGAAAATCAAAGCACTTGGTATTGTTCCTTGGTTGTCCTACAATGTGGAAGACTATGCATAAAGAGAAGTTAACATGCCTATTTATCCCTAAGAAATAGGATTCTAATCAAGTTGAAAGGCAAGTGACCATGGTGGCATTTCATCCTGAAGTCTTAAGATAGCTATCTCATGATGATAAAACTTTTTACATAGTCACAAGTGATAAAGAATGGAAATAGTGATATGGATTATGAGGTGATAGGGGATAGCCAAAACCAAGCCTGGATGGGGATGACAATTCAAAAATGCTTATTATGCTAAATGATAAAAATTTCAAAAAATTACAAGACATTGGAAATGTTAAACACTACACCGTCAAAAACATGTATATTTATATGTTTATCCTTGTCTTCATTCTTACACTATAATGTGACAAATGTGAGTGTGTGTGTGTGTGTACATTTGAGATGGGCTATTTGAAATTAAATTTCATGGAGTTTGTGTGAAGGTGTATGTGAAAAAGGAGGCAAATTGTATATTAGACCTATCTTAAAAATATTGAAAAAATGTCATTTTGAAGAAAAAAATAATTCTATTTTTCTAAACAAGGAGAGGGCATAAGGATGTTAGTAAGGGACAAGATATTGGATGGCCCCTTATTTTTGGATCCCCTTTTCATCATCATCCCTTAGAGAAATAATGTTTTTATGTCCCAAGGACTCCCATGTATTTCTTGTGAGTAGTCTTAATTGTTGCTTGTGATTATGGCTTTTTATCGGTTTGATATCAATCTTTCTCTTTGTGATCAATGTTTCTCCTCTTGTCATGTTTATACGATACAAGATGTGGCTTCTTTGGCATCTCCACATTTCAACTCATCGAAATCTCAACTCCAACTCTTGGGCCACTTGCACCATTTATTGGTAGGGATCCCCAATTGTCTTATTACCTATTAATGCTTTTTGAATCATAGTTATTTTGGTTGTACAAGCCCTAACTCCATGATTATGATGGTGCGATTGGCCAGAAAATGACATCCTCTAATTTTAAGTGCCCCAATACTTTTTCAATTAATTAGAATGCTTAGCACTAAATCTAGCAAAAACAGACAATGTTGAGCTACCATACATCGTAAAGAACATGCTACATGAGGAAATTTATAGATTGTCTACATCTATGAATTGTGTTTCACTAGGGTTGAAAATTGAAAATATTTCACTATTGGAATGTTTAACGTAGGAGGTGAATCATTTTAGTCATCTCTCTTGAGAAATATGGAAGTTATATATTCATGTTATAAGTTAATTTCTCAATCATTTCATTGATGTTTCATTTAGGACCTATCCAAGCATAAAACTTTTTTGAGTCCTACAATGAAATCCGTAAGGGCCAAGTATAGGGTTGAAACTTTTCATGGTTACTCTAATTATGTGTTTAGCCATCATTGCCAATTTAAACCATGAATGAAAAACCGTAAGTATTTGTGGGGATCTTGTAGCTTAATTACATTAATAAAGCTTAGCTTATGGAACCTCTAGTTCTTCAAAGGTCTCTATACAAAATAAGAGCTAAAGCTTTGATATGCTATACCATGTTTTGAGATTATAAAGAAGAGTTATGGCCCTAATGATATGAGGAGTAAAAAGTAATACATAACCATATAGGAAAACTTTAGTAAAAAATAATCGAATGAAAAATCAAGTGACCAACAAGATAATATAAGGCATTTATTTAAGAATTAAATTATACGGTTGTTGTATAACGTTGATGCTTTTATAAAATATTTAAAAAAATAAAAATAAAAGTAAAACTTGTTGCAAATCAATATACATGGTGAACCTCACATATGAAAACTCCATAGTATGTTACCTCATAAACAATATAAGTAATTATATAAGTTATAAGATAAAGGAAGAATAGAAAAGAAAACACATAATAGGGCCCAATCTTCCCCATTATGAAAGTCATGGTTTGCCATTCTCTATTATGGAAGTATTGAATTACATAGATACATATATGTTTATACCTCATACTTAGATACAAAGGTGATACTAAACTTCATTGAAGATGAGGTTTAGTGTATGAGGAGGTCTCTTAAAGGTTAGTGCAATACTTGCAAAGGTTGTTGTGCATTGAATCTTGATGTTTTGATATTGTGATTATATTCGATGGATCTAAATCCCCCAAACAAATCTTAAAGCATTGGATTTTGCTTTCGTATGAGTGAGGTATGCCAAAGTTGTATTTTGCTCTATTCTACAATTTGGTGTAAATCCTATTGCATTTATACTCAAAATGGTACTATGTATCCTTTTTGGGCTTTTACTTTTCTTGAGTTGAATACCTTACTTTCTTTAGTTGTTGTGAAGATTTATTTGATAAATTTCACATTACAAACATAACTGTCTTGCCCTCAGATTGTAGTATAAATATCACAACAATGTAAAGATTACAAATCTAGAAAATAGTGTCCAAAATGATAATGATAATTATAAAAATAATTGTATTTGTAGAATCAAGTCTAATAGTTTGCTCACCAAAATCACAAAACACAGTAAGTCCTTGTCATCTATTTGTTTGGCACGATGTAACTGATACACTACTTGTGTGTATATGTGCGACAAGTCACTATCAATATTTTCTTTTCAAGAACCTCTCTTAAGAAATTGATTGTGATCTAACAATCAAATCCTCAAGTTGAGAGTTACCTTATCACATATTGCTATATACTTTCATATGGATATCTATAGATACCAATATTTTTTTTCTCTATAAAAACAACTATTTGAGGTGATCAAAACTCAAATTCTATGCAGAAGTTTTAATATTATGTAATCATCATGATTTTGGGGGCTCAAAAGTGACCTTATTTTTCATTTGATTTGTCCAAAAGCTCATTTTTAAAAGCTAAAAAAGAAAAAAATTACCTAAAAGAAAAATTGGTTGCTATAACGAGGCCAAATAATAGAAATTACGACGAAACCCATAAGATAGGTATATGATATCTCATTTTCATAGATTTTTTTAAATCTTGCATGCATATAGTAGACCAGTATTATGTGGCGAATGGAAAAATAATAATGAAAATCCATAATACGATAAGTTTTTATTTTTAAGAAAATAAAATAAATATCATAATAAAACCCTCGGGGTGTTCACTATATGTATATCATCTACATCATGTGCATTCAAGGTTTATTTATAAATATCCTTATCTGGGAATTTTTCTTAACTAAAACATGACCATTTCTATTCAATCTATAAATAATCCCTTTATATTACACCCTTTCGTAGATTAAAAAGTATAAAATTGTATTTTGAAAGCACCTTATTTTGAACCCACGGGTTGCATACATATATTTATGAGGGACCTCCTTGAGATAAAACCCACAAGATAAGGATTTCAAAATTCCTTGGAAGTTGGTAGGTTTTCCTCCCAAATTGCTAAATATTGCTATGTAAGTATGCAAAGGTTAATCTTTCTGAGCATAATGTTTTTGGCCAAATAAGGGGTATATAGAGCCTATATCTTGCCTTTATAAAGCTATCATCCTTAGCGTATTGCTTCTTGTTTGGCCATGTCACATCACAGTGATATAGAGACCAACCTTTTCAGTGCGAGTATAGTAACTACATTTAGTTGTCTAAGATAGCTTATTGTTATCCTCTTCAAATGATGTAACCAAAGGAAAAGCTAGCGAGTCTCTCTCCACCTGGACCATGAACAAAAGGTGTTCGATGAATCCATACAAACCAAAGTCATGGGTTTCATGCATTTTCTTAAACACTAATAAGGGGTATATATGGCCTATATCTTGCCTCTATAAAGCTATCATCCTTGGCTTCTATGCTTCTTGTTTGGCCTAATAAGGGATATATAGAGCTTATAACTTGCCTCTACGGAAGGACTATAGTACAATAGCTACAATCTTAACTTTTATAAAGCTATCATCCTTGGCTTATATGCTTCTTGTTTGGCCGAGTCACATCACAGTGATATAGAAACCAACCTTTTCAATGCAAGCATAATAACTATATTTAGTTGTCTAAGATAGCTTATTGTTATCCTCTTCAAATGATGTAACCAAAGGGAGAGCTAGTGAGCCTCTCTACAACTAGACCATGAACAAAAGGCCTTCGATGAATCCATACAAACCAAAGTCATGGGTTTCATGCATTTTTTAAAACACTAATAACGAGCTATCATCCTTGGTGTGACATGCTTCTTGTTTGTATCAATTCCATCATAATAATTTGAAAAGAATTATTTTCAATGGGATGGCAATAACCACCCTTTGGCATCCAAGGTAACTTATTATCATCCTCTTTGGATGACGTAACCAAAGGGAGAGCTAGTGAGCATCTCTACAACTCAATCATGAACAAAGGCATTCAAGGAATCTCTACAACCCAAAATTATGGCTATAAAGTTATCATCCTTGCCTTGATATGCTTCTTCTTTGCACCAGCGGCATAGTAACATAGAAAGTAACCTTTTCAATGGAAGGGCAGCAACCATATTTGAATATCTAAGCTACCTTTTGGTGATTGTCTTCAAGTGTTGTGGCTAGAAGAAAAGCTAGAATGGACAAAGGCATGCAAGTGATATATACAACCAAAGTCATGGTTTTCAAGCATCTATTTTTTCCATTGGAAGTTGAACATGGATTAACCGACATGCATATGATAATGTGAATAGCTAGTATAAAGGCACACATGTTAAAGATTAAGCAATAGAGTTGTCATTTGAGTTCTTTTCCTATATGATACTCCTAATTAGTAATTATTTGTGATTGGATAGGTATGTGGAGTCCATCTTTGTGAGGATGTAGGAATATAGCTAGATTTGTATCCCTACTTTTGAAAGGACTAGCAGTTGATGATAAATAGAAAATCAACTTTAGCTCTTGGTTCAACAAGTACATAGTATGTAATCTTGATTAAGTTTGTAACAAGTTGTATCTCTTGCTCTTTCATCTATACTAAAAATTTTGGAAAAATCAAAATTCACAAGGTAGGAACTATGAAAAAAATTCTTTTCTATAGGGTCCATTGATTTTATTATATAAATATGTCACAAATTTGTGTTATGATTGATTTAGTAAGAAGCATTCTACTAGTGCGTCAACACATATTACACCACTTACAAAACATTTGCAAACGAGGAAGTTAGGTTTTTGAAAAGACCAACAAATTCTCATGCATCGTTGATATTTTTTTCTAGCACCTAGATTGTATTTTGGCGAATCCCATTTCTTTTTTAAATTTTTATTAGTAGTCCGAATGGATTGATGTAAATACCTTTTCTTTATGATTATTGTCATGCTCCTTATTAATGTGAAGGTGGTAAGTCATTGTTGCCTTTCTAGTTTCTTTACCACTTTCCTCGATCTAATCCTAAATTATTGTAGTGTTTGTATGATGTGTGATTCTTCTATTATCGTCACATGACACACATGGTGTTTTGTTGGATCTTACTATCCATTAGCTCTCTCAATCTTGGTTTATACTAGTATAAGAATACTTTGTGTCAGTATCATCCCAAGTTTCAACCATGGATTCTTTTATTTCCAAGACCTCGTATCTTTGAATCTTACTTGATTTGGGATGTACACAATGGTTTTTCTAGGTATTTCCCTCTTCGGCCTTTTAATAGGATGTACACAATGGTTTTTCTAGGTATTTCCCTCTTCGGCCTTTTAATAGGTTCCTTTTAAGATCTATCTTAAAGCTTTTCATGCTAGCAGTTTGACCTATCGAGCATCAAATGGATTACAAGCTTAATTGACAAAGAATTGTAGATAGCATGCAAATCACATTGGGAAATGGGTTTTCTCATGATAGATGCCTTTAACACATGAGGCCAATTTTAACACATGACCTATCTAGTTGGAGAGGATTCAGGTGGTAAGCCTCATGTGTTAAAGGAAAGGATTTAGGTTCTCTAAAGGGGGTTACCACCTAAATCTTCTCCAATGCATGGCCTATATAGGCTTCTTGTCACTCCCACTCATGCATTTTACATTCATTGCTTGAATTTGTACTCATACTATTGGTGTTCTTTGTCTTCATACCTACTTATCATGCATTTCTAAATGATCACAGCTCATTTTGGTGCAAGTCATCCCATCTTGTTGCTATTACTTGTCTTATGTCCTCATTTCTCTACTAATGGTTCATCGTTGCCTTGTAGACTTGTGACTACATGCTCTTGTGGTACTTTTGAACACTCACATACATGTGTGTATGCACATGCCTACACACACACACACTCTCTCTCTCTCTCTCCCTCCCCCCCCCAAGTTTACATTAAGTGGCCTAATGTAGCTTAATGACCCACATTTTACTTGCAAAAATAATAAATGTAGCTTAATGACAAAAAACACAAATGTACGCATGTTTGGTTAGAGTGTAATCATCCAGTTTCTAGATGAGAGTTTCTTTCCATGGCTACAAAACATTTCATTTTGAATGCTTAAACTTCAAGGGTTCATTTATACATGCTTGCAATTTTCTGTTTGGTATTTTGCTTAGCTCACAAGCGTTGTGGTCATCTTTCAATCAACGGTAGCACGGGGTAGCGTTTCCTCCTAACAACCTCCTAGTAACCCCTTGGTAAAGAGCTTCACAATTGAGGCTAGTATAGAGTTAATAGGAAAACCAATACAATATGCACACTCACATACCTTCAAAATAGTTGATACTTTTCCTACACCTTTTGGTTACTCAATGAAATTGAAGCTATCAATAACTTCAATGTTTTGGAACGACTTTGGAAATCCTAAGTCTATAATACATAAGGTCATCGAAAAAGGGTAGAGATATCCAATTTACTTGTCCAACTTCCTTAGCAAGAGGTTTTAGATGACTCAAGGTTCTACCACTTGGAAAAGAGGCTTTGATAATTGTATAATGTCATAGCATAAGAGATCCTCATCCACCATTGATGATGACATGAAAAGCTCTTACATTTGCTTGAGTCATCACTTGAATGTAGTCATGTAGGTTGTGCACTACTTTACAACAACTGTTATGCATTGTGAATGTAAGTTGTATGTCAAACTTAGACATCCAAAGATCATTGCAAGGCTCGAGTATTCACCAACGTTGCAAAGGTCGACTTCTTCTTTTCTCAATGGCAATGCACCTTATAGGACCTTTGTGTAGTTGTGTAAACAAAAGTGGTCAACTTAGTGCGCCGGCCATACATTTTAGGATAAACCACCCAACTAAATGTCTGATTAGGTTTATAAAAGACTCACCATCGTTAAACATGTGATTTGCAAGCCCTAGAAGACAAGCTACACTTCTTGCCAATTGCTCCATGACTCATTAATGTAGTAGTTGTTGAAGGCTCACCATGGCTTAGGACATCGAATGGGCATAGCAAAAGCACAAAAAGGAAACACCTAACTCCTTCTTGGTTTGACCTAAGGCACTACATGCTGTAGTCATGTTGGCAAGGAGCCAAGGACACTTTGGCTGACCTTTCTCTTCCTCCCCAAATGCCACATTAATTAAAAGCAGGAAGATGTCTTGCCACAAAGGCACAATAAGCTGTTGTAGAGTCTTGATTATGAGAGTTAATTTCTTCCTTTGCAAGCTTCAAAGGTTTCAGTAATTTAAACTACATCTTCTGTTTTTGTTACAGGCCAAAGCTCTCAGCCACTTCCTTACCCACCTTACGGTAAGTCAGATGCAGCTACGTTATTGCTTTCTCGAAGGTTGGCCCTTAGCTTGTTGAGGCGTTTTGTGTTCTTGGTGGGTGCGACCTTCTCTACCTCTACTGGCTGTTAATGTAAGGCTTGTCAAATGCCTAAAAAGGGCGCCTTCAACCTTCTTATTTTTTTTTAGCGCATTAAGAATAAAAAAAGGCCAGTTGTAGGCATCGTTCCTTTCTTCGATCCGCAAATAAGGGAGCATGCCAACCAGAACGAGACGTGCATATCTGGCGACGCCCAAGGCACACAGACAGCGGCCGAAACTACAAACTTGTCTAAGGGTGCGTGGGAGTGGATAGATTGCAAGAGAGAAGAAGCATCCGCTTCAAGGAGAACACGTGAACGTTGTATCTATCTCCTACGGGAAGATCATTGCGCTATTAGTCAACGAACACGTGTCCTAGTATAGTATTGACGGGACTCGGAAAGCAGTCCGTCCTCAATGCTTGGTTTTTGAGTAACGTCCATCGGTTTCGCATTCCAACAAAAAGAATTTGAAGCCCTTGTTCCCAAGTAACCTTATGGAAAGACTACACAAAACAATACCACCTCATATCTAGCGCAAAACCCATAGAAAATGTCTGCAGGGCCTTTGTTGTAGGTGCCTTGCGAATGTCAAATCAAAACCAATGCGAAAGAGACTTGCAGGAGCACACTTGGTTCCACTCGTCTCCCCTTGTCTAGTAGTTCAAGTCCCTTCTGTTGACATTCGTTTGTGATGCGCCTTGTTGGCTAGGACGATTTTAATCAGTGCTCCTTGCCCAAAGGAACGCATACTTTTGGTGGTTGGTAGGCATAGTTTCTGGCGGCTAGTTCCAACCAACAAAATCAAGGGGGATCAATCCATGGTGATTGCATAACTGGTCACCCCCTAAGAAAAGTGCCACATAATCATCCACATGTCCAATCAAACATTGTATACTGAAGTGCATTTGGGAAATCTTTTCATAATTTACTTCATGTGATTTATTTCTCACAATTTTCATGAGTATGCAAGGCACCCACTAAGCACAAAACCCTTGAACAATCAGGATTTAGTATTCTTAGACGTATCATCAAGCGTCATTAATCCAAAGTTGTGATATGCTTGGATTGTATCATTAGGGGTTGTGAAACCAAAGTTGTGACATCTTAGATTGTGTGAAATCTTGCTTACTCTCAACAAGAATATAATATATGTGCAAGAAGGTTGACATTGCATGGTGTGGTGCTGGACATTGAAGTAATTTGACTATAGAACCATTGCTAGTTGAGTTATGAGACACACATTAGTAGGTTATCGCTAGAGGCTTAGGCTAACTCAAAAACGATTAATCATAAATGATATAATGATTATAATGTATGTATAATAGTTTAGGTGGGTCTATGAAAGGTGGATTTAGTTATCCCTTCTTTTCGATAGTAAGCACTGTTGAGTCATAGATAGAATGGTGATCGTTCTCTTTTGGACATAACATCTCTCAATGCATGATAACGCATCAAAACAACAAGAGCAAGTGTAATGACTTGTCTAAGTGGGCATTGAGAACATGGTAACCATGAAACATGTTTCATCAGGTATGAAATGCGAAATGCTTTCTACTAAAGAAAAGTTTCAATGTACAATGTTCCATCTACCTATTTTAGAAAAATAAATTTCTACTAAAGTACTGTTGAAAGTATGTCAATGCAAGTTGTTATTCTTTCATATCGTGTTTCAATTAGGGCTTACCCAAGGTTGAGAATGTTTCATGATGAAACATGATGCTTTGAGGATGGAATGTTTTCAGGGTGAGACACTTAGTGGTTTTACCTTGATTGAAAAAGAACAATAAAAAGTCTAAGATTCATCCAGTTGGGCTTTGTAAATAGGTCTAATTGGGTTGTTTCTAATGTAGTTTTTGGAAATAGCTGTAGACACCCTCTGTCCATAACAACATGAACTTTATGAAAAGCCAAGCATTTGGTGCTTCGATTCTAATTTGCCAAATCAATCTAAGCCTTGCGTAGAAACATTTGTGCCAATCTTGGAGAGCTAAGAAACTCCTAAGAGTCCCTTCTCATGGGTCAATTCCAAACATGTGAGAGAGTTTTATGCTCTAAAATTGGAGGTCTATCAACATTTATGAGGCTTGTTTGGGCATTTTACAACTTTTGCAATTTAGCAAAAGGTACAAAATTTCATTGATAGTTTGCCATATAGATACACACATCCACACACAAATATATACATGTACTTATACATGCAATGCATATACATGTGCATACCCATACACAATATGCACACATATGAGATGAAAAAAGATGAGGGATAAAAATGATGAGAGGGAGAGAGAGGACACACATTTATGAGACCGCACGAATAGATATACATATCAAATACACGCACACACATACACACACGCATGCATATGCAGAGAGAGAGAGAGAGAGAGAAGAAAAAATGTGTGTGTGTGTCACACCTTCCATTGGGGGTTCAAAAGCATGATTCATGTGGCAAGAGAGTTCACACACAAACACAACATATAAATGTATGTTGCTAAAAAGATTTGGAAGTCTATGTTCCTCATATCAACCTCCCATGAATCCTCTTGTCACATGAAACATGCTTTTGGATCCCCGATGTTTACATCAGGGTCTCTTAGATAGCCTTGCAAGTAAAGTAATCCATTTTGATGGTAGTTAATAACTGAACTCTTCTAAAGCCTTGTAAGTAATGTTACCCCCTTTTTTAGTGAGTAGGAGGGTTTGGAGAAGGTGCCATGGGCGTCCTTCCAGAGAGGATGGCATGCCCTTTATTACGTAGCTCTTACGTAGTTTCTGGCGGACGCGGGCATGGATGTCTGCTTTTCACAGGATTCATTTCAAGACATGGAGCAGTCTTTGGTCCCGTTCCAGGTCGGCCATATACATTGATTGAACTTTTTGGTCCTCTTTCAAGCGGGCCATATTCACTAGCAGAAACTCAAACTGTTTGGGTTCTCTTTCAAGTGTTCAATTTGCAGCGGATCGACCAACGTTCATAGTCACTGTCTATGTATAGGTATCCCACACATCCATACTTTGTCTTCCTGTGTGTAAGATCACAGGCAACACATGAATGTGTAGATGAAAGGAATGGCTACAGGTCTCAGGTGACGGGCAGACACGTTGGACTAGCTCGGGAGGTAACACAATTGTTTTTGGTGGCGCATGGGCTACAGGGAAACTGGGGATTAACCACGTAGCTGAAGAGCATTGCCATCTTTGTTAGAGACGCTGATGTCTTACATTCAAAAGGCAGATACAGCAGGCTCCCACATCAGCAGATTTCTTCAATCTCATGGAGAGTGCTGCAATTTGACACGGAAAACAGCAATGTGGCAAGCATTATAGTTGGAGCCAAGGGCAGCTTGTTTATTGAGGTGGACAGTTTGATGGCATAGGAACAGAAAAAAGTGCTAATGTAGACATCAACTAGAGGAGTGTCAGGGAGGCTAGACAACTACTTTTGGGCAGCCACCAAGTCCAGTGCAGTAGGGTGATGAAAATGATAGACAGCAGGGGTAAGTGTGGAGCTGAAATTAGGAGCTGAACTCTAGGATGTGTGGGTGAGGAGTGGCTTTCCCAAGATCCCCTGTACAGAACGTTTTTAACTAGCTGTCCAACTTTCTCAACTAGTTATCCTAAGAATACTTAAGGTTTTGGTGAAAATGATATACAAGGAGTTGTGATTTTATTTTTGGGTTGTATGAGAATCGGATAATCAGTCATTGGAATGTGATGAATTTGTGGCTTAATTTTATATAGCTTCTTTTAGGTACAAAAAAGGAGTCAAAGGGGAGTGAGAAAGAAGCAAGACTCTTTGTCTCTTGATAGAAAGTGGACCATAATGTACGTCCATCCTTCAAGGGTGTGGGCAACGAGTTTGCTACCATGAGTTAGCTAGTGACTTGGGATTATGATCTTGGCAATTGCTCATAAAAGGGGAGGATGCTTTAAACTTGGAAGGGTCTCACTTGAAAGGTTGATCTAGTTTGAGTTTTTAAACAATCAAAGTGCCCAATTAGAAAACACGATGTTATGTAAATAGGGTCATGCAATGCAACCTACAAATGGTTTTCATAGTAGTACACTCATTAGGGTTTTCACTTACTTAATTGAGTGGTGTGGCTATCTTTGAGTAATCCTTGATAAATATCTTGTAGAAGTCGACAAAGCTAAGGAAACATTGGACATCGTAGATACATGTGGATGTTTGCCAATCAAGAATAGTATTTATCTTCTTGGGGTCCATGAAGATTCCTCTTTGGGAAACATTATATCCCTAGAATTCCACTTTTGTCTGATGGAAAAAACACTTCTCAAGTTTTGCATATAGTACTTTTTCTTTGAGTTTTTTTCAAAACTAATTTTACATAGTGCTCATGCTTCTTTGGATCTTTTGAGAATATTAAGATATCATCCAAGTATTTAACTACAAAATCATCTAGATGATCTCAGAAGATATAATTCATTATTGGTTGAAACACTGCAGGAGCATTGGTGAGACCGAATGGCATATCAATATACTCGAAGTGACTATACCTACCTTGTACGGAAGGTTGCATTTCATTCATCTTCTTCTCTGATCCGTATAAGATTGTAAGCTCCTTGCAAATCAATCTTTGTGAAGAACTTGCCTTTTCCAAGGTATTCCAAGAGCTTTGGTATCAACGGTAAAGGGTATTGATTGTTAACTGTTATCTTGTTGAGTCCTCGATAATCCTCACATTTAAAGTGACCTATCTTTTTTCTTCACGAACATAATTGGGCTTCAATAGGAGCCTTCAAGTGCCTAATGAATCCCTTGGCTAAGTTCTCTTCAATGTTCTTGTGTAGTTCAGCTAGTTCATTAAGGGATAGCTTGTAGATGGGTCCAAAAGGTGGTTGAGGCCCCTCATGGAGTTTTATAGCACCATCATATGGTTTGTGTTCGGGCAAGAGATCTGCATTATTTTTTTCAAAGACATCTTGGAATTCTTGATACTGGCTTGATAGCTTTATTGACTCATCCTTGCTAGATTCTTGAGCTGGTATATGATATATCATGTAAGTTGGTTCCTGCCTTGCTATGTGCATAAAGGCTTTGGCTCCTAGATATACCAACTTTCCTTTATTTTTAAGACGTGTAATCTTTTGCTTAACCCAATCAATTTTTGGGTTGTATTTCTTTAGCTAAGGCATCCCAAGGATGATTGGATTTGTGGGATTGGATATGACATTAAAGTATACACAAGATTTATGATCGCCAAGAGTTAGCATGAGTGGTCGAGTTTCCTTGATAATGTCTCCAGATGCAAGAGGTCTTCCATCCACAACTTCAACTGGTGCAAGATTGGTATTTTGGAGTATTGGAATTTGGTATCTATTCCAAAGCCATCATTTGAAATACATGGAAGCCCCGGAGACGACCAGGGCTTTGAGGGAAAGAGTCTTTCTCGGCAACATTATTTGGATTGTGACTAGGAAAGTTTCCATAGGTGTAGTTGGGATCAAGAGATCCTTTCTTGTATCAAGGTCCGGTTGTACAATCTCGTTTACAATTGAACATACTTGTTTTCATGCTCGAGGATGGTTGTAGCAACTCTTGGGGTTCTTGCTCTCTTATTTGGGCAATTTAGCTCGATGTGTCTAGGGTTTCCACAATATAGGCATAGATGATTTTCTCTTGATCTTTGCTTTTCTTGTGGGGTCAAGGGGTGGAATTTGGTATTATCTATTTGTCATGGTTCGGGCTTGGTTTCTTCTCTAATTGGGTCTTTGATTGGGGTTTAGATTTCATTGGCGAAGCCTTAATTCTTCTCGCTTTTCTTGCTTCCTCTCGATCAATCTATATCACAATGGATGGCTTGTATGATATAATCGTTGAACGTTTTTGCCTTAGGTATAGTGAGCATAAGGTCCTTGATGTCATCTCGAAGATCCCATCTAAACTGGCTGATAAAATACTTCTCATGCCAAGTGAGGTCACATATTAATTGCCTAAATTCAGATGCATAATCAAAGGCAGGGCGGTTACCTTGTCGTAGCTTTCAAAGTTTTGTTTCTACTACTCGACCAGTGTTTGCTTCTCCAAATGTGGAAGTGAGATCGCAAAGAAATGCCTCATAGTTATGAAGTACTAGCTTATTCTTTTTCAAGATTGGGATGAACCATGATAAAGCTTGACCACAAAGCAAAATCCCAATGAATCCCACCTTGGAAGCATCAGTTGGATACCTACCCGGTTGCATGCGAATATAGAGCTTTACTTGTTGCAGGAACGGTCACCATTGAACTTCTCTGGCATGCTGATTTTGGGTTCTCTTGTTGGGGGTTGATAAACATGTGGAATCATGTGATCACTTCCTCTCTTGTTTTGCAAGTCTTGGATATGGTCTTGCATCTCTTGAAAGCGCAGGGCCTAGATGCATAGGGTGTTCTATTTGAAGTTGGGCTTGTCATTCATTCAAATTGTTGAATTTGTTGTTGGAGGTTTAGAAGGGAGGCCATGATTCTTTCAAGGGTCGCCTCCATGGTACTCAATAGGGCTAGAGAGTAGTCTTGCCAAATTGTTATGAGAGCACTAGATTGTGCTCAAGAGACTAGATTAGATGCAAGGTTTGTTACAAGAAAATCCCATATAGGGGCACAAGGTACAATGATAACTTAACAAGATACAAAAAATCTCATAGTTCGGGACCATAGGTATAGAGAACATGACTCGATAGGATACGAAGGATCCCACAATTGGGGATCATAGGTCTAGATACATGATATTAGAATTATAAGATCTCCCTTGACGAGGATGAATAAGATACAGGACAATATTGGACTAGATCTCGTACTATGAGATTACAAGGTGTCATGACAATAGGAGTATAATGGAAGACAAGACAATACTAGATACCATGGCTAGACAAAACTAGAAATGAAACTTGAAGTTACTTACTTGGAAGTCTCGACTCCTTCAGCTCCCAAGATTGGCATTGGCAAGATTGAGGAGCTCTATGGCGAGCCCCTCCTTTTATAGGTGTTGATGATGACATGGCAAGGATGGGTTCGCATGGTTGGCTCGAGGATATCCTATTAAGGTTGCGTTTGCATGGGGTGTGGATTTATATGGCATGAGCAAGAATTAATCCGTACACTTTATCATGGCATGTCCGTGATAGTCAACATCTCTTGCCTAGTTTGAATCCGTCCAATTGTGTAGAACAAAGGCTGAATCTTCTTTGCTTGTTGTGGATAGTAAGTACTTAGAGGGGGGGTTGTCCTCAAGAACTCTAAAATCCTCATTGTATACAACCTTCTAATGAACTATTGGATTCACTCATGAACCTTGTAAGCAATCTTATAAGAAGACACAAATCGATTTGAGTATTGAGAAGCATATCAATGAACTAATCAATTACTCCAAGAGATAGCACTTACACCCAAAGTGAAGCAATATCTTGTTGTTCGCCTATGGCCAACATCTCTTGCCTAGTTTGAATCCGTCCACTCGTGTAGAACAAAGGTTGAATATTCTCTACTTGTTGTGGATAATAAGTATCTAGATTGGGGCCTCCCCTTAGGAATTGCAAAATCCTCATTATAGCCTTTCAATGAACTAGTTTGGGTTCACTCATGAACCTTGCAAGCAAGCCTATAATAAGACAAATCAATTTGAGTATTGAGAAGCCATATCAATGGCCTAATCAATTACTTGTAACTTGTAGCATCTACCATTGGTGAATCTACATGGCAATAGTTTTCTAGCTTAGATCTTTGGGAGTAGGAATAGCCTTACAGTTCTTCTCAGAAGTAGTCAAAAGCTCTTGCATATACTATTGTTGGGAGATGAAAATCCCCTTTTGGAGTTTGCCAAATCTCATGACATGGAAAGAAGTGGAGAACATCTACATCCATCATTTGGAACATCTCGTATAGCATATCTTTTGTTAGCTTGAACTTTTGGACATAGTCACTTGTCAAAATGAGATTATCCACATAAAGCATGAATAATGTATGCCCTTTGGTCGATGTGTGGATATACAATTGGAAATCAACAAAAGAACACCGATATCCTAATTTCCCTTGGAAAAATGAGTCTATCTTCTCATTCGAAGCACATGGAGTATGTTTGAGGTTGTAAATTGGTGAAGCAATTTCCTTCTCTACTAATGGGGAAGCCTCAAGAGGCATAGGCTCCAAAGGCATTGGCTTAGGTACCTTTGTCATGCAAATCTTCAAGTATGGGATGGTCAATGCTTCCCTTTGCAGTTGGAAACTCCATGAACTGAACATCTCGACTCAAGTATGCCTCTCATGAAAATGAGATAATAAAGCTTGTATGTGTGTTACTACAAGCTATAACTCCATGAACACCTGTCTTTCGAAAGCCGACTCAAACTTGTCCCTCTGTTTCTTTGGGATCTGAACGTAGACATCATACTCAGACATGCTTAAATGTGAGACATTCAGCTTTTGGTAAAAATATGCCTCAAAAGGTATCATTCCAACCACGACCGATATAGGGGATTGATTAAGGATGTGGACGGTAGTGGCCATTGCCTCGGCCCATAGACATTAGGGGTCTGTTGATGCTCGAGCATAGTATGTGCCACTCGTTTGTGTTGGCAAACTCCTAGTGAATGCTATATGTGCACAAAACTTGGCTAGCTCGTTGGAGATAAATCCCCCTTCTTTGCCGAGACATAGGGTCTTGTGTCTCTTACCAAACCTATTCTCCTCCAAGATTGACCAATCTTGAAAGTTCCAGAATGCTTTAGACTTCAGCTCCAAGAAGTACGCCCATGTTATCCTGCTAAAATCATCAACAATGAGCATAAGGTATAAACTCCCCTTAAGGGACTTCCTCCTGATAGCATCTCAATGTTGCTTGCCATGAATGCAAGACACACATGGTGGGTGGCTTAATCCAATCTCTTGCAATCCATGCATAAGCTAACTACGAGTTGCCTTTCAAAGGTACTAGTAGTTGAGATGGCTAAACGAACCATGTCATGGCTCCATCTAAGTCTATGAAAAGTGAAGAAGATAAGTAAAGGTTGATGAAGTCTACATCTCGTAGACTTCATTCTCCTCGTGACCTGCACAAAGAGTTGAGAATCCCTATCAAGAACTTGGAAAGAGTCCTTATCAAACTTAACCATAATGCCAATCTTGCTCTTTGAAAGAAGATAATAACCTAAACCTGGCACATAGAGTACTTCTGATATGTAAGCACCATCTTGCCCATCTAGAGTTAGTTGCATATCACCTTTGCCTTTGATAGTCATGTGGTGGGAAGTACCACTGTCCACAATCCACTTGTTGCAAGGTTGTGGGGCCATCGTGGTTGCAATAGAGATTGTTGGAGGAGCATACTTGAGCACCTCCAAATGGAGAAGGTGGCCGATAAAAGGAGCAGCCAACTCTTTTGGAGTCCTTAGTAGTTTTCTCCTTCCTGGTGTCCTTGTCCCTGTCACAGGGCAATCCTTCTTGTTGTTGTTCTTCTTTTGTTGAGAAGATTGTCTTGTCAAGGCCTTTGACTTGGGAGCATTATGACCTTTGTGTTGTTTCTCTTGATCCGAGACCATCGAAACCAAGCCCTCCAAGCTAAGGGTCTCTATTTGGCATGAAGCAATCAAGGCAGAATAAAATACACTAAATCAGGGTGGTAATTGCGAGAGAAGAGTTATTGCCATGTCCTTTGAGGTAATTTCCCTCCTTGCATTCTAGACTTGCATCTACAACAATGGCCAAAGCTTATTGACATGATCCCGCATGGAAGAGGACTTGCATGGCTTCAATGCCCACATTTGTACCTCTAGAGACACTTGCTTCATCACAGTCATCCGATTGTACAATTAATTCAATTCTAGACATATCTTCGGAGCAATAATCAAATGCTTGATATGAGCTATCATGGCTGGAGTGCAAGAGAGAAATAGGAATGCTCAGATGCAAGCATTCAATTTGTCCCAATGTATTTGAGTGCAAGAGAGAAATAGGAATCATCAGATGCAAGCATTCAATTTGTCCCTATGTGTTTATATCTTCTCCAACTTAGCTCTCTCATTAGCAGAAAGCTTGGAGACATTGTGGGTTGTAGGACGGTCTATGGCTTTAGTCACAAGCTTTGCCAAATCATAGCACTCCAAGATTGCAAACATCATTCCTTTCTAAATGTGAGTTTTTGATTTGAAGGGAGAGCTAGTAACACACTGACCTTCTCGTCCATAATAGCTTGGAACTCTACGTCAAGCTTGGAAGGCACTATCACGTGAATAACCTACATAAAAACAATGGCAGCCCCTTGATTTTTGAAATGGAAGAAGTACGCAGGGTATTTCTTGAGCAAGCGTATTCCGTTCCGAATTGATGAGGATATGAATGCCTGGTCCAAAGTGCACGTGACTCCAAAAAGGCAACTTGCTAGGGCTTTCTCCACTCATCTCAAACCTGTTTCAACCGCCAAAGGGGATAAAAATGTAAAATCTGCACTAAAAGAATGAAAATGCAGCCTTCTTCCTGAACAGAAAAAGTGCATAAAACAGCAACTTTGCTCCTTTCTCGTGCTTCACTTGTTCATCTTAGCCTTGTGCTGAAGTGCACACACACCCTTGAATGCTGAAAATGCTAACTTTAGTTGTGCTGAAATTTCTCCTTCAGGTCTGCCCACGATCAATCAGCCCTTCAATGCTGCTTTAATACCATGTCAGAGGGCAGTGAATGTGGAAGTGTAATGACCAGATTGAAACAAAATGAACACAAAGGAGAGAGAGAGAGAGAGAGAGAGAGAGAGAGAGAGAGAGTAGAATGTAGAAATTTGCAGTGAATGAACAATGAAATGAATAAGGTAGATATGTAAATAGTTTGTTGAGTATCTTTGGTAGATTAGAGAATCTCTCTCTCTCTCTCTTTCCACCTTCAAAAAGTGAGAATGACTAGGAGCTGGCCAATCTATAAATAGGTCAAAAAATAGGGAAAAAACTCTCTCTCTCTCTCTCTCTTTCCACCTTCAAAAAGTGAGAATGACTAGGAGCTGGTCAATCTATAAATAGGTCAAAAAATAGGGAAAAAACTCTCTCTCTCTCTCTCTCTTTCCACCTTCAAAAAGTGAGAATGACTAGGAGCTGGTCAATCTATAAATAGGTCAAAAAATAGGGAAAAAACTGATCAGGTTGGCCAATTAAAAACTGGTCTACTACTGTATAAATCAAATCGTAGTAATAAAGTAATGATAGAAAATGTTGTGCAATAAATGCACATGCCATGTGGCATTTTATACAAGAAGTGTGGCTTGCTTGACTACTTGGAAATGTTGGAAACCAACTGACAATTGCATCGATTTGTTCGACTTGTATCCAAGAAATGTGTAACTATGCTTGAGAGTAGTAACTATACAATAGTGCATTGCATATGCCTTGTCCAGGGGATTAGGGAATCTCTAACAAGGCCTTGGGGGTCTCAAAGGAGGGATGTTGGAGCTAGAAGCTCTAGGGAACTCCAAAGAAGAAGTGTTGCTGATAGCAGTAGGTTCAAATGACAAAGATGGGTGAATAATTGGAGATAGATGGTCTTGGAAGCCCCAAAGAGTTAAGGAAAACAAAACTTGAAGGTGTTGGGAGCCCTAAAGAAACACTTCTAATTGAGGAGG
Organism: Lygodium microphyllum; assembly: GCF_053477565.2. Taxonomy (NCBI): domain Eukaryota; kingdom Viridiplantae; phylum Streptophyta; class Polypodiopsida; order Schizaeales; family Lygodiaceae; genus Lygodium; species Lygodium microphyllum. The sequence continues at coordinate 142,767,638 of NC_141141.1, forward strand.
CAAGCCTCCTTGAGGGTAAATAAAATTGAGTACATTGGGAGATGGAATCCCATGTGCTCTATGAACATTTTCTCTAGGGGGTGCTAGCACAAAGCGTCAAGAGTGGGGCATTATAAGCACTTGTCTGTAACACAGGGCGGGTCATTGTAGGCACGTGTGCCATAACACAAGGTGGGCCAAGAATTTGTAACTAACTCAATTGAGTAACCATCTATGAGATTCGTAGTGTGCTAGGGGCAAGAATGGAATGTCCACGACTTTGACTACCTAGAGGCATGTATGGACTCTAATTCAAAGGAAATCCCATGACAAGACTCTCGGATTATCTTGGCACAAATGTAAAAATCTTGAAATTGAAACACCTAGTAGTGGACCATGAGTCACATCCACAAAGGTTGAGGGTCCACTTCGTGAAACACTATAAATCTAGCTTCTAGTCATGCCCATGGAAATTGAATGGCCAATAGAGGCAAAGTGGAGGACATGGCTAGGAGCATAGTATAATGGAATTGAAGTCTTTGTTTGTGTCACATTGATAGTCTCGGTAGGGTATCCCAAGCTAGTGTGATGGGAGGGAGGGATAGGAAGATTTGTGTATGTGTATGCAAAGGCATTTGTGAGTTCTACATGATGTATCATTCAATAGGAAATCATTAGAAGTAGGAACTTGCTCTTCGATGTGCTCCCTTGTTGTAGTTCATGTAGTTCTATACCTCAAAATTTTCACAATACCTTATATTTGTTGAAATGCATGGATCTAGAGTATGGCAGCTATGGAGGTTGCAAGATGAAGACTAAGTTTATAGTGACATGGATAATGACCAGACCAAATGTTACACAAGTGAATTAGGTTCCAAGATAGATTAGCTTAGACTCATAAACACAATCTTGTGTAAGAGATTGAAAATGACAATGGGACTATTTGAAAGTACACAGCATCACGATATTGCATTTATCATTGTGTGAAAGTGATATCAAGTACAATGTTTTATAGAAGTTGGGTTGTTCCACTCTCCTCACTGTGCATATGGGATTCAGGACATCTCTTCTTGGAGCATACATCATTTGTCTATTTCTCAACAACCCTCAAATGATGAGTTTCTACACTTGTTGGCTTTTGCTCCCCCCTACATGGTGACATGGCTCAGGAGACTTTACATCTTTGGTAAGGGCTTGAAACTTTACATCTTTGATAAGGGCTTTTATAAAGCAAATTCGCTAAGGGAAAGATACAAACAATTCTTTAGAAAAATCTATTAGAGCTGTTGATGGTAGGAGAAGCATATTCTTTTTCTTCTTCATTCATGAACTAGTCCTGATGGCGATCATTCTGCATCTGCTATGCTCTTTTTTTATGGAAACATTCGCTGTTTGTATGGCTAGTCTTGCCAGAGTAATGATATATAATTCGATCCTTTCTGTTGTCGATGTTGAGTTCTCGACCACAGCCTTTTACTCCAAAAGTGGCCTTGGTGTATAAAAGACTGTTGTTGGTGGTGTGTTCCTTTGCATCCTTGCTTTCAACTTTGCTTTCTCTATCAAGTAGTAAGTGCTCAATATCTTTAAGTGAGAGACTTGGAAGATTACTCAGGGTGGACACAATATTTTCATATGGGTCCTTATTTATACTTGCAAGTAGTACGACTATTGCTTCATCTTCATCAATATTCTTCTTAAGGGTTGCAAGCTGGGTTTTCAAGCTCTTGAACTTGTTAATGTGTATAGTCATGGAAATACTATCTTTTATATCCAGTTTATAAAATTGTATAAGTAATTTTACCTTTGAATTCTTTGCTTGGATACCAAAGATCCTATCAAGTTTCTCCCAAGCAATTCTATCATCTCTGATGCCAGAGATATGATGTAGCACATCATCACTTAGTCCCTAGGCAATGATATCTAGTGCCTTGCTATTCATTTTCTTCCATTCTTTGGTTTTTGGTGGAGCTATTGCAAGGATCCCGCTTTCAGAATCTTCTTTCCGCCATCACTTTTATCATCTTCAAAGAGATCTTAGAGGTCTTTCCTTATGATGTGGTACATGGTCTTTTCCTTCTAGGCATGGAAGCCTTCTCCATTGAACTTTGCTATTTTTTCGAGCTCTGCCATTTTTGATCGGCAGCCAATCAGCCAACAAGAGAGTTGTAGTTTAATGTGTCAAGAGACACACAAAGATCAGTGTCAAATTGACACTAGTTGAGTATCAATGGGGAATATTATTCTTTGAGCTTAGTGTTGGATGTCGATGCTTGAGGTTTTCTAATCTTTCAAGGTCTCCTTTCCTTGGGTGAATCTTGTTGTGGACTTTAGTGCTTGTAGCTCAGTGATTAAAATCACTGTTGATAGCTTCAGTGAGAAGAATCAATGATAAATATCAAGCTTTTGAGGTTTTGGCTATGGAGTCTTTAGGGTTTTTGACAGACCTGACTGAATTTTTTATCACAGCAGCTTGTAGAGGCAACCAATTGATGAGTCCTTTGATGGGGAGTAAGCTCATTAGCCTACCTTTGATTGCCCTATGTTCGCAGGGAGAATTGTGGCTTGTGCGCGCAACAGTAATAGTACGACCAGAGGAGGTGCAGTTTTGGGCAGCGAGGATGAATTTCCGCAATGTTGACTTATAGAGGGGCTAATGTTGAGTTGTGACGTGGTACAGAGAAGCATCCTGAGGTTTAGAGGATGTGTCTAGAAGAAAGTTTCAGTAGATATTGCCTGGTTTGGAAGATCCAGAGGCTCCAAGGTAGGTAGGTACTGCTTTGGCTATGGTTGTCACAAGGTCAAGTGGAGATGGAAGTGAGAAATGAGACCATGAGTTGGATTTAAGCTGACTTCAGGTTAAAAGGACCTGAGAGAGCAGAGAAGTGAGTTATGCCATGCTCAATTGAGTTGTGATACCATGTTGAAATGCATGGATCTAGAGCATGGTTGCTATGGAGGTTGGAAGATAAAGACTAAGTTCATAGTGACATGGATAATGATCAGACCAAATGCTACACAAGTGAATTAGGTTCCAAGATAGATTAGCTTGGATTCATAAACACAATCTTGTGTAAGAGACTGAAAATGACAATGAGAGTAATTGAAAGTACACAGCATCATGATATTGCATTCATCATTGTGTGAAAGTGATAGTCAAGTACAATGCTTATAGAAGTTAGATACTATCAATTTGAGTCACTCAAGATTGTGTTTATGAGTCCAAGTTAATCTATCTTGAAACCTAATTCACTTGAGTTATAATTTTTCATTTTGATAATATATCCTGTGTTTGACTTACGTCCACTATAGCCAATCTAGTTCTAGGTCCGTGTTTTTCAACAAGCACCTCTATACTCAACCTTTATGCTCGATAAAACAATTGTAGGTTGCTTTTTGTTGCTGCATGTAACTGTTACACTACCAATGGAAAATATGAATCCACTGGTAGATCTTTTGTCTGACATGTTACATGTCCAATTTGTATCTATGTATCCAAATACTTGCACATCCTTACATGCCTCATAAAAAAGTCAATAATGTAAAGTGAACTTCGCATTTTCTAATATGCATCTAACTACATTCAAATGAGGCTTTCTAAGCATCTGCATAAATTGACTGACAAGGCCAATTATATAGCTTAGGTTTAGCCTTGTGATAGTCATGCACATCAAACTATCTACTATCCTCCTGAATATAGTAGGGTTTTCTATCTCATTCCTAACGTTAACACTTAACTTTTCCAATAGTATTGAAAGAAGCTTATATGTTATTATACCATACTTGGATAATATATCTAAGCTATACTGTCTTTGGGATAGCCATATATCATCATCACATCTTAACAAGAAAGTATCTCAGCTTACACAAATCCTTTATCTCAAATTTCTTTTTCAAAAAGTCCTTAACTTTAGCAATTCTATTATCATTGTCACCTGTAATAATCAAGTTATTTACACAGAAGACTATGATGATCAAATCTACATCTCTCTTTCTCGTATAAAGTGAGTGATTAACATCATATATATAAAAGTAAATATTGACAATATATTCTCCAATCTTGTTTGACCATGCTCTAATTGCTTGTTTCAGTCCATAGAGCATCTTTTTTAACTTCCACACATGTGTGGGATGCTTTAAATCCTCATAGCTTGTTGGTTGCTCCATATATATCTCTTCTTGCAATTCACTATGCAAGAAGGTATTCTTAACATCCACTTGCTCCAAACTTCAACCTTTGGTTGCTCCATGTACACCTCTTTTTGCAATTCACTATGTAAGAATGCAATGTAAGAATATATTGTTAACATGTTGCAAACTTCCACCTTTGGCTATTGCCAAAGCAATCATGCATTTAACAGTTGCTATCTTAGCAACTGGATTAAATGTCTCTTCATAATCTATGCCATATGTTTGAGCATAGCATTTTGCTAGCCTAGTCTTATACTTGCTAACCGCACCATCTGCATTATGCTTGATTTTGTAAATCCACTTACAGCTAATAGTTTTCTTGTCCTTAGACAAGGGTACCAAATTAGAAGTCTTATTAGCTTCTAATGCAACTATCTTCTCATCCATTGCTAACAACATTCTCAAAATAAGTGGGCTCAATATCCTTAACTATCTTTACAATAGAACTATAATGATGAGATATATAATCTACAAAACTAAATCTTTTAACAGGGTATTTGACCTTGCTAGAATTATGTATCATTGGATCACTAAGTGAAGCCTTCACTTATACTTGGTATCCTGATTGAAGAAATACCAAGCTCATCATCCAAACTCTCTGAACCACTAGAATCTCCATCAAATCCCAAATGACTAGTAGATGCATCATTACCATCCAACACTTTTTTCTTTCCTTTGCTTTTACCTACAATACTTGTAGATCCACGTGAAGATGTGGGGCTATTTCTTAGTCTCCTAGACCAAGGGCTAATTGTAGGTGTAGTATCAAATGATACTTTTGTTCCACTAAGGCTTTGTGATTTTTGCTTTTCTTTTTGCACATAGTTGTTAAAATCATTATGATAGGCTAATACATTACTAGTAGATGCATACCAATTGCTTATCTCATAAAAGCTAACGTCCTTGTACACTTCGAACTCACCTATGATAGGATAATAACAATGATATCCTTTCTATTTTAAAGTGTATTCAATAAAAATTGAACTTTTAAATCTTTGGATCAAGCTTTTTTCGCAGCTCATGTGGCACATAAACATATGCAATATAGCCAAATACTTTCAAGTGTGACATATTGAGCTTTTTGTTTGTAAAGCATTTTTCAGGGGTCATTTCATAATCTATAGCTATGGGAGTTCTGTTCATAATATAGACAACAATATGAATAGCCTCAGATAAAAAATATTTTGACATATCTTTTTCAGCCATAAATTTCCATGCAACTTTTGCAACATGTCTACATTTTTCTTTTTGCAACTCCATTTTACTGTGGAACTATCTGATCTAAAGCACTTAAAACTTTCAAGTTTTTTTTTAAATTTCAACACTTGCCTTGAAAGATTTGAAGTGCTCAAAAATATATCACTTTTCTTCTTCATGAAGTATGCTCATAGCGTCCTTGAACAATCATCAATAAACATGACAAAGTATTTATTGCCACCAAGAGATATAGTCTGTGTTGGCTTTTAAATATCTCTATGCATAATATTGAGTATATTTTTGCTCACATCTCTATTATGTGAAAAGAATTGTCTTGACTCCTTACCAAATTGATATACACATAGCTTCCGTGAATAATCATCAATAAACGCGATAAAGTATTTGTTGCTACCAAGAGATACAGTCTGTGTAGGCTCTCAAATATCTGTATGCATCATATCTCTATCATGTGAAAATGATTGCCTTGCTTGCTTATCAAATTGACATGCTTTATACACTTTATAAAATTTTGCAACTCTAAAATCAAGCAATCTTGTAACCAATCCTTTGTACTACATTAATTTCAGCCATTGCATATTTTATATCTAATATATTTATGTTATATTTTAATGTCTAGAACCATTTCCTTTTCTTTAGCATACATAGCAACATTCATTGTAGGAATTCCAACATCTAAAGTGAACATGTGACCAACTCTACTTCCTTTTGCAACGTGGACTTAAAGTCTTCTAGAAAACAACCTTTTGCATTAAATTGAACTTGTAATCTTGCTTTACCGTTTGGTCAACAGACACTAAATTCTTTGTGATTGATGGCATATGTAATACATTTAATAAACTCATTCTCTTGTCATAATGCAATGACAAGGAAACTTTTCAATGTGTGAAATTGGATGATATGAATCATTGCTCATTTGCACATAACATGGATTTTGTAAGTCTTGTATCTCTCCAAACCATTCAACATGACTGGTCATTTACTATCGGAGATATCATCCTTTTTAACATATCAATGGACTATAATTTGACTTATTTTGCCATAATAATAGCATTTTCAAAATCTTTGTTTTGCTATCCATCTCTTTCTCTAGAGCTTTCCTTGTCTCTAAAGTTTCCATGGTCTCTTTTGAAACCTTCATTTCACAAAATTATTGATTTAACATGTTTTGCTAGTTATTACCATCACGGCCCATATCATGGTCTCTCGAAGAGGATTTGCCACGTCTTCTTATTGAACTTCAGTAGAATGCTTGGATCTATTCACCATTTCTTTCAGATTAGTCACCTTGCATATTGATCTTGTCGGTAATCATGAGAGAGACCAACTCATTAAAATCTAGAAATGGCTTTTGTATATATATAGAAAGGACAAATGATTTTCAAGTCTTCTCATTATTAAGGCCACCCGAAGTAGATGAAATCAAATTATCATTATCAAACATTACATTAATCACTGCTAAAGTATTTGCAATGCTTTTCACCTTTAAAACATGCTCATTGATATACATTCTTGCTTTTTTCAAGATATTAAACTCTTGCTTGATTTGAATCATTCGTGTCTTTGTATTTATTGAAAACATGTTCTTAAAAATTATCCAAGTTGTGTGTGAAGTTTTTGCATTTTTTATAAATTTCAACATAGTATTATCAATGGCTGCAAATAGCCAATACATCATATTTTTGTCTTTTGCATTCCATTCTTTTCATATTTTTAATTCATTTATAGTCACAGGGATACTCATCTCTGGCTCCTTTTCTTCATCTCAAATGAACTCATAAAGGTCTTTTTGAATGAAGTTCGTCACACTGAATTTTCATAAAGAGCAGTTATTCTTGTCCAGTTTTCCAATGATGGGATTTTCACTGTTTTTTTGCCATTATCACAAAAATGATACAAAGCAGCAAGCAAGTCTTTTGAAACCTTTCATAATCTGATTGCTCAACAATACATGTGATTTGCAACTTGTTTGCAGATATAATTCATGTTTGCTTCTTTGAAAACACCTCTAAAATTACATATTTGAAATTTGCAACATGTGCACCGACGTTTGGTCGATATAGTTGAAATCGCAGTATACCTTGAAATTGTTGTATGCAACCTTGCGACTCTAAAACGCATCTCGAAATGGCCTTCGATGTTCAAAAAAGCAGTGGAAAAGCCGTAAAGGGCTTATGTGCAAAATATAGAGTTTTTCAATTGCACACCCAATCTCACAATAATCTGAAATTTTCACTATCCCCAGCTTTTGGGGTCTCCACAGGCACTATCCAAGAAAAAGAATGGAAGAATGGGAGACTTTGTTACCCGTTGCTTGCTTGCTCGAATCCTTGCTTTTTTTCCTTCACTTCAACCTTCAAAACCTGTCTTTCTCAATGGTGCCACTTGATATCATATTAAGAATCACGTGGTGGGGGGACTTGCTAGAGCTATTGCACCAAACACACATCATACAGATAAAAGGAAACTCACTCAATGAATGACACACGAAGAGAGGTAAAGGTCATAAAGGTTTTCTTGTTGGTTTTTTCTTCTTCTTCCACACAGAATACAATGTATATAAAGTATAGATAAGATATATCACAAAGGAAAGTGGCCTACTAAGTCAAACAGTGCATACTTGACTATACTAATTGGCTCGCACTATAACTATGCCAATTGTAGATAGGTGCAACAAACTAAATATAATAAATGATAAGTCACTGGCCATGTGAGGACCATAAAGACCATCGAGGTGCTAAGGTAGACATGCGGGCCCATCTAGCTAGGTGGTCCATCATCAATGTCCGCATGTGTTGAGCTTGCCATCTCAACAAGGTAAAGATGCAAGGTGTAGAATTTTCATAATATCGAGAATCTTGAAATTTGTCAGAGAACAACGATGCGGAAGCATGGGACCAAGACTGAGAGAGAGAGAGTGAACACAGAGAGAAGAGAGACCATGCTTCCAAGACCGAGAGAGAGAGTGAACATAGAGAGAAGAGAGAGAGAAAGAGATTTACGAAAAAAAGAAAGAGAGAGAAAGAGATAGTGGAAGATGAAGATCTGCTGTATAAGGTGTACTGTATACAAAGATATGCAGATATATACACGGGCGCAGTGCGCGGGACTGCGTGTCTCCACCTTGACGATGCAACCTGTTGTTCACCTCAAAGTTCGCTGGAGTCTGCACGAATCTCCAGTCTGAAATCTGCAAACACAAGTGGGGAACAATGTGCAGGTTGCCGGCTATAAATAGCTAGGAATAAAGCAAAAAAATATGGCAGGTCGGTTGCATTAAATGCAGCCGACTGGTACAGATCTGTCCGACCTTTACCAGACTGCCACGTGTCAGCTGACGTGGCAATGGTGACGTGGCTGCTTGCTCCATACTGTCGAGCTGTCTGCTCCGCGACGTGGCTGCCTGCTCCGTACTGTCTAGGGGATGACAATCGCTAACACCCCCTCTCAGAGCTTGGACAGGGCAAAAGCCTGAGGGATCTGGCATGTCTCCGAAGTAAAGCATGGGGAAGCGCCTTTGTAAACAAATCTGCAAGATTATCCTCCATCTTGTAGTACTCCACAGCTATGGTCTCATCCAGAAGCTTCTCCTGGATGAAGTGGTACTGGATCTCTATGTGCTTCGTCCGGGCATGGAAAACAGGATTCCGTGCCAAGGCAATGCAACTCTCATTGTCCTATCGCAGAAAAGTAGGACGAGTTTGGGGGCATCCAAGCTCCTCCAACAATCTCCGAAGCCACACGGCCTCACATGTGGTGGAAGACGCGGCCAAATACTCTGCCTCAGTAGACGAAAGGGCACACAACCAGCCTCGGAAGTGTGTACATAAAGCTGCGGATCGGCCTTGGAGTGCCGATATCCCAACGGTGACTGAAGGAACGAGTCAATCTTCTCGTTCCATGCACGCGGAGCTTGCTTGAGGCCATACAAGGCCTTCTTTAACCTGTAGACTTGCCCATCTGAAGATCCAAAGCCAAGAGGCTGCTCTACATAGATCTACTTCTTCAAATCACCATTGAGGAAGGCCGACTTCACATCCAATTGGTAGACATGCCATCTCCTATGGCCAACCAAGGCAAGAACAACTTGAATAGTCACCATACGAGCACTGGGGGCAAAAGTATCATGACAGTCAATCCTAGGGCGCTGTGTAAAACCTTTAGCAACAAGGCTAGCCTTGTGCTTGTCCAAAGAACCATCGCTAAGGTACTTGGTCTTGAAGACCCATTTGACGCCAATCACCTTCTTATGAGAGGGGCGAGGCACGAGGTACCAAGTGCCATTCCTCTCAATAGCCTCCAATTCGGCTTTCATAGCTTTCTTCCATGGTGCGGACTGTAAAGTCTCCTTCACGGAGGTGGTCTCTCGATCCTGTATAACACGGGTCATCAAAGAATAGTTAGAGCAAACAAGCTCCGTAGAATGTGCCTGGTGCCTCCGTGACCGCCGTGGACCATCCTGCGGTCTCCACTTCTTAGAGACCCCCTCGATCCCTGAATCTCGGAGTGTGTCACGGGCCCAATGAGGAGGAGGCCGGACCTCTCTTCCTCGCTTTCCATCAGCTGAAGACTATGGGATATCCACCGGTGGTAACTCCTCGGGGGTGACTGGTGGAACACTAGACTCTGTATCGGAAACAGAATTGGAATCAAAAGGCGCTGGCTCCAAAGGAACTGTCTCGGGAGCCCAACTCTCCCCTAGATCTCCAAGAACAGGATGCTCCTCACCCGCTACTATGGCCGGAACCTCCACGAACCGCACATCTTGATTGGTGTACACATCCCGCTTTACGGGATCATACAAACGATAGCCTTGGGACTGAGAGCTGTAGCCAACGAACACCTGTCTTCAGGAAGCCGCTTCAAATTTATCACGACGAGTCTTGGGAATGTGAACATAGGCATCACACCCAAAAACCCTAAAATAAGAAACATCGAGCTTAGTCCCAAAGTAAGCCTCAAAAGGTGTCATCCCATCAACAGCCGAAGTGGGGGATCGGTTGAGGATGTGAACTGTAGTAGCCACAACCTCGGCCCACAGAAACTGAGGTGTCTGTCGGTGCTCCATCATGGTGCGCACCATCTCGATCACACTTCGGTTCTTCCGTTCAAGAATGCCATTTTCTTGAGAAGTGTTGGTGTTAGCAAACTCTTGGTGAATGCCTTTATCTGCACAAAAACAAGCAAACTCATTAGAAACAAATTCACCACCCTTGTCGGAGCGCAAGGTCTTCAATCACCGGCCCGATCGGTTCTAATCAAAGAGAAGCCAATCCTTGAAGTGGGAGAAAGCCTTCGACTTCAACGCCAAGAAGTAGGCCCAAGTCATCTTGCTGTAGTCATCTACGATCAACATGAAGTACGAGCTCCCTCTCAAGGACTCATTCTGCATAGGGCCACAAAGATCCGTAGATACAAGCTCCATCGGGAAAGTAGACCGCCGCGAAGCTTTGTTGGGAATCGCATCCCTATGCTGCTTCCCATGAATGCAGGAGACACATGGCTGCTGGCTCACCACTATGTCCGGCAACCCTCGAACAAGCTGTCCACATGATGCCCTCCGAAGATAATCATAGTTTAGGTGACCAAACCGAGCATGCCATAGCTCTGATTGTGTCTGAGAGGTAAGAAGAAGAGTAGAGAGAGCAGTAGAGGACGTCAATTTGTAGATGCTGTTCTCCTCATATCCTGATGAGAGAACCTTCCGTGATCCACGATCAAGGACTCGTACCGAATCACTGTCAAACTCCACCAAAAGTCCAAGTGAACAAATCTTATGATCCGATAGTAGATGATATCCTAAACCTGGCACATGCAACACCTCTAAGGTATGGGTACCACCACGTCCATCTGGAATAAGCTGCATCTCACCCCGTCCTGCAATAGACACCGAAGAGCTATCTCCGATGAGAATCTGCCTACGCGAAGGGCGCAACTGGGCAACACCAACTGATGAAGGAGTCATGTGCCGGGAGGCACCACTGTCTACGATCCACTCCTGAGTCAGGGGAGCCGGCATCGCAGCATCAGAAGCCTTCGGTCTAGAGTCCTCGATGACTGCTAGATAAAGAAACGCAGCTGATGAGGGTGCAGCCACCGCTCCAGAATCCTTGGAGTCCTTGTTGGTGTCCTTCTTGTCTTTGTTGGGGCAATCCTTCTTCCAATGGCCGATCTTACCACAAATATGGCATGTGGATTTTTTTTCCTTGTGCTTTTTTGACTTGTTGTCCTCCTTCTTCTTCTTTTGGTCCTTCTCCTTCTTCTGAGAGGCTTGACCTGTCAAAGCTTCTGACTTGGAAGCATGCTGTCCCTTCAGTTGTTCCTCTTGGTCCAAGACCATAGGAACCAGCTCTTCCCACCGAAGTGTAGACTCACGCCCCGAAGCAATAAGGGCGGAGTAGAAAGCACCGAATCGTGGCGGCAACTGAGACAAGAGTGTGATCGCCATGTCTTCGGAGGAAATCGGCTTCCCCGCATTCTGAACGTGCATGTGAAGCTGTCTAAGCTTGTTGATGTGCTCCCGCAACGAAGAAGACTTGTTTACGGGCAAGGTCCGCATCTGCACCTCCAAAGAAACCCTCTTCATAAGGGTCATCCGGCTATACATCTGGTCAAGCTCAGCTCATCCGGCTATACATCTGGTCAAGCTCCAGCCATATCTCCCGAGCCACTGTCAAGTGCTCGATGTGGGCTATCACGGCTGTAGTACAAGACAGAAAAAGAAAGGAACGAATCCGGGCATTCAGTTTGTCCCAGTGAGACTGTGCCTTGGCCAACTCTGCACGAGCATCGGAAGAGAGTTTGGACTCATCTCTCACTGAGGGCCGGTCGATCTCCTCCTGTATAAGCTCTGCCAAATCGTAAGACTCAAGGATGGCCAACATCATCACGTGCCAAATGCGGTAATTGTCGCCATCGAGCTTTTCATCTAAGGGAAGAGCCGGTAAGACAGGCACCTTCCGATCCATGATCGTCTGGAACTTCAAGTCAATCTCTGTAGACATCTTCACTTGTAATGCTTGCACAAACGCAAAAGCAGCCCCCTCTGACTATGAAAACGCAGCCTGCTAGGGCTCTTTCTTCTGCGTCCCGAACCTTCTTCACCCGCCGAAGGCGATGAAAAAGTAAAACCTGCACTTGAAAGTTGAAAACACAGCCTTCCTCCTCTTCAAACAGCAGTAAACAGCAGCAAATCCACCAACTGGACTCCTTTCCCGCACGCCCACGCTCGCTTCAGCCTTGTTCCGATGCACAGCCCTCCCGCTCGCCCTCGAATGCTGGAAACGCAGCCTTGTGTCGCGATGGAATCTCTTCTTCATATAGGTTCTTGACTCAGTCAGCCCTTCTTCACTGCTCTGATACCATGTCAGAGTGCAATGATGTGGAAGCGTGGGACCAAGACTGAGAGAGTGAACACAAAGAGAAGAGAGAGAGAGAAAGAGATAGTGGAAGATGAAGATCTGCTGTATAAGGTGTGCTGTATACAAAGATATGCATATATATACATGGGCGCAGTGTGCAGGACTGTGTGTCTCCACCTCGACGATGCAACCTGTTGTTCACCTCGAAGTACGCTGCAGTCTGCACGAATCTCCAGCCTGAAATTTGCAAACACAAGTGGGGAACAATGTGCAGGCTGCCGGCTATAAATAGCCAGGAATAAAGCGAAAAAATATGGCAGGTCGGCTGCATTAAATGCAGCCAACTGGTACAGATCTGTCCAACCTGTACCAGACTGCCATGTGGCAGCTGATGTGGCAGTGGTGTCGTGGCTGCCTGCTCCGTACTGTCCAGCTGCCTGCTCCGCGACGTGGCTGCCTGCTCCGTATTGTCCAGGGGATGACAATCGCTAACAAAATTATCTAGTCTTGCAGTTGTTATCAAGATAGTTGGGCTTTTGACATTGGGCACAAAACAAGTTGTTTATGAAGGGGTCTTGATTTGGAAGACTTTAAACACATTAGGGATACCATTGCGTTAGGCAATTAACCCATAGGTCTAAATTGTATCCCTAAGCAATAGGTGGTAGTTCAACAATGGTTGGAGATCCATTCGTAAACCAAGAATCAATGGGAACCTACACGAAAAGGTATCCAATCCTTACATAATCAAGCCTCTCCTATCCCTCCAATTTGTAAGTTGGCTACGCAATTTGCCAACATATCGATGCCTAGTGGGCCATCATACAGCTTTTTGGCATATGCATCTCATTGCGATCAAAGACCTTTGAAGCAAACACCTAGTATCACCATGCCATGCACTTTTCTGCCACCGCTCTATTTAATGCCACCCTCCTATAGCTATCCAACTTCTTATAGAACCTTTCATTTTTCTACTATAGCTAGTCATGCCTTTATGGGCAAGACTAAGCTATTTGTATTGATCATTCAAATAATTATTTGATAACACCAATTTTCTACCTTTTAAGAATTTGAATGCCAACTCTTGCGTTTTGCAAGGTTGTTTAATTAGGTTTACAAGAAAACCCCTTTGCCACTTCTAGACGGAGTCCTTGTTTTGACCCCTCAAAAGGGAAAGCAAAGGGGTGGGAAGAACAATAAGATCTACTCACCTGTGGGAAGCAAAGTCACTCCCCCCAATATTGAAATCAGGTTGGCAAAACGTCTCAAAAAGCTACATAGTACTTGCATTTCCAAAAGTCTTAGCACTGATGGTAAATGTTATTCTAGGAACAAAGTACCTTAATCACACTAGGAGAGGGAAATGTTGCCTCTCAATACCTCAGAGTTGATCATGCTCCAATCCTTGTGGGAAATGAACCAGTTTGCAACGTGATTGCAATGATCATGCCCAATTCCTTTGTGATCATGGTAGGCCCTTGGGCAGCCCATCAAGGCATCCTCCATTTGATTCCTTGGTTTCTTTGGGTTGGGACCTTTTAGGTATAAAATATTATATAAAAGAGGGTGGAAAAATGCTACTTACTATCTTACGGACACAATCGTTTCAGGTCCAAGAAGAGATAATGACATACTAATAATAGTGTTGGCACTAATTCTAAAATTACAAAGCATTAATTTCTGTTGTGGTCATATTTGACCCTTGGGCAGCCCATCGAGGCACACTTGGTCTGATGCCTCGGTAAACATGATATAAAAGAGTGGAGACATGACTTACTGTCTTGGGCACATAATTGTTTTGGGTTTGAGAGGGGGTGTTGAGACACTAATAATATGGTTTTGTGTTTGAGAGGGGGTGTTGAGATACAAAAGATTGATGTGAGACTTGAGTAGTGACGTGATCTTCAATATGAGGTTGCAATCTCTAATGATCGGATTAATGGTGTTGATTTTGTAGGTGGTTCTTCATCATCGACTAACCCCTCCCCCTTTCCCCAATTAACCCTTGCACTTCCTTCTAGGTTACTTATTGCCGCCCTCCTTGGTCTTAAATTCCCCTCCCTCCTTCCCCTCCCCCTTTAGCTCCTCTTCCACCTGATTGTTGCTCCCATTCCTTTTTTCATCAAGTATTTCTACTTCCCCATCCCTTAGTTGTCGTTTGGGAGACCTAAGTTGTGTGAGGTCTATTCTTCTAATGGGGTGATGTACCTTTACTCAATGAGATGCGTCTTTATCGAGTGAGGGGGAGTCTCTTTTGCATATAGGTGCATAGCTGTTATGGGAGACCTCTCGATCTCCTCGCAACAAGATGAGCCTATCACCCTTGGTAGTATTGATAGCTCATGGGGGATGCATTGTGCAGGTGTTACTTTCTTGTGACCCCTTCCAGCCCACGCAAATCAGCTAGAGGCTATAGGCCCGAAGGGATAGTTTACATCATAATGTGTATGGCTATAGCTCATTGATGTTGTTGCATCATAATGTGTATGGATGAATTGCTTGCCAGTGTAAACACATTGATTGGAGCAGTGAGGAATCATGTGGACAGTGCAAAGTGACTTTTGGAGACCCAGATGCAGCCACAGTTGTGCCTGAAATGCAAGTTGTGTACAAAGGGCAATAGCTGTCAAGGTTGAGGAAGGGGGTGGCACATGTTGGGGAACTTGAGATTTAGGGATTGCCACACAGTGACTCCCTTTTCATAGAGCTTGATGATCTTTTTCTGATCAGAATTCTTGTGTTTTGGCTCTTCTACTACATTCACAGCTCCTTGACATCGTTGCCTCATTATTCGACTCGATCATTGGTGGTGGCTCTCCTAAGGTTGTCTATCTGACGGACAGGTCAATCCATCTGATCCATCTAGTCTCATCCGACTATAGTAACATGGGACGGGGATGGGAATGGGGACGGCTAGGAATTGCCATCCCTTGTTACTATGAGAGGGGGGCTCTAACATGGGAACATGTTTGAGACGGTATGGGGACAGGATGGGATTGGGACGAGAAGCTAGAAAATGGCCATCCCTTGTTACTATGAGTCTAACACGTTCAACCACATACAAACCCATCTCATGGCACCCAGGTCTCCATTGCACAGGTCATACTGCTCAAGTATGAGCATTTTTAACCCCTTTGTAGGTCCCTTTTTCCCAATGGCTCCTCCAACAACACACACACACACACACACACACACTCTCTCTCTCTCTCTCTCTCTCTCTCTCTCAAAAAGTCACTTTTACACAATGCAGCCCTCCCATTTTCTCTCTCTCTCTCTCTCTCTCACACACACACACACACACACAACAGCCATCTTCTCTCTCTAGGGTGTCTTGCATGTTTTGTGGAACTTGATCTTTGACCAAGGTACAAAAGATTGCATGGGCGTGAGTAACTTGAGCATTTGCGAACCCAAGAGATTCACAAAGTAATCCTAACACATATATACAATAGATCAGGGGTCCGTGAGCATGGGATCATTTGCATTTTGTAATCTCACCATATTCTCCTGCGGAGGGGATGTATGCAAAGTTTGATAAACTTTATGAGTTTGACAAGAACTATCAAGAGCCTTGGTCAGATCTTGGAGCTTAGCCCCTTAATAAGACTGCAGCTGAAAGCATTGAATAACTTGAGTCAGCTTTGTCGATAAAGAGACCAGAGAAGCATCATGTGGGGAGTCAAGCAAAGAGTAAATGGACGAAGGCTAGGATATTCTCCTCAACATGCAAACAACATGACTTACAAAGGAAGAGTTAAACAATACAGATAACCTGTCCAAGAGACCCGTGAAAGCATCCACGTGCTGTTTGTAGAGGATAATGGTCTAACAAGACATATTGTTGCAACACCTGCATTTCCAAAAATTTTGGTGAAAAGAATCCTCATGCATAGCATAGATACTGTCCAATCAAGACCACGTGGCCAAAGTATTGGGTCCAGTGAAATGTAAACCCTGAAGCCAATGGAGAAAGCCATGATCTATGATGAAGTCAATTCCACAAGGCTTGATAATGTAACAAATCATTAGGTGCATAAAGGCCAACTAGCCATAAAACCTGACCTTCAAAAATAATTTCAATCACTAGAAAGCGCCCATGGACATGATTCTTAATAAATACTGGCTGAAATTTTTCATACACTATCATAAGGACACTCGAGTAACACATTGCCTTGCTACCTTGTACCTACATTCTAAACTAAAATCTCTCTTTCTCTCTCTCTCACTCTCATACACAACAGCAAACCAACAACCCCCAACACCCTCCCCCCCACCCCAAAAGAGAGAGAGAGAGAGAGAGAGAGAGAGAGAGAGAAACCCTAAAACACTCCCCCTTAAAAATCTTCTCTCCATCTCATGCATCCTTCCAATTTCCTACTCACTTGAACTAAGCATCTCGGGCTTCAAATATTTAAACAATTTGTATTTTAAGTCGAAACATTAAGGATAGACTTTAAATGGTGTGTATTTAAAAAAAAGATCAGATATAGAACTCTCCTATTGCGTCTACAGATGCTCAACATTGTTCTCTCATTAGTTGAGATTGAGCATTGGTGGTTTTTGGCACCTGCGATCTATCACAATACATCACACTACATCCCTTGGCTTGCTCCCATTAGAGACATTGGCTGTTGAATAGGTCATTGCTCCTTGACTATCGATCATAACAATAATCACATCTCGCATACCCCATTTGTTCATTGAGTCTCCTTTCAGCATTCATCATTCACTTCTCCATAGTTGCATTCGTACTACGTACGGACTAGTTCGTACGGTACGGTTCCTACCGTACCATACGGTATGTATCCGTACCATTTCATACAAAAAAACGGGCTATTTTTGGCCTTTGAAGACTAGAGCATATAATATCTTCCAACTCCTAAGCCTTATGTTTATTATCATAATTCCAAGTCTCTCTCACACACACACACACACACACGCACACACACTCCCAACTTCCAAGATGAGTATGCAATTCCAAGAGCATCTCTCCCCTCTCTCTCTCTCTCTCTCTCTCTCTCACACACACACGCACACACACACACACACACACACACATACACACACAAAAGAATGAAGAGCTTGTTTGTCCATCCACCCTAAACTTTGCTTTGTTCTTTGATGTATTACAGATACACTCCCATTTGTCTTCTAGTAGCGCATTGCGCATGTTCTGTGTGAGGTTTTTCCTTGTTATCCTCATGTATTCATCCTATTAACTCAAGTGACATTGCTATTTTAGCTCTAAAAATGTGTTCTATTATCTACAATTCAAAATAACCAAGTTTTTGTTTTTTTTTTCGTACTAATATCGTACCATATCTTATAAAATCATGAGGTACCAATTAGTACCGTATTTTATCGTACTATACCGTACCGCACCTTTCATACCTGACAACC
The DNA here is from genome assembly GCF_053477565.2 of Lygodium microphyllum. Taxonomy (NCBI): domain Eukaryota; kingdom Viridiplantae; phylum Streptophyta; class Polypodiopsida; order Schizaeales; family Lygodiaceae; genus Lygodium; species Lygodium microphyllum. The sequence goes on from NC_141141.1 coordinate 142,785,781, forward strand.
CTGTAGTTCTCTTACTTCTTCAGTTGAATTTTTGTTTGAGTTCATTTTGTTAGTTGTGTCAAACACTGTTTGCATTTTCTTTGCAAGCCCTAGGGTATCCTCAAAATTGGAATATGCTTGTAACCCCAAAGAAGTCTTTTCGAGTTGCCATTCTTATTTCGGACACATGCGTATTCTAGATGTTTCAAAGTTTTTCTTATTGCTCTTCAAGAAGAATTAGTATGGGATAAGCTAATGCCTTTCATTTGATTATCTAAAGTTTTCCACTCTTCTAGTGAGTTTTGTTTTGAATGAAGCAATGGTAACAAACATAGTCTCCAAAGTGATGGCCTAGTGGTAAAGCTTGTGCTTCATAACCTAGAAGAAGTGGATTGAAGCCCTAAAGAGGTACGTCATGGGTAAGGACACCTTATGTACATGGAGTATTTGTGTAGTCATGACTCTTATCCCTTAAACACTTGGGTGAACCCTCCTTGGCAGGTGGCACGAGGAGGATCCCAGCTTGCAATCAATCTTTGTCATTTACTTGGCTCATGGATTATCCTTGTTGTTCATAGGAGATGCCTTTGATGGCTAATATTTAGAGGGAAGGTACACTTGGGAATAAAAAGAGGGTAATGGACAGAAAATACTCTCCAGGAACTTTGAAGATTTCTTTGAAGTTGATCTTCAAGAGTAATTGCAGGTTATACATGGTTGTCAGCTTGTAGATTTGATTACTTAGCCCAAGTCTTTAGTGCAGAAAAGAGGGGGTAACGGACAGAAAATACTCTCCAGGAACTTTGAAGGTTTCTTTGAAGTTGATCTTCAAGAGCAATTGTAGGTTATACATGGTTGTCAACTTGAGAAGTTTCAGAAGAAGAATCAGAATAAGGTAAGAGAAGCAAGAAGTATTCATCCTCTAGGTCCTTCAGACTCACTAACACTCTCTAACATATACACAAGTTTTGGCTATGGTGGAAGCTAGAACAAAGAGATACAAGCAAGAGATCAAAAGTTTGCATACATGGTTGTCAGCTTGTAGATTTGATTACTTAGCCCAAGTCTTTAGTGCAGAAAAGAGGGGGTAACGGACAGAAAATACTCTCCAGGAACTTTGAAGGTTTCTTTGAAGTTGATCTTCAAGAGCAATTGTAGGTTATACATGGTTGTCAACTTGAGAAGTTTCAGAAGAAGAATCAGAATAAGGTAAGAGAAGCAAGAAGTATTCATCCTCTAGGTCCTTCAGACTCACTAACACTCTCTAACATATACACAAGTTTTGGCTATGGTGGAAGCTAGAACAAAGAGATACAAGTAAGAGATCAAAAGTTTGCATACACAAGAATGAGAGGCTCTATTTTTCAAGGGTAAGAAACTGTCAAAGGCAATGTCTGGCTACGGGATACGAGAGTTTCTACTGATATTGCTGCTTTGATCAAACTTATTTAAGTCGTTTTGACGTTTCTCTCTGAGATTTTGATCGCTCGAGTATCGAATTTCATTTTATTTTCCCTTATTTTCTGGTATGAAATACTCATTATTAATACAAGGCCCTGTTAAGTGTCGTAAGCCGTCTTAACTGCGCTCAAAATACGGATGTATATTCTCAAGAATGTTTTCCTCGTACTAAACAACTGCAGTCTTTAGCGTATTTCTTATGATACGAGGCATGGTTTTTGTTTCTTTTCTACTTTACGAGGCATTCATTTGTTTCTTTCTGGCGTTGGTTTGCAGCAGCAGCATCACCAGCGGAGCCGCGGTCACTGTGGGATCGGAGCAGCTACTATCTGAGTTGCCTCAAGATATGCGCAGCGCCGAGCGCTCTGCCGAGTCTGGCAGAGCTACCTCTGCGGTTGAAACAGCCGCCACCTCGAGAGCTGCGGTTTCCCGTGCGCTCGGACGTGTTTAGAGACTTCCCGGCCGGCCGAGAGGCCTTCTTCGTGGCATCCTGCGGCGAGGTGGACTGCCGCCAGATCGTGTATGAGCTGGTGGCCCCTCTCATCCGCTCTTGCATGAGCACGGGGAATGAGGATCTCAGCCTCCTGGGCCTGTGGGACGACTGCATCAACCGCGTCGTGAAGGTCTTCTGTGCAGAGGAGCTGGAGCTCATTCGGAACAACGTCATCCGCGTCAATGCCGGCGGCGGCCGATTTGGCGGCGGCGCCTCTGCGTCGTGCGAGGAGGAGCTGGAGGCCGAGAGGCCGGACGTGTGCGGGTTGATTCGTCAGCTCTGCCTCTGGAGGGGCGAGGAGCAAGCCCCCGCCGCGATAGCTACCGAAGCTGCTCACGAGCGCCTCGCAAGCAAGGTGCTCTGGACCTACGGCGACCTGCCATACATATTAGGATACTACGCCGTCGGAATGAAAGTTACCTTCTGTGCGCTGAGCCCATCCTCTGATCATCATCATCATCATGCCCATCATGAGGAGGAGAAGCTCGTTTGCACGGAGCTCGCGACGATAAGCCTATCCAACCCGGCGGAGAGGCTGAGCGCGCTGACGCCGTGCTGGCACGTGGCGCAGATCTTGACGCTACTGGCGGACGAGGCTGCGAAGCAGCGGGGGGTGATCCACAGCGACTATGCGAAGATACAAGGGCGGAACGGGAAGGTGGTGGAGGTGATGGCGACGCAGGTGCGAAAGACGTACCCGAGCAGGAGGCGGTGGCAGGCGGCGAAGGAGGTGTACGGGGTGCTGGCGGCGCACATGGTGCCGTACGTGGAGGGAGTGTGCGAGGCGGACGAGCGGGGGTTGGCATTGGTGTGCCGGCCGCGGGGCCACCCGGTGCGGCCGCGGACACTGGAGGAGCTGCTCAAGGCACTCAAGTGCGTATGCACAGCCCTGGTGGCTATCCACCGGCTGGCCTACATGCACCGGGACGTGCGGTGGGAGAATGTGATGAAGCGGCGGGACATGGACGAGTGGTTCCTTATCGACTTCGACGATGCGGCACGGGACCCGCAGCAGCAGCACCATCACCACAGTCTCCTTAACCACGCTTCGACGCAGCAGCAGCCGCAGCCGCCTCCGCCGCCGCCATCTTCTTCGGTAGTAGTACAGCAGCAACAAGCAGCTTCGTCGTCCACAGTGGGTGTAGTACAACCGAGCGTGCAGCTGCCGCTACCGCTACCGCTGCCTCTGGCTCTGCCTTACCCGCCCCCCCACCTCATGACCCCTGCCTCCCACGCCCCGGAGCTGCGTCGCGGCGGGCCTCACGGCCTCAAGGTAGATGTCTTCGGCCTCGGCTATCTCATCAAGTCCTGTGGCCTCCCCCTCGACCTCCTCCCTGACCACCTCAAGGACCTCCAGCGCCGCTTCATGCTCGACGACCCCGACCAGCGCCCCGCTATCGAGGAGTGCTTCTTCCTCATCGTTCAACTGCACTCTTCTCTGCAGCACTTCTCAGCTTGATTGCCATACCCTACATGGCAGAGCAAACCCATTAATTTTAGATGGTCCTGTGGACAACTAATCATTTGCAAAGTCAGCCAGATCACTACATACTCAAAGGCCGAGGCCGAGGCTGAGGCCGAGGCATTGCCTCGCCAATTTTTGAGAGAGAGAGAGAGCCCGCGGCGCAAATTTTGTAAACAATATATACTTGCAGTCGCTTGTATCGATATGTAATCCAACATATTCCCGAGCTGGTTTGATGACCATAGCGATGACGAATGTGGTGACATGAGCTGATGTGTAAGCTCTAGATTTTCACTAAATGCATTTATTTGAGCGTGCTGTAGATCACTAGTGAGTTTGGGCCATCGATGTTTCGAACGTAGACAATATATATGCCTGGCGGGTGAAGGATGGAAGGAACTCCTGTATCTGTATAAACTAGGCGCACTGTGCCTAGACTTGCCCTGGCGTTTCACGCCCGGGCGGGTGTGATTTTCGCGGCGAGGGCGGGTGTTGGACGCGTGGCACCCGCCCCCAACCTCCCCTTAACTAATAGTAAAGATGCGTGCTAATTGATATCTATATCTTATGCATATTTCGTATATATGTGTACCAATTAATATTATTTATACCTCAAACATTCTCTCGTAATATTTTGTAATGCACTATGTATTTTGCATAAATACATTGTGCCTCTATGTATGCACAAGTATAATAAGTCTGCTGTTGCCATCGCCGAAAGCCGCCAGATGAGCCATAGGCTTCCACGCCACCACATAACTGACAAAAGCTCTTAGAAGCTTCCAAGAGGGGTATGCTTTAATAAGTTATACGCAAGTTGTAAGCCTATACTTTTAGCTAAGACAAACAGAAATGATAATATCAAATAAAATCCAAGTAAGAAGCTTAGGTTGTCTTATGACTACCTCAAATTAAAGTACAGCTTTAGCTTTTGGCCTAGTGACTCCTATCAAAATGTGCAAAAGAGGTGACTTTTGTCTTCCTCTCAAAACCACCTAGTGCCACGTGACAAGGTGTGGAAGAGAGGGGGGAAAGCCTTAGTGGGATAGAATGTTCATTGAGTAGTGCCAGCGTATGGAAGAGGGGGGAAATCATCATGGGAGACGATTTGGTAGCACTATTGTTGTGCTACCTTAAATGCTAGGGCTTTCACTGTAGACTTAATGTATATTCGGCTCTACAATACATACTACACAACTAATATGTGGTCTTAGCTGACCTAAAATATTGGAAGAATGCTTAATGTCACTAATGTTTCTTCCCTTAAAGTTCATGCCTTATTATTCAAAAAAATTGAGAGAATATAATCACAAAGTGAATTTTAGGGTTCAAAATGGTGTGGCGTACACAGTCTCACGTAAGCTCGCTTCCAAAGATCAAAAGAAATGTCAGCTTCTCCAAAGCAAGGTTGATGATGAGAGAATCTTCAGGTACTAATGTTGAAAAGTCCAAAAGTCTTATTAGGCCCAAACAACATGAGACTTATCATCCATGGGCATGTGAAGAGGAAATAAACTTGCCATATAAATTAAGGGATGATTAACTTTTGAGATTAAGCATGCCTTCTCTTAGCAAATTTGTTGGTCAAATGAGAATTTTGTTCTAGGTCCACTTTTTCCTTTTGTGAAGAGAGATGAATTTTTGGCTTTAATTTAGATATTTTTAGTACTAGTCATTGTTTAATATGCTAATCAATTTGAAACATTTAATGCTTGTGCTTCTTTTCAAAGAACTTGTTTCTAGGCATGTCAAATTTTGTAATTGCTTATATTTTTAGCTAACTATGGTTGAGCTGATGAATTTGCAAATTGACTTTAGGGAACAATGGTAGACTATAAGCTAACGGAGCTCTCTTATCTTTCCTTTTCACATGCTTCTCTTTGTAATTATTGCACTCCAAATTTTTGACAGTACGAAGAAGGTGCAACTTAGCGTAAAAATAGTAGTGAGGCATGTGTCTCTTGTAATATATGATTCCGAGATAGTGTGGTGAAACTTTGGGTGATAGGTTTGTTGAGCGAACCAAGTGGTATCTTTACTTGAATTGGATGTGAAGGGTTGTGTTGGGGATTTCAATATGGGGCAAATCAAACAAGGCCATCAACGTCTCTAACTTGAAGTCCCATAGGTCCTTGGATCATGTGTGCACCTAAACTAGGTTGGACAATTTCCTTTTTCTTTTTCTCCTTTTTGTGGAGATCTTTTAATACCTTAGGGAGTTCACTTAATGTTTGAGAGATGCAAGTCTCATGAATAATGTTTTTTGCTAGTGTGAATTGCATCTTAATGCAAGAAGGCCAAAGAGAAGTGTGCTAGAAACATGTAAATTGACTATTGGCCATGTTCTCTAGAAGGCGTACTACGTAGGAACTATGTAGGAGATACTATCAAAAGTATAACATAGAGTATGAACTAGGTTAATTTTTTTGCTTGACTCTAGTTGGAGAGAGAGAGAGAGAGAGAGAGAGAGAGAGAGAGGTGTTAATTTATTTGAATATAGAGATATTAATCGGAGTTTCTATATGTACAATTACTTTTTATGTATTTGGAGATATTATTAAAGGTATTGGAGCACATGGGCATCTCAATTGGAGTTCAAAAGCATCCACAAACTTATGCTAGGCAACTCTCTTGCAACTTTTCTCTCTTTTATATGACTAAATCAAAGCACTAATTTCAAGTGCAAAGAGTAAATATCGTTAGTATGTTGGTTGATTGAGCATGTGCATTAATTAATACTAGTTGTAGTGTTGATATTATTAACTATAAAAACAAACTTCTAACTCTTATGTTTAATTCAAGTTTGTACAGCTTTGTATGTGTGATTCAAAGATAGGGAGGCAAGTGATAGTAAGGCAAATGATAACCTTGATTAACTAGCATGTACGTGCTAATAGGCTAGTGTTCTTTAGTAAGATAGAGTAAGCTACAACAAATGATATAAGTTATTCTTTAGTCTAGGTTAGATTAGTAGGCTCTTAGACATGTGGGTAAAGAGAGACTACTAGGTTTGTATAGGTTTAGGGTAGGATATTTGATTAATTTATGTACTTATAAGCACAATAATCCCTTTAAGTTTTGAAAGGTCCTAGGCTCTTGAGATCCACTAACCATCCCATTACGGTGCAAAATACCATTCGCACAACCTAGAGCTGTACAATACATGTCGAGACCTATGTTTAAGTGTAGGTTATGGGAAGAATATGCTTGGGTGTAAGATGGACTAAGATTACACATGTTTTAGTGTAGCCTAGGCGAAGTGTTATTCATGATGTAGCTAGACATTCATGATGATGCAACTCAAAAAATAATTTTGTAAAATTTAAAAAATGGCTAGGCTCTTTGGAAGAAAGGTTGTGATAGCTCTCTTCACGCACCTTGTTACATACATACAACTATGTTGCACTTAGATCATATTCAGTAAAAGTATATTTTATACATTTAATGTACTATATAATCTGCATGATACCCTAATTGTCATATAATCACTAACCTTTTATACAAAAGATTATTAATAATTATTTTAAATTATATATGATTAATTTTAATAATAAGAAGGATTATAAGTTAGAAATATATTCAATGTATTAATTTTTAGAGACTTTCTTAAGACTTATTCGAATGTGAAATTTTTTACCTCATCTTATAAAATACATTTCAAAAGTGTTATAAATTTATTAATTATAAAAATACAATTTCTATGATTAAATATTTAAATATCAATTTATTATAATAAATTTATTATAAATGATTAAGTTTTTAAATTATCATTATAAATTATTAAGTTAGTATTATAAATATTAAGTTTTTAAATTTATTATAAATTTTCACGATTATAAATTATTTAAAAATAAAATTATTATTATTGTTATAAATATATCATTTATTTTTCGGCTTCGATTTTGATTTGACTAACTCAAATCCCTCGAGATTTGGCCAAATGCACAATTTAAACTTTTTATTATGTTATGGCTCATTTGAATGCACTTGATATACTTTTTATTTTCATGCTAAACAAGTTCTCATATGACAATATCTTTTGTATGAAAGAACTTTTCTCACTAATCCTTTTTTAAAGCCAATATGGTTATCCAAGTATTTGTTGATATAGCTCTATATTATAATTTATATTTTTTAGAGTGATCATATACTAGTCTTGTACTTTTCATATTATATGAATCTCATATTTATATTAATGTAAGTAGGTGCACACACACACACACACACACACACACACACACACACACACACACACGTGTGGATGAGTCTTTTGCTATTGTCTTCTGATAGAATAGGCATAGAAGGCCAAGCTAGGCTAGGCTTTGTTAAGCCTAGGATAAGCATAGGTGTAGACTAAGCATAGACTACATTATGTTAGGCTAGGCGAGGCTTCACTATGCTAAGGATCGATGAAGAGGCTTGCTTGCAGGCCATTGAATATTCTTCATAATCAATTGGTTGGTATATGGGTGAAAATAAGAGGCCTTTATTATTTAGGTTCGTAAATAAGCAGGAAAATGTGTAATTGATCAAAGCTAAAAAGTTTAGATGATTAGACGGATGTTATGAGAAAACCTTATTTTGAGCTTTTTTTGGGTGAGTTTTAGGCCAAAATATTTAAACTTTTTTATATTATATGAGTTATTTCTTGAGTTTTGAACCCTAAAAATCTAGCATGATGACTAAGAAAACCTCCTAAAAATAGGCTTTGGGCTAAAATTTGCCCTTAATTTTTACCTTGTAGCCATATCTATCCCTTACATGGTGTAAGATGAAGTGTAATATTTTCCTCAAAGGCACTTGAATAATCCTGACAATAATACTCTAGCATATGGAATTATTGTCTAGATCACCTCGAACACTCATAACATCACCAAAATGCAATCAAGGACTTGTGAAGGCTCCTTCATTACAATTTTCAACTTATACCTGATAGAAGAACTTATTGCCAACTATAAAAGGAAAATATTACAGTTAATCTTATATTACTTGAGAAGAGCTTGATATGGTAGGAAGTTCATCTTCCATTACAGTTAGCATATGCCTACACTTAGCCTAGGCTTAGTGAATCCTAGTCTTGCTTACTCCTAGCCTACCTTAGCTTGATCTAGTTATAGGGTGAAATGAGAGAGAGAGAGAGAGAGAGAGAGAGAGAGAGAGAGAGAGAGAGAGAGAGAGAGAGAGAGAGAGAGAGAGAGAGAGAGAGAGAGAGAGAGAGAGAGAGAGAGAGAGAGAGAGATAATGGGGTCTATCAAGAGAGCTATCCTCATCGTACGGATTGTGATGTCCCACAATATAGGCTAATTCCAAGCAACCAATAATTCGTGAGATCTAATTGCTCAATGCCAACTAACATTTCTCAGCTTCGTTACGCATACGCGCGTGCGCACACACACACACACACAAAGTTGGGGGCTATGAGCCACCTATGCCTAGTCACCTATATTTATCTTGCACTTAGTGTCCACAAACCTGTACATTGCAAGTGGCGACTACTCATCATGGTCATGTTTATTCTTTCTTCTTTACTATGGAATAATAAATGAAAAGTAGATCACACATTGTGATTGTTGGAGTTTTCATGTACCAATCTTGCTCTCTTGAGTTCAGGCCTCCATAGCCATTGCTCTCTTGCTTTTGCTTGTGGTTCTCTCTCACTCCACTCATGCTCACCGTTTCAATTGGTATTGGAATGGGCATTTGAGGAGCTTGAATCATTGTACTTCAACTCGAGAAAGAAAGCTTCAATCGAGCTTCCATGGCAACCATTTCTTCTTCCATTTGAGTTATGCAATGCCTTCACCTTCCTAGCTTGTTTCCTAGCCTCAAGAGGATCTCCATTTAGTAGCAAGTAACATAGGGAGGTCACACATAGCAGATACAAACCTTAGGAAACATGTCGCAAATTGTGGTATATTTTTAGGGGTTGTCCCTATATTGATTATATCACCCATTGGCTCCTAGTACTTCTTGCCCAGCTTTTGGGGATTGATTCCATCTTCTTGGACTCCATTTTGGACATCATGATGGATTGAGATGATCAGCCATTCACTCATTGTTATGGATAGGATGTGATGTTTAATGTATAGGGAACCAAACTCTTAATAGTTTATGCTTCTTTGATGCTTATGTACTAAGTGTTTAATGATGGGATGATGTATTAATGCTTAGAAAGGCTCTATGGATTGATTCAAGCTTGTTTTTCTCAGCCATTGAAAGATTCATTATTGTGATAAATAGTAGACAGCAAGCGTATGTTTTAAATATAAGTGACATACATACTTTTATGCTACTCGGGAATGCTCTTGGATCATATGCATGACTACCATTTTTCCTTATATTGGATATGCTCTTGTTGGAGCATTGAGGTTTGCTTTCAAGGTCCTTTACACTCACATTCAAGAGAGGTTGCATTGGTCATTGCTTCACAATTTAGAGGCTTGGATATGTAGTCATCTATATGCTCTTGGATATATGATTTAGTATTATTAGGCTTCTGGATATTATGACGAATATGCATTGAGATTTCTTTCCTCTTTGACACTTTGGTTTGCTTTGAGTGGTAATACTTTTACTTTTATATTATAGAGCTTGCCCTTTGGATCAGGTGGGATCTCTCTTTATACTCACTAGTTTATGCAAAGCTTATCCTTGAGTCATTGATTCAGTATAAACTGATCTCTATTTGATACTCAATTCTCAAATACTTCTTCCTATCAGACAGGTTGTCAATGATGGATACATGCTTCATTGTATGCTAAGCTTCATTGTTCATGAGTATTGAGTTGGTTATAGTGTGGTAGATGTCACACTTGTTTAGGGATCCCTTATGCATAGTTAACTATGATTACCCTGTGATAGGGATGCATTTGTCTCTAATGCTTTTGGATTCTTTGACAGTATTTGGTACTTGGAGTTGCATGTTCTTTCTCAAACATTGTTGGTTGCATTGTAAATCTTGCTGCTATCTAAACTTCCCTGGCAGTGAAACCATTCTATTTTTGAATATTTTCTCATAGTTGTCTCATTATCTATTGCAGTTTTATGGACAACATTGTTGAATTTTAGTGTTGAGCTTCTCTACTCAGAGTAGACACTTGTATTAGACACTATAGTACTTTTACTTTATGAACAACAATACCTTGTATTGTTCTTGCCAAGGTATGTCATTCATTTTTGGCTTAGTTGTGGAGCTGATTTATTGTTGTTACAGTAATTGATTCTCTTTTTTTAAAAAGTCATAATGGCAGATGCTTCTAGTGCCTCTAGGGATAGTGCCATCTTTAAAAATGATAAGTTTTAATGTCATTGAGACTAAGGTTGGTGCATAGCACTTATGGGAGAAAATATGTTAACTTTAAGATGAGAAAATTCCTTCTTAATAGTTTTAATAACTAAGGAAACTTGTGGACCTTTGTATGAAGGAAACCACACATTTATCTACTCCTTTGAATGGGTTTCACTCTATTTACAGTCAACTTACTTCACAAAAAGATCATCTTAACACAAAGTTCATGTTTTTGCTTGTTACTCTTTCAAAGACTTGGGATACCTTTTGTGTTGCTATGAGAACTAATGTTCTTGAGGATGGTTTTAGAGGGAGCTTTTCTTTACTAAGGAAGTAAATATGATAAATATTGATGAAGCTTGTTCCTTTCATGCTCTTAGAGTTATAGGCAAGAACGATACTATAGGCAAATATGACCGCCATGCTAGAGATCCATAGTAGAATATGTTTAAGTCTAAACCTCATGTGTAGGGTCACAATAAATTTTCTAGTCCCAAGTTGTGGAGAGTAAGGATATATACAACCAAAGTGCCATAAAATGCCCAAGATAGGAATAAGAAAAGGCAAATGGAAAGTGCATAATAATACTAAGACATTTGATGATAACATGCCATTAGTGAATTTGGGAATTTTCCACAAGTTTAGGACTCATGGTCAAAACTTTGTCTTTGCTATGACTCTCGCATCATTGCTCCGAATTTGGTGTTCAATAGCTTAATAGATTCCATTTTTCATAAAGTTTCCAGTTATGTATTAGATGGTAGATTTGGGTGACTTGAAGGCATATTTTTTTGAGTCCCAATGTTCTAAATAATAAAAAATGGGACTTGAAAGTTTTTCAAATTCACCAAAATTGTGTTTGATTAGCATATTATGAAGTTCACTATTAAGATTGGGGAGAAAAATGCATTGAAGTATAATTTAGATGATTATATTTTGGTTGCTTCTTTACTTGGGGCCCCATAGTTGATTGATTGTTAGTCTTCATTCTCCATTGGAGAAGATTTGAGGTTACTTTTTGGCGCTATAAGAAATTGAGGAGAGAGAAAGTGTGATATAATTTATAAAAAAATATTATTAAAAAATTCTTAATCTTAGGAAATGTTTATCCTTTTGTATCTTAGTACTTTCATTTTTTATCATTCATTGATGGTGAATCTTGAAGGCGTTACATGCAATTGTTACCTTCAATGCCTCATCACCACTTAAAAACTTTTTTTAAGGCTTTGATGACTCTCAAAATAATCCCTCTTTGTTCTTCTTATTTTTAAATTTTTGTTTCGGGGGATTATAAACCACATCTAATCGCAAGCCTGTATCACTTCTTGCTAACTCAATTGCAAGCATGGAGAATCATAAATGTCTATACAACCTCCATATTAATCTGGATTATGAGTATGTGTCTATTTGCAAAAGAAATAAGGTGTTTGGTAACACACTTAGTATATTGAAAGCAATGAAATAGGGAGGTACAAAGAATATCAATTTATGGACCCCTCCATTCTATGGATCAAATGGTTGCATCTTGTGGATCCTACGATAAGAAGTACTCCTCTATTCTCTTCATATTCCTCATTGCTAAGGTTTCTTAGAGATGGTTGTTAATGGCTTCTAGCTTACACTTAATCGAGTAGGCCATTTAAATATTTTGATGTTGGAGGACCAATGGCTATGCTTGAAAATAGATATAGTGAGGAAACAATTGAAGGAGAGCCAATGAAAAATAAGAAGTCTCAAAACCCAACTATGTGCAACCAGATGGAAGAAAATGATGCTCTAGTTGCATGAAAGGCAGAGGGGACTAAACAATATCGAGATACTCAAGTTTGTAAGTGGAGGTTATAAGAGAAGAATATCAACAATATGGTAACAATTGGTCATTTACCCTAAACTAGTTGTATTCTTGTATTGTGTTTTGAGAGCATCAAGTCCAAAGTAAGTGCTCATTCAGTGAATGCATTCCTAATCTATGCTCATATATGTGTCATTATTTTTGTTATAATAATTGACAAAGCCATTCTTTATTTGGACAAAGCAATGAGAAACGTGGAGAGAGCATCATAAGCTTACAACAATATTATTTTTCCTAAAGCTATAGGGAACCTGTTGGTTGAGAATAGGTCTAGGAAAGCCAATGAACAATGCATCAAAAAGTTATTGCAAAGGTCTTGCTTGGATAAAAGAGGACATTCAAAACACCTTGGAAAAAGTGGGGATTAGTAGACAAAACTATACTCAACTCTTCAAAGTTATATAAGAAACATTGAAGAAGAAAAGGCTCAAGGGGTCTTGGCTTCTAAAGCTATCCTTAGTTCAACAAACAAGACTTACATCAACTAGAGAGTCTTGAAAGTCCTTGTGAGCCCTTTCATATAATAAAAATGCTATTCTGAAAAAAAGAGAGTGCTAAAATATGACACTTGTAACAATATGTTTTTTAACTTGAGGATTTTATAGAGAACTATGATCAAGTTTTATAGGCTAGAGTAGACAATAGCAAATGGGATTGCCATTTTTTGTTATCAAGATGGATGAAATGAAGATTATAAAGGGTAAGAAGATGGAGAGAGTTCAGCTAGGTAGCCAGGGCAATGAAGACACTGAGGGCTCCAAGCACTTTAGCATGCAATCAAAGTAAGATATTTGGTTGTTAGAAGCATTCTAGATTGACATGGAAGATTTTGATGTATTGCATTAGGTGTTTTGACAAGCTTCTATACTTGAGGTGATAAGTGCTCAACAAGCAAGGGTAAAACTAAGTGTTGAAGAGTTTGGACAATATAAAGTGGAGGGAGAGATGGCCACAGAATTAAACACACTTACATACATGTATAACATGTTAAGAGATGCTACTTCTAAGAGTCTTTGTATTTACTATATGGCTATGGGCAAGGAGTGTAATAGTACTAGTTAGAATAAGATGCCTAATAGATATATAAAAGATCCAAACAACTTTTAAGTTGTTTTAGATATCCCTTTAACAAGCATTCACATGTGCACATTGCATATATTGTGTAGAATAGTAGAGAAAATTGTACATCTCTACATTAAATTTGCATGGAAATTGCAATCCCAATAGGCAAAGGATGATTCTCTCAGGGCTATTGAGAAGGTTTTGTCAGAATTGGTCTCCAAGGGGGCAATGCTATGATCAATGCAATTTCTCAAAGATCCAAAAATGGAAACAATGTTCGTAGGAAACCCTTAATAGGTGGAGTTAAGGAGAGGAGGTGTTTTAGCTTCGATGGCAAGCATGGAAAAAGAAACTCCACAATAGGTTTTTTGATGGCAAGTAAGGAGTAGGAATGCCAAATTTTGAGAGACATTCAACATAGTGTTCATGTTTTGTGATAAAACACATTGGACCAAGGAGGATCTCTCGGACTTCAAGAAGCTCCTTGATAAATTCAGAACCTCCATGAAGGATACCTAGGGGGTAGATAATCTCATGCATTAAATAGTAAAAATATTCATATTTTTTTCTATGCCTTGAATTTATTGCTTAGCTCTTAACTAACCCCATGTTTCTTTTTTTATATAAATCATATTATTTATAGTCATGGTAGTATTTGGCACATATAACAAGAGTAGAAGAAGCAAAGAGGATGTGCCAAAAACTCGAACATATGCCTTACATTATGAATGGTAAAATCAAAGAGCTAAAAAGATGACAATAATTCATTTGTAAGATCTTAACTAATCCTGTCTTTCTTTTCTTATATATATCATATTATTTATAGTCACAGTCCCTAGTATTTGGCACATATAATAAGAGTAGAAGAAGTAAAGAGGATGTGCCAAAAACTTGGACATAGCCCTTGCATTATAAATGGTAAAATGAAAGAGCTAAAAATCTTACAGTACTTCATTTGTGAATGAGGAGTTTTTACAATGGATGGATTTTAGGGAGAGGTAATGAAAAAATGGGGCTTAAAGAGTGGATAATATAAGATTTTATTCCTCGCAATGTGGACTCAAAGAGGATGCTTTCATCTCCTTGGCTGGCACTGCATCATTTTCATCATCCTCAACCACTGAGGTTGGCAGGTCTATACATGGTGTTGGCACTATTGAAGATAGTGTCTCCATAGGAATCTTGACTTTCATCCACTTAAAAAATTCTTTTTGAGCAAGGATGCAAATTTTTCACTTTCTCGACCCCCATTGTAATGGCATGCCATTAGTAGCATGTGATATGTAGCAAGGGGACCTTAAAGAGTGGCATCCATACTTGATGCCAAACACACGTAATGCAAATTTCTTTTTGACTAAAATTATATTCTCTATTATAGAGCTAGAAGGGGATAGCCTCGACAAAACCTCATCAACACCTTTAGTGTGAAAAGGGGGAGACATCCATTATTAGGGAAATACTCATTGTGAAAAATTATAATATGCAATAACAAAAATAATATTCATAATTATTGAAATCAATACAATCTTTCTCTACAATAAATCACATGACATAGTATTTACGTGTATGCATGCCATGTATCTTTGTATGATCCAATTTGCCAATATATTGTGAAAGTGCTGTATCTTTTTTTTGCCCTATTGACCTAGAGCTGCTAGTGATCGATGTCCTTGAGCCCTTGCTCGAGCAATAAAGTGATCGTTGTACATCCATGACTTGGTTGCAAGGATGCATTTTTAAGAAAGAAAACCGAGCACTATCATTGACCAAGGGCAAGGAGAGCATCAACTAAATATGATTTGATTTTCATCACTTTTAAGCAAACGTGGTGTCCATAACGAGATTGTGCCACTCCCATTCTTGTGCATAGCTGAAGCCTCATAGTTTCCCCATGTTGATTAGGGTGAGATTTTCAGTTGCTGCAACTCTTTTTTCTTAAGTAGGCAATTGCCACCACTCATAATCCTTGGCCTTCACTTCAATGCTTTCGAGGATTTGCTCATGTGTAACAAACTTTGCACCTTTGACCCCACAAAATCATCTTAGAGATGCATATCCATCTCATCTAGTCTCCATCCTGAGTCAACCTTACAAAACTACACTAAGGCAATGAGACTATAATCCTCACCGATGTCTAGTGGATTCATTATATTGGCCAACAACAGATGCACATACTTTCTTTCTCACATTCATTGACAAATTGCACATTCTCTAGGTCCTCTCAAGAGTATCTAAGGCTTGATTAAAGCTCCACAGAGCCACCTCTACTCTCTCATCCTCTACAACAAAGGATATCATCTCATTTGCCTCTTGAACCTCTCTCATGGTAATGGCAAGCTGTCTTCTGTCCTTAGTATGTGATCCTTGTGAAGTCTCTTCAGAGTCATTTCCATCCCCTAAGGGATGCAAATAGAAAAGGAATGTAAGGGAGGATTCTAGAAGATGACACTCTTTGAGTGTATTGGCTAGTTCTTTGTGTTCTTATGTGCATTGCTAGGTATTTATTCAATGTACTAGCTAGCTTTCTCTAGTGACTTTATTGGTCGCAAAGTCATGACTGTGAACATATTCTTGTGCCTCTATGGTTATTGCACCACTTGAAGTTATTCTTTAGTATTGCTCCATGTGGACACTCAGTACATTTGTATAGGAATGCAATAGATTCTCAATACGAAGCAACAAAGTAAACATATGTGATAATTCATAAGCACATGAATGAAAGTACACACTATGGAGGAACATAAAAAGATTTTTATCTAGGGTTTTCTCCATGTCATCCTCAAACTCCAAATCTTACGTATTCATCATGTTTCTTGCTCATAAAAGAGAGAAAAAATAGAAAGGTTCAAAGAAAATTTCTAATCCAAACAAACTACTTGAATAAATTCTCATCTACACCATAAACAAGGATCACTATCAAGTGATAACGTATGCCTTTGTAGGTGAGAGGGTCCTCCCTCACTTGGGGTGTTTTCCATGGGGATTCACTACACACGAGGGTCACCACCAAGTGATATGGATTCTCTCTCCAAACTGGAAGGGGTCTCTCTCGCTTGATGGTGACCCGTGCGAACTTCATCACACATAAGGGTCACTACCAAAGCGATATCGGTCTCTTCACATGGGAGAGTCTCTCTTACTTAATGGTTACCCATGCAAGCTTCATCACAGATGAGGGCCACTACCAAGCAATATGGGTCTATCCACAAGTGCAAGGGGTCTCCCTCACTTGGTGGTGATCCATGTGGGCTTCACCGCACATGATGGTCATGACCAAGTGGTAGGATTCTCCCTAGTAGTGATCCATGTGGAAAGTAGAGCCCAAGTAGAAGCACACAAGCAGAAGCAGGTGCAAGGAAAGAGCCATGGTGAATGGATTGAGAGAGCAAGAGAGAGATACACTATATGTGGGAACTCCAATTGGCACAATGTGTATCCAACCTTCTTTTGTTCAATATTCATTGAAAAATAAATAATAAAGTGATAGTGATGTGTGCTCGCTACTTGTAGTGTATAGGCATGAAAAAACAATGTGCAATTAGAAAATGTGGATGGCTAGGCATAAATGTTTCATGATATCGTTCACAATGTTCCAATGTCACATGGCTAGTGTAGCTATACAACGTGCTATAACTCCTACTACAAATGCTATGTCAGAATGAGTGGCTATCATAGCATACATGAAATTATCCAAACTATGCATATGATAGCTTGGCCATCTTGTCCCTCTCATCACTTGATTGCACATAATCATCTTAACTAACCTTTACATGAGAAAGTAAAGGACAATGAATAGGCTTAGCATCTTGTATATGAAATTACTCAAGTACCATGTGTATATACTCCTTATGGAAAAAGTAGAGAAGTCCGTGAGAGTGATTGCACATAATGCACATATCAAGTATGTGTGAGGCCTACTCCATGTCCTTCATTTCAAAGCCCTTCTTGAGTTGAGTCTTTTAGAGCATTCAGCTTAGCATGAGCACTCCTAGCTATAAGCATATCATCAACATAAAGCACCAAAATAATAAGTCTACCATCATAGGCTTTGTTCAATGCAAATCCATATTACTATGGGAATATCCCTATGAATGCATGAAATCATCAAACTTATGGTACCCACTTTCTTCTTCAATTTTCACACTAGTTTTTCTTTGCATTTCTCTCAAAGTTCTTAGACTATTGTATATACATCTCATCATGCAAGTTTTCATATAAGAAAGTTATCATAATATCTATTTGATAAATATCTAGATTTATGGAGCCCTAAGAGGAACACCAAGGAAAAGGAAATTCTCTTGCAAGAAAATATATCTTGTAACATCAACAAGCTTTTTTATTAGGGTTTATATGATCACAATGAAGAAAAGAACACCAGGCACAATAAATCTTCATGCAACATCATGTAGATCTCCCACGGATTTGATAGAATCAACCATATTCTTCAACATCTTCACAAAATCCATCAATAGAACAAAGAAAACAAAGGAATACACCATCTTTAAATGGAAATACATCACATAGTATTCATCTTCAATATCTTCATAGTCTTCTCTCTCAATCTCTCATATACAATCACACTATTTTCATAGAATTGGCTATCTCTGACTCTCTCTCTCCATCAATAGTACATCATATCCTCACTACAATCACTCAATAATAACCCTCAATAATTCTTCTTAGGTCGTGGATGCACGTCCCAAGAGGTATGTCTGATATGAAGAGACACCGGAGCCACTATAGTGTCTTTTCATAGCTCACCTCTGTCACTTCACTCCAGTCTTTACTTCAGTCTTCAGCAGCTACTTCTTTGACTTCTTTTAGCTCTTTTGCACTTGTATTCACCTCTTTCCAAGGCTAGAAAACTTTCCCAAGCTACACTCTCATCCAACAGAACACATACAAAAGGTCTACAGAGGCTAACCAGAAGCTCATCAGAGAGTTACAGAGCTCACCACTGTCACTTCACTCCAATCTTTACTTCAGTCTTCAGCAGCTACTTCTTTGACTTCTTTGAGCTCTTTTGCACTTGTATTCACCTCTTTCCAAGGCTAGAAAGCTTTTCCAAGCTAGACACAACAGAACACATACAGAAGCATACAGAAGGTCTACAGAGGCTCACCAGAAGCTCATCAAAGAGTTACAGAAGGTCAACAGAAAGCATCAGAACCACATAACTCATTCCAAACCATAAAAAATCACTCAATAAGCTTTCAAAAAATCTCAAACCCTATCAATCAATACTCTATCCCTCCTTACAGAGAGAAAACAGAACAAAATAGAAGCTCAACAGAAGCTATCAAGACCAAACAGAACATATCAAAATATCATCAGAACTTCACACCTCTACTAATAAACATCATGAGCTTAATAAAACCATTCCAACCTATCCAAAACACTCTCAAACTACTTCCAAACCAATCAATCATATCATAAAATCAACCTTTCAACTCTCAAAAACAACAAAAATCAATCAAAAAAATAGGTCATTTCAACACTCAACAATTTAACCGAGTAAGCAAGGTTAAGACCATGTGTAGCATAGTCATCATGACTACATGAGAAAAGACTTCATCAAATTCAATACCATGCTCCTGCTTAAAACTCTTTGGAACCAATCTAGCATTATATACTAGCTTAGTATGACTAGAGGTGCTTTTCAACTTGTACACCCACTTGCATGGCAATGCACATTTTTCATTAGGCAAGAAAATAAGTCCTATGTATGGTTCTTCTATAAGTGAATCAAATTTAAACTACATAGCCCTCTCTTAGGAATGAGAATCAGCTCTGTGCATAGCCTCCTTATAGGTAAGTAACTCAATAGGGTTTATCACCATGACATAATCCATAGAGGGCTCATAACTATCAGGAGGATGTGAAGATCTAGCAAAGTGCCTTAAAGCTAGCTGTCAGGCCTGAACAGCATGTCCTGTTTATCTAAGGTCATGATCCTATACATTAAGTGGACTAAGGTCATGATCCTAGACATTAAGTGGATTGTGGGACATGACATCATCAATTGTAGCAGATTGTCTCAATGGGATTGGCTCTATAGTAATAATAGGCTTCTCTTAAAAGACAACCGTACGTACCTTAACTATATGCTCCATCTTTCTATATATATTTTTCTCATGGCAAATCACATCATGTTGTCTATGATTAATCTTTTGAGCTTACGGATCCCAAAGATAATAGCCCATCTTGCCTGCATTCCCATATCCAAGAAATATGCATTTGAGAAACTTTAGATCCAAACTATTACGCTTGTTTTTGGGAATATGGCAAGATCCTCATATCCAAAGAACCTCAAATGAGCATATAAGGGAGGTTTTCCAAATAATGTCTCCTTTGCAACATGACAACACAGAGAAGTGCATGCAGATATATTAATGAGATGCACAAAAATAGTGATTGCCTCAGCCCAAAAGTAGTCTTTAAGCTTGCATAACTAAGCATACTACATAATCTTTCTTGAATAGTCTTAGTCATGTGCTCTACAATACCATTCTAGGGTGGGGTGTATAGAGCAGTCAATTGATGCTTAATATCCCATTCATCTCAAAGCTGCTCAAATACCTTAGAGGTATATTCACCCCCATTGTTAGACCTTAGGCTATTCAACCTATACCTAGACTAGTTCTCAATAAGAGCAACAAAGCACTGAAATGTAGCTAGAGTATTTGATTTTTGCTTAATAGGATAAATCAAGGCCTTACATAAATAATCATCAATAAGTGCCACAAAGCACTTCGTGCCATCTAATGATGATTGACAGGGCATGGGACCACATATATTGAAATGCATAAGAGCCAGAAACTCACCCATGTGCATAAAGCTAGAATTCTTATGCAAGTTAGGAGTCTCTCTACCATAAAGATAATGATCACATGAATCAAACTA
This sequence comes from Lygodium microphyllum, assembly GCF_053477565.2. Lineage (NCBI taxonomy): Eukaryota > Viridiplantae > Streptophyta > Polypodiopsida > Schizaeales > Lygodiaceae > Lygodium > Lygodium microphyllum. Next base: position 142,806,284 of record NC_141141.1, read on the forward strand.
CAAGTAACCATGAGATAGAAGATATTGAAAATGAGTCAAGACTTTTATTGCTTTCAAATACATGTGTTAAAGGCAATCATGCAAAAAGGGATAGAGGCTCCGAGGCTTTGTACCTTGAGCAAAAACAAGGAAACTATGGGTAATCTTCCATGTAGAGTCACCAAAAGAGACATGATAATGTGCATCATCCAATTTTCTAGTAGAGAGTAGGCTTTTGGTCAAAGTTTAGTACATGACATACATTATGCAAAACAAAAGAGTTACTTGAAGAAAACTGCAGTCTAACATCCCTAATATGAATTATACTTAATGCAATATTATTTTCTAGTCTCACAGAACTTGTAATACAATGACATGTATGAAACCAATCTCAATGCAAGGTGACATAGAAATAAGTCCCCGAATGAAGCAATCAACACTACTAAGAGTAAACAGATGAAGCATTGGTCGATTGAGTAGCATTAAGAGAGGAGGTAGCTAAGATATAGTCATCATTAAACTTAGTCTATGCTATATTTATATCTTGAATCTTCACACTAGACTTATTGGGGACAATTCATTAGACTTTGAATTATCATGTGCTTTTCCCTTGCCTTTCTCATTGCACCTACTATTGCCTATTTTATGGCATTGTGATTGAATAGGACCATGTTGGCCATAATAATGACATATCAAAGAGGACTTATGTCCATGGGACTTACTGTGAGATTGCCTACGAGATAGAGACTTGCCCTTGTTGGGCTAAGAGTCTCTACCAAGCTTATTATTGCCATTGCCACTTGTGTTTCTTGTAATAGTTAATCATGAGAAATGCAGGATACATCAATTTTCTTCCTATTCACACCTCTAGTTCATAGAGAACTCTCTACATCACTATATTTAAAACCACCATAAACTAAATGAGCACTCATAGTAGTACAAAAGGTGTCACATGGCTCAGGTAATGTAACAAGTAAGAATAAAAACTTGATATTCTCTTTAAACTGAATACCCTGTGATACAAGCTAGCTCAAAATGGAATGAAATTCAAATGAGGAGACATAGTTGTACCCTCTACGTGAAGGTCCATAAGTTTCTTCAACTAGTATAATTGAGATGTAGGACTTTATTTGTCATAAAGATCACAAATCTTTTTCCATAATGCATAAGCACCACTGTTAATATCAATGATATTAAGATACACATGCTTTGATAATTAAAAAATGATTGTAGATTTTCATAGCTCATCAAGTTTTGTCTAATCCTCTACACCATAATGATCAAACTTTATGACCTCTAACGATGATTTAGCCTGCCTCTTCTATACCAAGACTTGCCATATTTGTTTATTCTAGTATTGGAAGTTATTGACATCAAGCTTTACAATATTTTTGAAAATAATACTATCGGTGATGAACCTGCCATAATAACCTTAAATATTTATAATTGACAAGTATGGGCTACTATAAATTCAGCAAAAAAATCCCAAAATTGATCCAAAAGGGTGCGCAAAAGGACATGAACAAATGAGACTAGAGCTCTCCATAAATTGCAAGCAAAAAAGTGCCAAAATAAACTGTCTACTCTCCAAAAGGATGCTACAAATTGTAATTGTAGCAATGCTGAAATGAAGGCAACAGAATATGTCAAACCAATTATGGGAAAATACCCAAGAAAGCAAGTTTCCACTGCTAGGGATAGCTCCATAACAATCGGGATACAAAGAATGGAACTAGCAGTGAGATTGAGCATACACCATTGATACCAAAGTGTATCATGAACTCAAAGTGTCAATAGACTATACATCCCATAAGCATTACATTATACATGTAGAAGATCTTGAGAGCAATTTTAGAGATCTATCAAATGCACAATTGATTAAGGAAATAGCAATGACACTCAGTACATAACCAATATGTAATGCACACATCACTAATAAATTGTTGGCATAGATAAGTGCTGATGTCCAAAGCATGTAAAATCAAATTAGCCCACTGGGAGGTGTAACTGCATTCAAGAGCATCTAAGAGAGTACGTACAAGAGACAAGAGTCCCATTGTCTCAGTAAACCAAGCTCAATTGCATAGAAGATCCAAAGCTTCACTGCAAAGTATCCAAATAAATACAAATATCACAAAGCACACCCATTGGAGCAGCATATCCAAAGTATAAAAGAGTCATGCAAGGCCTAGTACATCAAGTGCATAGCATCCAAGTGCCTAAAGCCATCAACTAATACATCTTGGAGCATAAAATCCAATAAGTTTTCAAACCCATACGTAACAATCACTAAAGAAACTTAAGCATATAGTCAAAGCTCCAAGACATCAAATATAGCTCAAATCTAGGTGCCAAAGCATTCCATAATCACATTTGGGTCCAAACATCAATTCTAAACTTGAATACATCCAAACGCCATACTCGAATGGCATCAAACCTCAATACATTAGGGAAGTTTTGAGGTCTCAAAAAATGCATTTTAGGAGATAGAAAGAGAGTGCTCTAGACCAATAGGAGTAAAGCCTCTGCAACGAAACTTCTATTTTAAAAAAGATTTTTTTACCAAAAGATACATATATAATAATATTACAAATTTGTATTATCAATATCTATTTTTAGCCTCTCATATTCGTGATTATGACATTTTTGCATTAATGATATATAGTCCTGACCTCTTTTATATAATGATATGTCTGAATTAATGATAATGATAGGTTTACTCTAAATTCAAATGAGTAAAAATCTTGGCACATATTTTTTTTCCTCCTTTCTTTAGTCGCTCTCGTGTTTTTCCTCCATTATGGTAGCCTAGTCCTCTCTCGACTCTCTCTCTCTCTCTCTCTCTCTCTCTCTCTCTCTCTCTCTCTCTCTCTCTATGTGTGTGCGTGTGTGCGTGTGCGTGTGCGTGTGCATGCTATGGATACAAAAATTCGACCTTCAACAAGGCATCCAAACTCCCAAATCACATCCATATCAGTGTTTAACTCATTCCAAAAAGATGAAAGATGGATTCCTACAATCATTAGCAAAGGCACTTGGATCACCATGCAATAGGCAAAACATGGGAAAAGGTGAAGATATGAGAGCTCATTCATCTGTGCTTGGAAGGGTAGAATCTGAGATTTCAAGCTTGGAGTAAATAAGAATATCATAAAAGAGGTTCTGGTGCAACATGTGTTTATGCGTAGAGAGCTATATTTAGAACTTGGAAGTTCAAATCTTCCAATGCGCATGAACCAAATTGTAAGGATTTGATTCTTAAAGTCTTTCTTTTCTTGAACTTGGTTTAAGGTTTTCTATTATAACATTTATTCATTTGTCTTGTAGATGTATATTCCTCTAATCTTGAGGAATGGCAACCGATCGAGTCTATTGTTGATGTGATTAATGTGATGCATGGCTTGATTGGAGAAGAGATGTACAAAGGTAGAAAGAAGACAAAGCTTGTAGAGAATGGAATATTCTTCTATGACCATTCTTATATTGTCCCCATGCAGCATAGCCAATGGGGATCAATATCCCCCCTTTCTTTGCTAGATTTTTCAAGCTTTGAGTGGCCTGTGCCAAGTCCAGCTAGTGAGGGCTATAGATGTAAAATATTTTATGAGATATAGAGAGCATTAAAACCTAGTATCTCAAGTAGGCTAAGAAAAGTTACTTTGTTCATGTCTATTAATATATTTATTGACTTCTTTTCTAATGCTGAGATAAGAAAATCAAAGGCTATGCTTTCGATGAATATACTAACATACGATCAGATTATACAATTTGTTGATGAGGGATGGGACACTAGGACAGAAGGGAAAATTATATGTAAGATAGATCAAGACTCTATAGCTTGTAAATATATGATTGATACTTAAAATTTTATCCTTAGCTTTTATTATAGTAGATGGCGTTATGTTGGTAGTAGTCTGGTCGCTTTTGACCAAAATCTTGATAATTTCAGCAAATATCCTATAGTGGATTATGATGTTTGGTACAATGAGGACATTATTGCAATCTTAAAGGTTAGATCATCATGTACACTACATCAAGTGAGGATGGATTTACAGAATGAAGATATTGGACTACCATACTCATTTGTTTTTTAACTTAATAACAAACGAGTAAGTTTTTATTTCATATTATATCCACTTAGATGTATATCCAATTTCACTTTCTGATTAATAAATATTTATAATATATTTTTTAAAATAGATATCAATGAGGAGAGAGAAGAATATACAATGCAAGGATATTGAAGAAAAGATCTCTTTACTATCAATATAAAATACATGTACAAATTTTTGTCAGCCATCTCCATGAATTATACACAAGGGCTTACAATTTGAGGCAAACTACTTTTTTTGGGAACTTTTCTTAGGAGAAGGGACATTCTTTATGGGAGTCCTTTTGCCTATCTTTGATGCTTTGGTTGCCTTGGGTGTTGAAGGCATAACTTCACCTGCTGTAGTTACATGCACCTCCTCTTCTTCAATGTCCAAGCCCCCACTATTGTCCATTCTTGTTGGTTATATACAATTGGTCATTATGTACTTCATGAGCTTTGGTCTTATATACCAAACGTGCTCACTTGTATAGCGATCCCTTGTAAATTATCATACATTTGTAAGAAAATAATTTTAGTTTATTGTTATTTTTTATAGTGGACTATTTTGCAATAAAATTCTATCTCAAAGTTTAGCATTGTTAACCCCAAGTCGAGATGACAGAAAATAGTGAAAAATGAAGGAAAAAGTAAAAAAAGCATGAAAGAAGAGCAAAGACACGCATGCGACCTCTAAAAGCTAAGCCGAGACCAAAGGCGCAATTTTAAATGAAAGGTGCCTCAAAAAACTTAGAAAACTCTTGTAAAAGAGCGCCATACTCCCTCCTGTGCCAATTGTAAAATATTAGATGGGCATAGGCTAGAGGCGTAAGGCTAGAAGAGGGAAATGGAAAAAAGGCCTTGCCACAATGGCCGGTCATCTAAAAAAGGGAATGGGTGCCCATGGGATTTTAGGGTTTGTATATAAAGTTCAAAAAGTAAATGGAAGCTCATTCTTTGGTGTGTGGCTAACAAGAGCTCTCTTCTTCTTCTCTTATTCCCTTATTCTTGCTTATGTGTACTCTTGAGAGAGGGAGTGTGAGAGTGTGAGGGAGTGAGTGTGTGAGAGTGAGGGACCAAGAGGGTGAAGCTCTTCACCATCTCCTCTTCTCTTCTTCTCTTCTCTTCTCTTCTCTTTTCTCGTGCACGCGGCTATGGAGGATGGAGCTTGGAGATAGAGGAGGCTTGAGGATGCTTGATCTAGCATCAAGAATCGTGGAGCTATAGAGGTGTGCGAGGGAGGAGGCTACTCACATCGACATCAAGGTAAGCTCACTACAGTTGTATGATTGACGGTGTGTTAGCTAGGTGAGAGATAGCCATTAGAGCTTGCTTGAAACGCTTGAAGCAATAAGTGGTCCGTGGGTCTTGGTGGTTGAGCATAAGCTCCCACTCTATTTTGGTTCCGTTTTGCTGGGAGCAATGGATTCAAGCTTGAGCACTTGGTGCCTCATATCAAGCATTGAAGTAGGGGATTCATCCCCGAAACGGAGCTTGAGATAGGTAGGAAGTTTGGGTGTTTTTGATATTTAAAACAAGTAAGTATTTTGGGATATTTTGGTTGTTTGATGATTGGAAAACATGGAGAATTTATTTCAGTTTTTTGCCTTTGTTTGTTGCATTTAGCGTAGGTTAGAATTAAGAAATCTAACCAGAGAAGGGTAGGGTTTACTGTTTCAAAATAGGGAAAAACAGGGCAAAAATCATGTAAAAATGGGTAAAACGCTCGCTAGTGATGCCTAAGATCGGCAAGTGAGTGATTGGGGGCATCAACACCACACTTGGGAAGGGGTATAAGAGCCAGGAGGCCAAGGGAGAGCTCATTTGTGACATTTCAGTATGAGAGAGAGAGAGAGAGAGAGAGAGAGAGAGAGAGAGAGAGAGAGAGAGAGAGAGAGAGAGAGAGAGAGAGAGAGAGAGAGAGCGCTCCAACCCGCATCGATTCGATCGCATCATCGACGTGCTTACCGGCCCGTTCAGGTATATGAATCTCTCCCTCTACTCCCCTAGATAGGATCTGGAAGTGCATGGCCATTGTGCTTGCTTACATCTTGTGAATCGATCAAATTTGTGTTTGCACTGTTTACGCACGCTGCACTCGGCCCGTCCGAGTGGCCTTTTCTAGGCCGAGTCCCAGAATCGGCCCTTGGCCCTTGTCACTCGGCCCACTCGGCCCAAACCCTAGTTGCGGCCCTCGGACCGTCCGAGGCAAACCGTCCGAGTCAACCCATTCGGCCCGTCCGAATCAAAACGTTTGGTCACGTGGCATATTCAGCCTCGTCTTGTCCAAACGACTCGTCCGAGTCTCAAATTCGGCCCTCGGCCACTTTCCACATTCGGCCCTTAGCCCAAGTGCCTCGGCTTGTCGGAGTCACCTTGTCGGAATTTGCCATTTGGCCAGTCCGAATCAAAACCGTCCGAGTCAAACCCTGAAATTCGGCCCTCGGCCCTGTGCCTCGGCCCGTCCCAGTGACCTACTCGGACCCTGTAATTCGGACCAGTTGGTCCGATTGTAAATTTTTATCAAAATTTTCAGAAATTTGACCTGACCTGGCTAAAATGCAGTAACACACACTGTCAAAACCCTTCAGGCGCTCAGAACTTGATTCTGGCACACGTAATAGGAAAAAAATCATAGTGTGCAACTGCTTAGCAGCTAGAAGTAGGTAGTTGCAAGACCCAATGACTTAGACGTGAACTGTTGAGTTGTAAAACCTGACTGACCGAAAACGAACAAGGCGACATACGAGAAAAACCCTAAATCCTAACAAAACGGCCAAAAAATTGATCTACAAGCCTATCAAGCTCGAAACAAGCGAGAGTGCGTAAGACACTAAGGAATTGCTTGCTGCACTCACATTGAATTTTTGTACTTGAAGTACACTTAAGAAAGCTGAAGGCCTGATTGAGCACAAACGCACGAGAAACGACATAGGCACTGAGTGATCATAAATTGAGGTTTGTATTCAATAACTAAAGGAACTCACTCAGATAAACCACTCAAGGAACCCACCAATAAGAGAGGACCCAAGACATAGATAAACCATCAAAGCGCAGATTAGGACCAAGCAAGGGGTGCCAACGATGTGGATTTAACAAGTCTACTAAACCTGATCGATAGCTTGGTGGAGCAAGACAACTCGACAATGGCAGAGGAAAGCTCAGACCGCTGGTCTAATGAGGAACTCAATTTGAACGTCTTCCCAGATGTTATTCAACAGGGTAAGCAGTTACGACACGCACGCCCGGTATGAGCACCGCGATAGGACAACAAACGCTATCATCGCAGATCTAGAAGAGGAGAGAAAGCTAGCCCTCAAAGCATTGCAAAGCATAGCCAAATACAATAGGGACCAGTAGGCTAGAAGCCAAAGGCAAAGTACGGAGTTGCGCGAGGTGCAACGAGTGTTGAACTTAGCAGGTAGGAACCAAACAAATCACGAGAGAGCCCTAGAGGGAGACTTGACATTGAGCGAGCTTCTCATGAAGCGACTGCTAGATAACATGACTGCAGAACAAAGTGCCACGGCATTAGCGACATCGCTGCTCGCAGGACTAGGAGCGAACCATGGCTCAAAGAGGCAGTCCAAAATACCGATCGTTGCCAAGCAACTCGACAAGTACCAACCCCATGACGACCCATACAGCTTTGTTGAGTAGTTTGAGCAAGTCTGCAAAGCAAACGACCTCAATGACCTAACTCAACGCTCGCAAGCATTCGGGCTTTACCTAGGCGACAAGGTAGGACATGGTATACGAGCCTAGATGCTGTAGAGTGAGCCAACTTCAATGGCCTCAAGGATCTCTTCATTAAGAGATTCGCTGAGCCCGGATACTCCGATAACCTACTGGAACACTTGATGAATGTCAAGCAGAAAGAGAAGGAGGACATCCGCGACTACGTAACCCATGTGAGGAGTCTCTTCAAGAGAATCCCTCTGGGGGAGCGACCGACTGAAAGAGCAGTTTCGACTGTATTCATCATCAGAATTCGAGACGAGGAGTTATATAAGGCTTTGGCAGGCAATTCAAGCTTGCAGAGAGACACGGTAGCTAGAGTGTTTGAGGAAGCCATCAGAGTCGATGATTAGCTGAAAGAGTGCAGCTCGAGGAGCTTGAACATAGAGGAGACCAACTCGCGAGGTTCAGGGAGAGTGTCAACCTCTAATGAGCGATTAATACCATCATCCCCAGATAAGGGGAAGGCTGCCAAGACAGACCAAGGCTTGGCTGATGTCAAGATGGAATTAGCCAAGTTTCAAGACATGTTGAGACAACCAACGCGCCCGCATGTCCAATGCGTGTACTGTGGTGAAAACCACTTACCGGCCGAGTGTCAAGACCCTAGGTCAAGACCTTGTGCTAACTGCGGTAGGTTTGGCCATGACGTCGCGCATTGTAGATTACCAAGAAGGCTTCTGTACTCGCAACCCTACGGCCAACCTTACCTAGCGAATAGGCCGCAACCATTCTTTGGAAGGGGAGCCCCATTGGCCCTTCTCGCGCCTAACGATATGAAGCCAGCTGTTCCTAGGATGGAAATAAATCCTATGGGCATCCCTAGACCGCATGGTCCTTACGTGACCCATCCACCGAGCGATGCCCTAGTCCACTACGTGGAAGAGCCAAGTGAGGAAGAAACCTACATATGCCGTTACGTTTCGCATGATGACGAGGACAACGATGTCCTCATGGACTATCGACCCGTGCCGATGATGGTGTTAGGAAGAGGACGAGGTAGAGGCCTAGGAGGGTAGATGCAGGATCCAGTCATCTATTGGACTTGTGGTCACCCCGGTCATGTCTCATCACGCTACCCTGAAAGAGAGCAGCAAAACAGAGATAAGGCTAACCAAAGTTGTGCAGAGTGCGGAATCACCCATCTCTTCGTAGATTGCCCAAAGCGAAAGCCATCTTCTAGCTCAGCCAATGTACCATCTGTCTCGTTGGGGTTGTTTGGTGTCGAAAACCTTGATGGGGAGGCCACACCTATCCCATTGTAGGTCATGACCCGAGCCTAAACGAAGTAGGCTGGCATCTCTCTGCCAGGACTTAGCAATCTTGATACACCCTCGATAGGGAAGAAAAGCCGCATGCGGAAAAAGAAGAGATCGGAAGCTAAAGTCGCGCTAAAAATCGAGAGTGCTATGACTCTGCCTACTAGAAAGAAGGTTTTAGACGCAGAGGCAGAGACTTCAGCCCCTAAGACGGCCGAAAAGGGAAGCGCTAAGGTAGGGGAATACTCACATCCGAAGCGACAGTTAGAGGCCATAGAAAAGGTGAAGGAATGGGTGAAGGAGGCTTAAGAGCATCTCAAGGATGCTGAGCCCATCATAGAGGACGAGATCGATGATCTCTCCAGTGTAAGCACGCCAATATCACCGCCTCAACCTAAGTCGGAAGAAGCAATCGCACCACAAGCAGTGCTGCTAAGACCAAGCCTTGATGCTACAGAGCCGCAGATCAGTCACAGCCATTGGCCAGGACAATCCAGGTTAGGGGAGAGATGAGTATCCAACGATCTCTTGACCACGCTAGTGACTACCCCTGTAACACTTAGCCTGGGAGATCTACTTAGGCAGCATCCTACCCTATGGCAAGATCTTAAGCAATGGGTCGAAGGGTCACGAGAGCAGGTCACGGTAGACCCTTAAGACCATGACGGAGAAACGCAAATACTGAGTTTGACGCTGCACTCTGTGCCTAAATCCTTGCACGTCAATGTCTTCTGGGAAGGTTCTGAGATACGCGTAGTCTTATCGGTCCTAGCCCTAGGCGACACAACAAGAAAGGGAATCGTAGACACGGGAGCGGGGGTTAGTGTGCTTACCCACGCTTCCTAGCCCTAGGCGACACAACAAGAAAGGGAATCGTAGACACGGGAGCGAGGGTTAGTGTGCTTAGCCACGCAGTGCTTCAGACTTGGAAAAACCCGCCTGTCGAAACTGTTAGGTTTAATGTCACACTAGCAAACGGTATGAGAGTAAAGCCATTCGGGATACTTAAGAATTGGCCAGTAAAGATTGTATGCGTCCAGTTCTCTGTTGACTTTATAGTCATGAAGGGAGTGGACTACAATATCCTATTAGGCTGACCCTAGATGCACAATGCTAGAGTCATCGAAGATTGGGGTAACGGCTTGATCTTCCTTGGCAATAGAACGGATGCCGTAAGGATAGAGATGGATACTTGGAAGACCTCACCGATCGACCTAGACACCATCTCTGCTATGCTCAAGGGTAACACTCAGGTGAAGGAGTCCTATGGGCCCTTGACCAAGTATATCCCATGCCCAGAGGATGAGCGGGATTGGATGCACGTTCTTGCTACAATCGACCTGCCATTCTCAGATGTGTGGAGCGCAATTGGAGCTTGACATGTATGTGATGCCAGTGAAGGGGGACGGCTATCCGCTTATTCTCAGGCGACCATGGCTAATGGGAATGAAAGCCAGACAAGATTGGGCGACAGGGGCTTTAGAGCTAAGGCCACAAAAGGGGCTGCATAAAAAATGGAAGAGCACTATCTACAACATGAAGGAGGGCCGATAGGAGGATCTTGTGTTAGAGACCACCGCTGATGAATGGAGTTCCAGCGAGGGTTGGTCATCTATGACAGAGGGAGAGTCTTCTAATGAGGAGGAAGAAAGCTCTCTAGAAGTGATGGGGATTACATTAAAAGGGCCTTCTAGTAGTGAAATTTTGCAGCAGCTTCCAAAGGTCGAGAAGGAGGGGTTAGAAAAAATGTTGGCTAAGGATCTATCAGTTGAGGAGAAGGTAGCCTACATGGTAGTAGTGATAAAACACTCTGCACTTTTTATTTCTGATTATGAACACATTACAGGTGTGACAGCAGTACAACATCACATTAATCTAAAAGAGGGAGCATGGCCAGTGGTGCAGCGACTACGACGATTGGGAGTAGTTCAACAAAACGCTCTACTCACTGAGGTGCAACGACTTTTGAAGGCAAGCTTCATCTATCCAATAGGGGACTCAGAGTGGGTTTCACCTGTGGTGGTGATACCCAAGAAGAATGGAAAATGGAGGATTTGTGTGGATTACAAGCTGCTAAATGCTGCAACTAAGAGAGATCACTTTTCTCTTCCCTTTCAGGATGAAATACTCAAAGAGGTGGCCGAGCATGAGAGATACACTGTTTGTGATGGGTATTCAGGTTATTTCCAGATCCAAATAGCTGGGGAGGATCAACAGAAGACCACCTTCATTACACCTTGGGGTTGTTTTGCTTACAAAGTAATGCCATTTGGATTAACAAATGCCTCAGCTACCTTCCAGCGATTCATGAATTATGTCTTCCAGGCATATTTTGGGAAATCCATTAGGGTCTTTATTGATGATTTTTGTATTTCTAAGACTCTACATGTAGGGAAGGTGGATGAAGCTTTCAACCACCTCGCACAAATGGGGGGGCAGTTAAACCATGAGAAGTGTCGCATTGGTGAAAGCAGTGTAATTTCATTAGGGCATGTCGTAAGTGAGAGGGGCATTGAAGCAGATCCAAACAAAGTTAAGGCCCTATTGGCGGTGCCATCACCATCTTCTGTGAAGCAACTAACCTGTTTCATTCAGAAGGTGCGATATATGGGGCGGTTCATTCATCTCCTCTCCCAATTAATATTTCCACTGCAACAGTTAACCCACTCTGAGGAGCTCCTGTGGAGTGACGAAAGCAAAAGTTGCTTTCACGAGGTGAAGAAGGCTCTTAGCACCCTTCCTATAATTTTACAGCCTTGTTGGGATCAGGAGTTTTTTGTCAATTCGAGTTTTGGGGAAGATGCTCTAGGGGCAGCACTAATACAAAAGGATGCTAAAACTGGCCTAATGAGGCCAGTTTACTTTTCTAGCAGATTAATGATATCATCAGAACGAGGGTACAAGATGGTGGAGGTGATGGTTTTGTCTCTAATGTTTGCTGTAAGAAAGTTTCGTCCTTATCTTCTCCCTAGGCCGTTCACAGTGATCACAATAGAAGAGCATTTTCCCTATGCCTTATAGCACATGGATGTTTCAGACAGAATCGCTAAGTGGGTGATACAACTCCAAGAGTTTGACTACACCTTCAAGGTGGAGGATTCTACTCGAGCTTGCCTAGCTGATTTGTTGACCCATAGATGTTATCAAAAGAAGGAAAAAGAGAAGGAAAAGGTAAAAGAGGAGACACCTCCTTTTGAGGAGCCGCCACGGGTGGAGAATGCCCATTCCCTCTACTTTGATGGGCCATACAAGCATATTAAAGACAGAGCGGCAGCGGGAATAGTGGTGTTCAGTCCCAAAGGTGACAAACTTTATGGAGAATGTATCAGCTTGGAGGATGTCCATTCTAACAATGGGGCAGAATATCAAGTCTTGCTTTTAGGTTTGAGGTGGTGTCTCTCACATGGTATCACTTGACTTAATGTTTTTGGGGATTTTATGTTAATTGTTAAGCAAATGAAAGGAATCTGGGATTGTAAAAATGATAACTTAGTAGTGAAAATGAGAGAAGCTAAAAATCTCATGAGAAAGCTACAGAAAGCCCAAATCTATTTTGTGCCAAGGCGCACAAATGGTGACGCAGATGCTCTAGCAGCTGAAAAATTGAAAGAGGTAATGGTAGGCATCATTGCAGTAAAGCTTCCCTTGTTTCAAGGTAAGTTTCAACTACAGGATGTGCTTTATTTTCTTGAGCATGGTGAGGCACCTACACATATGAGTAAGAGTGAGAAAAGGTGGTTGGCTACAAAGGCCACTAAATACCGCTTGATAAATGATGTGTTGTATTGCAAAGGAAAGGATGCAGTGCTTAGAAGGGTGCCAATAGCAAAGGAGATTACGGATGTGATTAAGAGCTGCCATGAGGGGGCTTGTGGCGGACATTTTGCTCAAGAAATAACCAGCAAGAAGATTCTCCAAGCCGGTTTTGTGTGGCCTAGTCTACATCGAGATGTGCAGCATTGGTGCCGCACTTGTGACGATTGCCAAAAGGCCGGACCAAGGAAGCTAGTACATGAGGAACAAAATCCCATAACTACATATGGCCCATTTGAGAAATGGGGGATTGATGCAATAGGGCCACTCCCACGAACTCAATCTGGCAAGGAATACATCATAATGGGTGTGGACTATATGAGGAGGTGGGCAGAGGCTTCAACAACTAGTAGTATCACAGCCCAAGAAGTGGAAAAATTTGTGTTTGAAAATATTTGTTGCAGGTTTGGCACACATTTGGAAATTATCTCTGATCGGGGTCCTGGTTTTTGGGCGAACCTAGTAGGGGAGCTAATGGAAAGGCTAAAAATCAAGCACATGCATTCTACTCCCTACTACCCATAGTGTAATGGTTTGGTCGAAAAAGTAAATGGATTGATTTGTAAGATAATTACCAAGCAAGTACACATGCACCCCAAGCACTGGGATAAAAAATTGAGTGCAGCTCTTTGGGCCTACAGGACTTCATTCAGAACCTCACTTGGCTATACTCCATTTCACCTCGTCTATGGCCAAGAGGCTTTGCTTCCTATAGAGGTGGAACTGGCTAGGTTGCATGTTTTAGTAGCCAGTCAAGAGAAGAATCAAGATAAGAAGTTAAAGAAAAGGATCTTGGATCTAGAGAGACTGGAGTTAGACAGAGAAGTAGCAGTCCAACACTATTCCATGCAGGCTGAAGAGAGGAGGAAGACATTTAATAAGAAACTGGCTAGCAAACACATAAGGGAAGGATCACTTGTGCTAGGCTATGATAATAGCTTTGATAATAGAAAGGATGCTAAACTTGTGTTCAAGTGGGAAGGGCCATTCATGGTCATAAGAAGATATCCAAATGGTAGCTATAAGCTAGGTGACATGGATGGGAAGGCTCACAAGACAAGGGTAAATGGATGGCGACTGAAGCCTTATTTTCAAAGAAATATGAACACTTTGGAGTAGTCATTCAATGAAGAGCCACAAATGAGGGGTGCAGTCCACCTTGCTCTATTGGACCATCATTAGCAAGCTAAAGGCATGAATGCCTCTAGCCTAAGGGGAGGGCTAATGATCCGGGTTTTGTACAACCTGGATTATTACCACAAAATTTGGCCAAAACCCCTATCAAGAGCTTACCATATCACTTTGGGTTTACTCTTCAAGCACTAGGTATGCTACATTGCTTCTCGATTATGATAACTCTAGCAAATGGGGCGAATAAGTTCTTAGGAGGCACGTCAATGTAAAGGGTAAAAGGGATGGTTATCTTAGTGAAGATGAAAATGGATTACACCTAGGAGTCGAGTGAGTGCATAGATTTTTCAAAGGACTAGCCTCCAACTACACATGGGTTTCGCCTGCATCACTAAGATTTGGAATCTATCACCATCATTAGAGGACACCTCACCCTAGCACACAAGTCAATATCCACATCATGGTGTCACTTGGAACTTGCACAAAAGCTTACAAGCATGGACCCCTTTTGTCACATGCTTATATGTATTTATATATATATGGGAGACTAAAGTCAAAGCAGCTTTTGGAAGCTATTTTTTATAATCTCAATAACTCCCAAGAAAAAGTGAATTTCAAGAAAATTCCCACGTAGCCCAATCGATTTCGACCTGGTCTACAAAGTTGCAAAAGAAACTTTTTTCAGATTCTTCACGGATTTGAAGTTACCAAGGCGCAGACTACTGGCTACATGCAATTTGCTTCTCTCTTTCACCACACCAACTTTTCATTCTATCCTTCTTGTAAATATATTATAATAATGTGCTTTGGGCACCCACCTCTTGTAATCTAGCTCCATTTCTCTATTTTGTCTATCACCATCCTTGGCTTCTTGCATGATGACCAAGGTGGGAACTTGTCCCATCCACTATTCTCCATATTTTCAAAGATGCCATATATCATCTAGGATTATGTTAATCAAGAAGATTAGCTTAATCTAATCCATCATGGATGCTATATAAAGAGCCCATGGAGAATGAAGGGGGGAGGAGGACAATGACAAGCCCATGAGAGCACTCTAGAATACCCTCATGCTAGTCTATCTCTTTGAGGTGAGCTATGAGTGAGTTCTTTTATTATGTAGCATAATGGCAAGCTTCCTCTACCTCTTCTCCTATTATCTCCCTCTCTTCTCATCTTCTCATTCCATGTAGCATAATGGCAAGTTTCCTCTACCTCTTGTCTCCCTCTCCTCTCATCTCTCTCTCTCATATTCTAATATGGTGTCTAGTACATATATTCTCTCTTGTAAATTTGTGTCTTGGTTCTCTTGATTCTCTTTGAGAAAAGGGATGCCCTAGCCCATCCTCCCTTTGGCTAGGTGGTGCCCCTCTTTAGTTCTCTTAGTGAGGATTGGAGGTTGGATGGGTAAGAGGCAACCCGTTCATCATTTCAGCCCTCAATATCTCTAACCCTAAATCTTGAGTAATATCCAACCACGCAGGTTCCTTAGGCTCCTTAAATAGTTTGCGCAATTCAAAATTCGACTCTAAATACTAATCAAAGGATGGTTCAATACTCCCTACTTTAGCATTACCTTCAGTCTCTCTATTTTCTCTACTTTGCCTACTCTTTTCCCTAGTGACACTACTGGTGCCTGAGGCCACTCGATCCCAGTGATATGAGTCTACTTCACTACCCTTTGATGGTGTTCTATTGAATGATATACTAGGCCTAAAAGGTTCTACTTTTGAGTTAGACACATCATCTATCCCCAGATTCAATAATGCATTCACCCTCTCAAGCTTTTCTAATAACCAAGCCTCATGTCGCGCTGTGCGTTCTCTAGCTCGTTGATCTCGAGCTTCATTTTGCTGTCTCCGTCTCTCCTCTGAATTCATCCACTATTAATGAAATAACTATTACTATCATATTCCAAAATTTCACACGTTGTTTGAATTTTTGCTTGCATGCGCGCTTAGAAGGTTTAGAATGGTTGGTAACTCTTGTTCTATTTCTCCATAAGGCAACTTTTCTTCTTGCTTAGGAATTAGGCCTAAAATTTCAACAATCTCTCTAACGTCTTTTAAGTCGAAAGTAACTTGTAAACCCTTGGATACACGTATCCAAGGCAACACATCATCCCATACCACTCTTCCAAAAGTTCGATAAGCATTACAATAATACCAATCAAAGTGGTACGATATACTAGTTGTATTTATTTCCACTGCATCTATTAGCCCAAACTGCATTGCTAATAAAACTATGGTTTGCGCGCAATCATTATAACCCCAACTCCAAGAAGATAATTGTTCTACGTCTATAGTTAATTTTGGGCCAAAATATTTACCCCCCTCTACTAAGTCTGTGTCTCTTGCCAAATTCAATATTCTCCTTTGGCAATTTTGGGGCAATTTCGAAAAATAGTCCCTTAGTAAAGAGACCTCGTATTCACTCATCAATATCCAAGATTTTAATATCCTAGGGAGATCCATCACCCGTTTGAGTGCACTTGACTCCCGACAAACACGCCAAAAAATGACCAACCAGCCACTTTTAACCAGGTTGTCAAGCCAACTCTTAGGAGTTGTTGCACCGAATAGGTGATATTGATAACTAATTTCTATGATTTATCTTAGCCTTCCTCAATAGTTATGACACTCATTTGTAGTAGTCCAACTAATTTAATATCGAAAACTCGATAAGTTTGCTTAATCTTGCTCTTCATCTCTATTTCTATACTGGACACTTAAATACTAACCCTAAGATTTTAATCCCTTCGGGAATTAACTTCAAAGCATAAACCCTATAGTTCTTTCTAATTCCTTTTATTATCAAATAAACAAACATCCATCAATCCCATAAACTCTAATTTTACTTTTTTAAAAATTATTTTTTCAATGCTGGTATAACTTAATACATCGTCAACACTTTAAATTTACATAAAGCTAGACACATCATATTTTATATTAATAATGTTCAAACACATAACATCAAATTAATTTTCTTTTTATCTAACCCTAAGAACTTTTCATAAAACAGCCAAAACTATATTCTTAGGTTTTCTATAGAAGATCCTAATTTTTGGTTGAATTAAAAACATGATTTTTATAAAAAAAAATGTAATCTTCATTCAAAATAACTATTTTTATTTTAAAAATATAGTAAAAATTTTCCAAAAATTTTGTAAAAAAATTCAAATACTTCAAACAATACATAATTCATGAAAAAAATATCACATCTTATAATTGTTTAACCAAATATTTTATAAAAAATTATCTATATCATTTTAAAATAAATTTAAAGTAATTTAACAGTTTTTTATTTTTAAAATGAAAATAGTACCTACATAAGTTCTAAAAACTATCTAGAGTTGAAATTGAGGTTCAAAGACATTTTATAAAAATTTCAAACTAAAGAAATATTTATGTAAAATTACTTTTTTAAATGTCAAACAAGTTAAGGCACTTACGTGAAGTATGAGATTCATAGTTGCATCTTTGGGAGCCGTGTCCTTTGTAGTCCAGCCAAGGAGAGTCTATCCAATCGTTCCTAATAGTGAGCTCATCATTTCCCCTCTCCCAAGAGATCAATTGGCCAATTGCATTGTTGCCATTGGAAATAGCCACTTGTAACTCTTTTAAGACTTAATCTTGATTAGGTCCAAGCTTAGGAGCTTAGCCTTCATGGTTTTATGTAGATGACTAAGAAAGAAGAGAATAGAAAACTCCAAAATGGAGATAGAAGAAGAAGACATGATAATGGCTATGGGATAGACATGGGCTTCGATTCTCTCTTCTTGCTCTCTCCAACTTCAGTTATTTCTTCAAATCCTCTTACTTGGATGGCTTGAATTGATGGCACTTCCTTTAGGATGATAGTGTCCCCTTCTTGATGATGGCACCCTCCTCCCTCTTTAGTTTGCTCTCTCTCTCTCTCTTTACCTCTTTATAGGAGTGTATCATCACATCAGCTTATGATTGAGAGTGGCAGAGCCAGTGGCATCCCGCGTGAGGAGAGGATATGCCCCCTTTGCATATCAGAGGTGGAGAGTGAGGAGCATTTTGTTCTCAGATGCCCGGCATACTCAGAGTTGAGATCTAGATACACATTGAGCAGCTCACTTTAGGGATGTATGACTGATATGGATCAGAGATCATTTGGCCGTTTTCTGGGAGAGGCATGGCACATCAGAGAGGAGAGCACAGAGCGGGTCCCAGTCAGAGAGGGGCCCACCCAGACGACTATTACACAGTTCTTTCAGACAGACAGAGTGAGAGCTACTGTACCAGCCTTCATCCAGACCTTCGGGCTCACACTACAACAGGCTGAGGACCAGCGTACCCGACGCCGCACGAGGATCCGTGGGTTTCGGACCCCACAGCCACACCGACAGGAGATCCGGAGGATTCTTGATCTACATTGATAGTAGACTGAGATCCGACGACACTCGACACATTGGATCTCAGATCTCCAGTTTGCTCTTTCTCCACCGCCGATGTACCACATCCTGCATCCAGGAGGGATCACCTGCTATTAGCGACTTCGACAACTGCTACTACATCCCAGGATAGTATATCTCCCTGCATCTGTTACATATACACATCATACCACTTTATCACAGCCGACAGTTGTTCCCCTATCATAGCCGACATTTGTTCCTCTTTTGTAGCCATTATCTGGAGTACCAGAGCTACATACACACATACATATACACGATACTTATCACACTCACAGCACCGTATTTTCAGTTTCCAATTTTTAGCTTTTCATTCAGCACTTTTATTTTGGATAGCTGGACCTCATCAGTTGTATCACACTTTGTCTCATAGGCCAGTTTTGGTCTTTAGAAGACGTTAATATAACTTACTTTCTTTTCTTTCTTTCTCTTTCTCATGACTCTTCAACTTTCACTAACTCCTCCCCTTCCTCTTCTCCAATTAGATTTTGAACTTCCTCTCCCTTTCCTCTTCCTCTTCCACTTAGTCTTTTCCCCTTCTCCCTCTCTTAATCTCCCACTATGATGTGCCCCCCAGGATGAGGGCGCCCTCTCCTTGGTCATAACCTCTTCAAATCCATATGCAACATTTTTTCTTTTAGTTATAGTTTTTTTAAAAAAACTCATTTCCTAACCTTTAGAACCATAACACATAGAAGAACACCCCCCCTTCTCTTTCAACTAGCATCCTCTCTTACATAATATTTTTTTGTTAATCTAAAATGTTAGCTACTTTTCCACCTTCATTATACGACTACCCTCTCTTGCATTTTTTCCTATGAGGTTGCCATTATCAAAATGTTTCCCCTCCTTTGCTCATATTAACTCAAGTACTCATGGTTCCACTAATTGAAAATTATCCCTTATGATTAGATAAAACTATCGAATTCTACTTGGTATTTTCCTAAGTCCACCCTCTAGCATAAAACTCATTCAAACTAGGATTTTCCACTTGCCAGACTACAGAGACACGTCCTCCAAAGACGAAATTACAATCGCATATGCATTAAATTAATGTGAAAATTTGGTAACAATGTGCCAATTGTATACAATGTTGCTAAAAAGTTTTGCAATGTTAGGCATTGTTTGTAGGTGTTGTCAATCGTTTGAGGCCTATGGTCGCCATGTGAGTGGTGTGATAAAACACACCAAATGGCACAAACATTTACTTTAATGACTTAATGATCAGTGTTCAATGGGTTCTAAATCAATGCAACAATGATTAATAAGTACTCAGGGCATACTTAGAAACCCTGAATGTGTTAATACCAAAGATTGATGGTGTTGCTGCCTCAGAACCTATCACTCTCTCAATAACTCTCTCTCAATCTCATAGTGTGCAAATGAGCTCTCTCTTCTTTTCACATTTTTGTTCTCTTTTTCTTCCCTTACACTTTGTTTTCCTTCCTAGACATAAAAAATATTTTTTCTTTCTTTCCTTGTTCCCTTGTTTTTTGGTTATACTATAAAGAGTTATATTTTTCTTATTTTTTCCTATTTCCCAGACCTTAATGTCTCAAATTTGATTAAAATATACTTCTCCTACTCTAATCAATGTTTTAAAAAATATTTCTAAACCTAAACCAATCTATAATAGAGATCGAGTGGCCTTTGACTCCCTTGATTTTTCTACCTAAAACCAAGTGCCATTTTGAAGATGAACTCCTACTTTGCCATTCGATTTGGAGCACGCAAGCACTCAAGCTTGAATCAATTTGTTCTAGCAACAAAACCAAAATACAGTCGCTCTTGGGAGCACACCACAAAGACCCATAGACCGCTTATTTCTTCAAGCATTTCAAGTGGAGAGCTATGGCTACCTCTCACATAGCCATGTGTACTCTTTTACACACAAATGTAGTCAGATTACCTTTGAATCTAATCAAGTGCCTCCTCCTATGAATCCTTCGATAGCTCCATGATTCAAGATGTGCCCTCAAGCAAGATTCATCTCCAAGTTTTGAGCTTCGACCTCCATAGCCATGTGTGCAAGAAGGGAGACGAGAAGAAGATGAAGATGAGAGATGAAGAAGGGCTTCTCCATGGTTCCTTACTCTTACACATACGCACACACTCTCTCACATAAGTAGGGATAAATACTTGTAAAAAGTAGAGGATGAGAAGGGCTTATAGCAATAGATGGAGGAGACAAGCTTAAAAAGTCTAACACAATCTGTGGAGAAAATGGGAGTATAAGAGTTCTTTGAGAGTGAATTAGACTCTTATTTTATGGAACCTTTGCATAGATATTTTAGTATATGCCAAGATAAAGTTATAGAGTCGTAGAATCAATCCGATCTATGATAGATTATTATTGGAGTCATAGACACCCTCACTTATGTTGATACTTCATTATATGTTTTTAAAATTTTATGTAAGTCTACATCTATGTTGTTATTGCATTTCACTTTTATCTCTATATTGAATTAACAAATGTCTCTTTTTGGTTAACCACATCACCACACTTAGTCTAAAGAGCATCAAGAGCGGATAATTCATAGTTGGAAGCTAGAGATTATTTTTAGATGTATGTCTCTTGATCAAATGGCATGCTTTAGAGACAGATTAGATGCTAAGTTATCACAGTTGGTATCCTTGCATTTTACCTTGGTACGCTCTAACATGTTGATCTCCAGTAGGTGTGGTCAACACTCTAGGTTGGTCATAGAGAGAGGCGGCTCAAGTACACCACCTTGCTAAATTAGTGGAGGTGATAGCTTGGGCAGATGTTGTGAAGACATGAAGGCTTCCTCTCCTTATCATACTAGGACTCGTTCCTAGGGATCCTTGGGGCGGCGATATAGATGCTATGACTCTAGAGTTAGTTGGTAATCCTCACCATCTTGGAGATTCTAGGGGGGGTAGGGGACTTTGGTTGTTGTTGCAGAGAGAGAGATGCCCCCTCCCTCCATCAAGTGGATGCTTGTTGTCCGTATTGGCTACACCTATAGGCATTGCCACTCTTGTGAAATGTGGATTCACTCAGCCATGTGTTGATGATACTCTTATAGGTCCCACTCTTATAGGTATGTGTGATGTACAAGGATCTTTTGGTTATACTTAGCAACATCCTCTTATGTGGGAGAGGATGTATATTATACCTACCCTACAAGGCTATGAGTACTTATTGGAGAGGATCACTAGTGCTGTGCATATGAATGATGAGGGAAAGGGACTCATAGCATGCATGTGTGAGTTGTGTTAGTAATTCTTTGGGTACGATGTATTGATAGATGGTAGAACATGCAAGAGAGTAGCAATGACTATGTGACAACATCCTTGGATGAGGATTTTTTGGTGCCTTTTGTAGTTAGTTGTCTGTCCACATGGTGGATGATGGAGTAGATATGTGCCTACATCCCAAAGGTAATTAGATGCATGAAGGTAGTAAAGAATGATACAATGAAGCTTGAGTGTCGTAGAGAGGAGGCCACTTCCTCTCACAATGATGGTGACAATAGTAGGAGAGGAGGTGAGGACATGATTAGAGGTGTGAGTCATGCATCACCAGTAGCCACATGACCTACCTAGAGGATTTTGTAAGTTTTCTATGTATTATGATGGTTTTCTTATTTTCTATGTTTCTCATAGTACTAATCTAATTCTAACCATTCTCATTTATATTATTTGATGCAATATTCCATCTAAATTGAAATCCTACTTGCCTCGAAATAAGATATGTAGAAAGACATAGTTTTATTGTACTTATCAATAAGCTTAATGTGTGCAGTGGTCCAGTATGTCATGTCTTTTTTGATAATGTAGAAAATATTTAGTTATTATATGTTGTCTAATTTAGATTGATATTTGGTTGTATAGCAAAGTCCTTTCTATGATTTGCTACGTCGAGATGAGGTTTCAGAGGGTGATCAATTGTAGGAGTTTGGATATGTGGAGCACCCTTCTCTTTTTAGTCTTGGGATCTATCTTCTTTATCATATATAACTTACTCTTATAGAAACCTTTTTCCTTCCTTGTAGGTGGCTCATATTGAGCAATATTTCTAGATGCTTTTGCCTATTTTTAGCATCGTAGGAGTTTGGATACTTGGAGCACTCTTCTATGTTTAGCCTTATGCTCTATCTTGGCTATTACACTATGGCTTATTGTAGCTCTATGTTAGACACATCATCATTGTACTTTTTTGGACATCGAACCAATGATTGTTTGTTTTTCACAATATGATTATAGTTTATCAAATGATGTACAACCTTTTAAATTCAATGATATGATTGATTTTCAATGCAATAATGTGGCAGAATATTATTCTCATCCTTGTGGCAAGAAGGGTAGCTTACGAGTAGCCTTGCATCCAATTTTTTAAAACCTATAACAACCTTTGTTATTGGCACCACAAAATTTACTATAATTGTCTCTATTAGCATCATTATTTACTGCACTTGCCACTATTAGCATCGCTATTTGTATCATTATTTTTGTCGCTATATAGCGATGCAAATAACAGTGTTGATAGCAATGATTTTATCGATATTTTTAGCAACAACAAGTGAATTTACTGATAGACTAAAAATATCCTTAGAAATGTCGACATAGGTCTTGTATGTTATACTGCAACAATATAGTCTTGTTGCAAACACCATTGTATCCATATTATATTAAAAACTATAGTCTTAAAATTCCTCTTTTTGCAATAAAGAATTAATTTACTATTATTATTATTATTCTTAATTCCTTGTAAGTTGTGAGAGGGAAATCCCTGTCTTTGCCAAATTTTTGTTGCCTTCATAACAATTTGGTAAGACAACATACTTTGATCTTGCCTAGTTTTTATGGAAAGTATCATGGCCAGCCCCTGCAAAATAGTCAATAATAAATTCAATAATTTCATGAGACTAATCCATGATTAGAAGCAAAGAAACCCAAGACTTTATGATTAGTCATCTAGGATTTTCAAAATTAACTCAAAGGACTCTAGGGTCATTTTTAATCTTCAAAAAAAACTTTCTCTCAATATCTTTTTGTATGTTTTGCATTGTTTCCCTCACCATTTCTAAGCTAATATTGACATGTATAATGGACCATGATGCATGTACATGTTGATGCTATGTTGAATCTTCGTTTGCATTGTATATCATCATGAATTATAATAAATCTTATTACCAATAGATATTAACGTGGTCTTTTGTTCTACTTAAATCATCACATATTTTTTGTTCAAATTTTGAATAGAAAAATCAAGAAGAACAACAAATTGCCATTAGTTTTTGAGGAGTGATCTTGGAGCCACTTTTACTGAGGGATGCATTTGCAAACGATATTTTCTTAGCAAAATTAGTTATCAACTAATGTTTGTTTTAGTTTGTAAAAGAGATTCAAGTATAAAAGTTTTGTTGTCTAATGTTTGCTTTCTAAATGTAGTAGCAAGCAGCATATGTTACATTATGAGCAGATCACACATTGCGGGTAGGATGGATGGGTTAATAAGTCACACATTGCAGCTAGGATAGAGGCACATGAAGGGATTTATTGCCACTTTTATAAGTATATAATTCGCATACATTCACATGTTTCATTTGATAGTTAGATGGTTTTATTAATTTAGTCTTTTGTTTGTAAAGAGGTGAAAGACTATGGCCATCCACCCACTCTTGCAAAGAGATAGAGTTCGTGACATACTAGGGATATCAAGCTTTGTAAGTGATTCTTTCTATATCATAGCCTTTTTAAGTAGCTAAATGAGACCTAAATGCCTTTCTAAACCAATATGATTTCTAAGTAACACTCCATTCTACTAATAAATGTCTCACAATATGCAAGAGATTCATGAGACATGCAACATGGAGGCCACTACTTAAGAGGAGATTGAGGGCAAGTGCTAAGCTAGTATCCAAGTGGAGGCTACCCTTGGTTAGGGTGTAGATACATAGGAGAACACACCCGTGAAGAGCATGCCTATTTATTCAAGTATTTTGACTCCTATATAGAGGCTCACAACAATGACTTTGAGGATGATAATCTTGCACAATCTAAGCTACACTTTCATGCATTAGCTAGTTCCTTGGCAATAATTTCTAGATTCATATTTTTATCTATTACCTAGCCAATAATATATTATAGCAATTTACTTAGTCATATGTGGCATTGTAAAGTGAAGATGAACATAGTCAGTGCCTTGAGCTTTATAGACGCCATTATTACCTAAATGAAGATCCATAGGGGGTAAGAGGATCATATGCATGAAGCAAAGAGTGAGTACCACTTATATTGCGATTAGCACAAATATCAATGTACCGGATTGTATGGTCTTTTCAGAATGAGACTGAACCCATGAAATGTTGTAAAGTAGAAAAGTCGTCCAAGGGTGGCTACTCAATGACATCTATAATATTGACTTGATGGTGAGGCAAGATATGCCCTTGCCCTTGATGCACACACATTTTTCTGTGATCTCAATTGTGACATTCCACTTTTTTACAAATTACAAGAAACTTTAGGATTATAAGAGTTACAAGAATGAAAGTTGTAAATCTATAAAGGTTGAGGTGCACAGACTCACTCATTTGATCACCAAGAAGGACTTTTATAAAAAGTATTGGTTGAGGGTGCTCATCACGTAAAATGGCTTGGTCGTGTTGCTATAATTCTAGATCATCCTCACCTTGGATGAAAATGAGTTCCACCTATTGTTGTGGCATGAGGAATTGAGACTAAGGAGTTGTTTAGTGGTCATGCCTTGTGTCATAGTTGATCCTCCCACCTAATCAAACCAATTAATTGATTGATATTTAAGTTAGGATTTATTAAATGTGTAGACATGAAATATTGCCAAGTTACATTGGGCAGTGTAGCAAGTAAGGTTGTGACTTGGATCTTCAGTAGTAGCAAGGCAAATCTTGAAAGCAACAAGTTATGATTAGCTTGTCACTAAGCATCAATAAAAGATTGTGTTAGGAAATTTCTTTAGAAGAGTATCATTTAGCTATTTATGCTAAAAAACTCGAGAAACCACATTTGCTCGTTGATATTGTTGTTGGAGATGCTTCTAGATTGCATGGGCTGTAGTCTTTTGGCGAATGAGTTAGAGCTACTTGTCGTCGAGACTTGAGGATCATATGAAGTACACATAGGCTCCATGGTAAGTAATTCGCCCCATTCAATTTATCGATGTGATAAATCTTGGAAAGGGATGAGGAGGATGTTGTTATCTTTCTTAGAAAAGTCCAAATCTCGTGAAGAAGAAAAATAGCATAATGACAAGAATGAGAGGGCGAGACCCAATCACATGTCAATCAGTGATATCTTGACCTAGACATATGATATAGAAGGAGAAACTAAAGATGATGCAATACAATAGAGAGAACGAGAGAATTTAGATAGATTGTTATGGTTTTATTCTACTCCTTGACACATGTAATAGTTGTTTGTCTAAGAGGGATTTTCCACCATGAGTTTGAAAAAGGACATGTAACTTTCAAAAACACATCATGAAGTTTGAAAACACCTTCCCATGCTATTAACAAGTTCTTGGATGACCATTACAACTAGAGATATATATGTGATAGTAATGAGAGGGAAAGGTGGAAAATTGTGTATGACCTCCTATTTCAGGTGATGAGTGTGGAACTATCATGCTTGTTTCTTAACTTCTAGTATTTAGCCAAAGTTTCAAAAAAAAAAAAAAGGATAGAGTTTCCTGTTTCCATCGTATCTCTTCCGAAACTCGCCATCGAAAGGGGATAGTTGTTTTTTAAAAACACTTTTGGCCATTCAAATTTTTATTTTTGTTTACAAATTTTAAATAAACAGATAATTTACTAGCTATTACATGGCAGCATAGTCAGAGAGACTGTGTGTGGGGCGGGCGGTCGGGCGGGCGCGCGCGCGCGCGAGAGAGAGAGAGAGAGAGAGAGTGTGTGTGTGTGTGTATGTATGTGTGTGTGTGTGTGTGTTGGGGGTTGGGGTCGGGGGGGCAGGTCTTTCTCCGTGCACTCCGTCCACCTTTATATCGCTAGCAGAGCTTCCGTAACATGTTGTCGAAGAAGTGCTGGTTGTGGTGGCTTTCACTGTTCAGTGATATAGTCCAGACTCCAGAGTCCAGACCTGTTGTAGAAGAACATACTGGTCCTTTATAGAACAGGTACTTGCAGCACTCATACAGGTCGTCTCATGACTCTCATAACCGTCTAATACGTACGCTTCATTTGTACCCCGCGTACACAACCATCTATCTCCTTTGTACACGGGGTACCATACAGCCCCCTCGCAATCTCCTCCAGCTGGTTGCTATCAGGATTATCATTCATCTCTCTCTCTCTCTCTCTCACACACAATCAGTGCATGCAGATGTTCTAGTTGCTTGTCGGTGCTCCTTGTCAAGTACTGTTCTTGCACGACTACAACCCTCCCCCTTTACTCACGTTTCTCTGTCTCTATCTCTCCCTTTTCCAAAGAAATCGCATGGGAGCATAGATTTCACAAAATGAATAGTAGAATAGGTATGGAGTCATGGACTCTGGAGTCTGGAGGACTAATAGCACAGAGGCGGACTTCTGGCGTGGCAATGGACGCCTGCCGAGGCGACTATAAAAAGAAGTGGAGATCGATTGGTCCGACCGCCGTGGCATGATTACACAGGGTACATGCAATATGGAGCCACACTGCTATTTGACACGAGAGAGAGAGAGAGAGAGAGAGAGAGAGAGAGAGAGAGAGATTGTACGCACGTGCGTGTGAGTGAGACGTGTCCACTGAGTGAAAGCAAGAATGTGTATGCGCGTGTGTGTGAATGAGAAGAAGAAGTGGGCAAGCAAGGAAGGACCAAGAGACGAAAGAGTGTGTGTGGGCTGGTGCGTTCATGCATGCTAATGCCCAAATGCCTAACATCCCAATGCCTGGCCCCTGTATATTGTATTCTCTCTCTCTCTCTCTTGCTCTCATGGCATTCTCTCGACACAAAGCCCACGTCCCCCGAGCCCCAACCCAACCTCACTTTTATTAAAGTTAGATCAAAACAAATATATCAATAGACGTTACATTGAAGCTTCAAAACAGATTATTTGAGTCCTTTTCCAATAGAAGTTACATTGAAGCCTTAGAACAGATTTTTTGAGTCTTTTTCGATGGGTGTTGTGCATGGTATATATGCCTATAAGTGTATCAAGCTCATTAAACCCCCTAACTAATAGTTAAGTGGCAGTACGTAATATTAGAGGCGACTCCTATTTTTGGGCCTGGGCCAGAGCATCCTAAGCAAGGCGAACGAGGATGTAGAAATAAAGGATATGCTTGAGAAGACTAGCATGGTAGGGAATGCAGCCACCATCTCTCTCAAAAGGAAGTGGGACAACACAAGCCACCATCTAATCTGGATACAAAAGCCACCATCCTAGCATGCGCTAAGGAATAAGAAGGCATTTGTGCATCGATTGGGGATAAGTCCGTGAACACACAAGAAGATCCACAAGTGGTTGCGGACTTGCTCATCCTAGTCCTATAGAAGGATATGGACGAGAAGCCTAATGACTCTGCAAAACGAATCACCCTCGACTCTAAGAAGGTATGCCATAGTGTTAACCCTCAAACAAACAAGGTAGAAAAGCCGAAAAAACTAAAGCAAAAGACAAGGCCAAGGCAAAAGTGAAACAGAAGACGAAGGTGCACCAAGAAGAATCTGGAAATACAAGAAATGCAGAAAAGTCCTAAATCAAGGAAAAAGGCGCAGAGAAAAAGCGTGAGTCTATACTTTTGTAAAAAAGTGCAAGGCGCACCATGATTTATTTTAAGAGTGCCGAGCTCTCACCCATGCAAATTGTAAAGGTAGATGGGTGGTAGAAAGGAAGCTAGGAAGATAAGAGGACAATGGGAAAAATGGCCTAAAGGCCACGGCTGGCCATGTAAAAAAAGGGATATGGGAATGATCGCCCAAAAGGGATTTAGGATTTTCTATATAAAGTTGAAAAGTGAATGAGAAGCTCATTCTTGTGTGTGGCAAAAAGTAGTTGTGTTCTTCTTCTTCTTCTTGCTTGCTTGAGCTTGTGCTTGAGAGAGGGAGTGTGAGAGTGTGAGGGAGAGGGACCGGGGTAGAGAAACTCTCTGTCTTCTCCTCTCTTCTTCTCTCTTCTTCTCTTCTCTTCTCTTCTCTTGCTCGCGGCAATAGAGCTTGGAGCGTGGAGCTTGAGAATGGAGCTTGCTTAAAGCGTGCACTTGGACTGTGGAGCTACTAGAGTGCTCGGGAGAGGAGGTAACTCGATCGGGCATGGAGGTAAGCTCACTACACCTATAGAGATGGATGGCGCGTTGGCTATTTGAGAGGTAGCCATTAGTGCTCGGAACAATTGAAACAATACGTGGTCCGTGGGTCTTGGCAGTTGATCACCTCTACACATAATGTTCTTCGATTTAGCACATGCACATCCTAGCCTTCTTTACTTGAAATGCCCCTAGGGCTATGGATGCCACTTCCTAGTTCAATGCTCTACTCAAAGGCGAAGGACATGTGGAATAGATCTACTATGGGAGAAAAGGGTTTTATGAAGTAGTTTCTAGCAGCAAAACGTAGCTCAGAAGGTCCTTAATTAAGTAATTTGTTCTAGGGCTTGGACCTGGTCCACCTCAATGGCATAGCAACCCATTGAAATTGGATGAGACCTTCTACAAAAGGAATGTCCAATTTGGATTGAAATAACCATAGTGCTAGCCTATTTCTAGAATTTATTATCAAATATTGCCAAAGGGTTGGGGAAACCCTATACATTTTTCCATTGGGCTAGCTCATTTAGAAATCATATATGCCTTCTTTGGAATACACAGATCATGAACTGGGCTACATGGAGCTAGATATCCCATCAGTAGGAAGCATCAAACTTAAGCTATCATGGAGAAAATTTGAAAGCTCTTGTCACAAATGTGGAAAATGGGCGCACTACTACAAGGAATGCCCTAGTAATGAGTGTGAAGAAGGAGAAGGAAAATTAGACTAGAAAATTCTATAGATAGAAATGGAAAAATCTAAGGAAGTAAGTAAGAATAGCATGAACCCAAGGGAGATAGAGGGGGAGGGTTGGCAAACAGTCAAATCCCGCAAAGATAAAGTTACAGTGAATAAGTGTGGCCATCTGTTATCCAACAACAATGTATCTGACTCCCAGCCCATCAAGGACTTATGGAATAAGGCTTCCATTCCTTGAAGCAATAGGGGCCAGTAAGAACCCTCGCTTAAACACCATATTAGAGAATTTTTAAAGAATTTTCCAAGTTCCAATTTTAAATAAGAATTTAAGAATTTAAGAATTTAAACAGCTAGAGAATTTAAGAATTTCAAATAAGTGATAAATATTTGACCATGTGACTAAATCTTGATTCATATTTGAAAGTGGGATCTGTTAAGGTAGCTTATATAGTATTTAAGATAGACTCCACCTTTAAGACAATAAGATTTAACCATTTGGTCAAATAATAAAGGTATTGGGGGTTCCCAAAGTGAATGAAAATTCCCAAATTCCCTAATATGGTGTTCTTAACTCAATAGGCTTCCTCTATATCAATTGGGTAAGGAATTTCTAGGGTTCAATGCAAAGATCCAAGTAGCTATGGAACACAACCACTCATATCAATTGCTGGTGGAGAATTAGGGTTGGATTCATAGCCCAACTCAATGTTGGCCAACATGACATGGAAAGTAGCTCAGAGCCAAACAAGCTTAGTGATCAACTGGTGCTGGGTTATGGTCTCAAAGGGCTTAAGTTGTGACCCCCCACACTATCAAAAACCCAATAGAAGAAATGAGAAATCTACTTAAATTGGTCTCTCTGAATGCAAAAGGGCTCAATGGAGATCCCAAGAGACACCTTCTTTGGGCATGGATATATAAAAATAACCTTGATGTGATCTTGGTATAGGAGCATAAGCTACATAGGTAGAGAAGGACTCAACTCAATCACAAGGACTACATCTACTTCATGGGAGGCTTGCCTAGGTCGTATTTAGGTAGCATGACATCTGTCGAATCAACCCTCAGTTCACTATGCCTTTACCTTTTCGATGACGGGGGAGTGGTCTCGATGTTAATAATGTGGGAGAACAGAAGATTTTCATAACAAATGTCTATCATTCCTTGATAGAAGAATCAAAGTCAAGCAATGGCAACACCTTATGTAAGCACCCATCGGTCATCACCTCCTTGGGGGGACTTCAACATGGTCTTATGCTCTGTGGATGCATCATCCCCATCTGCAATCTTACATGTAGAAGAGGGGGATGCCTAGAATTTTGTAGTAGAATTGTATGAGCTCACAGATATGATGGAATACTCCAATCCTCATACTCCCTTGTACACATATGACTCCCTAAGCAACAAGGGCTAATGGGCGCACTTGGACAAATGGTATGCATCAAAAGGTGGAGAGTGGTTGCAAACAATTACATCACTGCATATCAACTGCTCATGCATTCTACCAGACCACCTTCTAGTCATATTGAAACTAAGGATGGTCCCTCTCAATAGTGTTACAACTATATATATCATCTCTCACTTGACTTGGGTTTCACCTATATATACTAACTCTACATCAATATGAATCATTCTTTGGGAGCATGTCTTATGTATCTCTCTCATACTCTCTCTCTCTCTCTCTCAACATGGTATCAGAGCTATGGATGCGTAGCAACAACAAGGAAGATAAGTTGTTTATACTTGATTGAATTCTTTGCACAAGTGATGATTTGATACATGAACTTGTTCAAATTAAAAGTATTAGTTAATTTTGTCTTTAAATAGCTTGTCAAATCGGAGTTCTGGATCAAAACAGCTTGTCAATCGGAGTTCTGGATCAAAAGTTATGACAGTTCAGGATTCAAGACAACAATTCTGCTCGAATCTACGATTCTTTATTTAAAACTGTAATTCTAATTACAGTTTGTTAATCCCCAATTACAGTTCATTAATCGCTCGTCTTCGTTAATGATGTTGATTATGACAAGCAAACATCTTGCTATTTTTAGCTATGTTTTATTATCGTTCACGTTCTTTGCTCGACCGAAATAGCATTTTTCTTATACGCGTCATCTCGTCTTGCACGTTACGTCTCTCTATTTTGGGCTTTCTTTTTAGTCACTCAATACTTTTCGTCGTTCTTACGTGCATCTCCCTATTTTGATTGTCATGCGTCTCAACTACACTCGTCTTGATCATGGTTTGCAGATTCTGCGATCTCATCTTATTTGTTTTCTCTCGACATACAGGCATGGCCAATTGTGTAATTGTCAACGGATATCCATCTGGCCAACATTCGATTCCCTTCTTCCAAGGACAAGGCTTTCCTGGGTGAAAAGCAAAGATGATGCTAATTCTTGAAGGTGATGAATTATTTGATATTGTTTTGGGCAACCTGTCTTGCCCAGTTTTACCTATTGATGTGATGAATAACAATTCTGTGATTACTAATGGCCCATTATTTGAACAATGGAAAATTGATCATACTGATTGGATTCGTCGTGACAAAGCGGCTCATCGTTATATATTGTCCGCACATCTTGACTCACTTATGTTGGATGTCTTTCATCTGGAAACCTCTCATGCTGTTTGGGAGTATCTTATCTCAACGTTTGAGAAGAAATCGGTCACCGAAATTTTATATCTCTAAATTTGTTTGAAGAATCTTCAATATAAGGTTGGTACTTCTATGCACTCTCATATCGAGGCTTTTAAAGACATTATCAATCAGCTTGGTGCTGCCGGCGCTCCTGTTGCTAAAAATCAAATTGTTACTCAACTTCTTCATACCATCAAAGATCCTTTATATGACAATATCATCACTATTTTGTCTAACAAGGATGATATCCACTTTGACAAAGCATGTATATCTCTTATTGAATATTCTCAACGTCATGAGCATCATTTGGAAAAATCTGATGCTGTTTTGGTCACTCGCGAACAAAGGGATTTTGATGCTACTTTTGAGCATCTCGCTTCACGTTTTCAGCAGGGTGGACGCTCTAATCAAGGTAGTAAATCTTCTCGTCTTGCTTATCCTAACAAACATTATTCTTATTGTGATAAGAAAGGCCATGTGGCTTCTGATTGCTGGGCACGTCAATATGATGAGGAGCATGGAGTTACTACAAAGCAACCTCTCTCGTCCAAAATTTTTCTTCCTTGTGATTATTGTGCACATACAGATCATCCATCCCGTCGTGGTTATAAACACAGATATGATGAAGAACGTTCTCAAGCTTATATTGTTCAACAAACTACAACTGATGATGATCATACTCATCAGGAGTTCAATTTCGTCCATCATGATATCTCTCCAGAAAAGGTACTTCATGTTCATGATGGCTCTCTGTTCATCATTGATTCAAGTGCCACTGGAAACATGACATACCAATTGTAGTGGCTTCACAATTATCATTCTCTTCCTGTCAAGAAGTTTGTTTACCTTGTGGATGATACAACTTGTCAAGTCAAAGGAGTGGGTGATTTATATCTGGGGACTGTTTCATCCACTAGAATATTAAGAGGAGTTCTTCATGTTCCAGATTTGCAAAGAAATCTTCTTTTTGTTGCTCGTCTAGTTGATCTTGGTTTGTTTGTTGGCTTTGATCATAATCAATGTCGTATAGAGAAAGATGAACATACTATAGCAGTGGCTCCTCGACATGGTAATCTATTTGAGCTATCAATGAACGATACAGTTGCAAATGTTGTTACTGCCCCTGGAGATGCCGATTGCAAATTATGGCATCAACGATTTGCACACTCCGATTTTGCCAAAATTCTTGATCTTCATCGTCATGGTCTTATGTAAGGTATGGATCTTAAATCCCATCCACGTATGGGAATATGTGAGTATTGTGCACTTGGAAAACACCATCGTTCGCCTTTCCACACTTCTACTTCATCACATTCTTGTGCTCTCTTGGATTTGGTTCATACTGATATTTGCGGTCCTTTTCCTGCCTCAAAGTCCCAATATCGATATTTTATAACTTTCATTGATGATTTCTCACGGTACACACATGTCTATCTTCTTCGACATAAGTTTGAGGCTTTATCTATATTTAAACAATACAAGATAAGTGTGGAGCTTCAAACTAGATTCTCTATAAAGACGCTTTGCAGTGACAATAGTGGTGAATATATATCCAATCTATTTGATGACTTCTGTAAGGATCAAGGTATTCATCATGAGTTTACAATTCCTTATTCTCCTCAGCAAAATGGTGTTGCTGAGTGCAAAAATCGCACTATTCTTAATGCTATACGTTGTATGCTTATACACTCTGGTTTGTCTCGAAGGTTTTGGATTGAAGCACTTCTAACAGCCGTTTTATTCAAAATCATCTTCTAACAACTACACCTACTGGTAAAATTCCTATAACAATCTGGACAGGGAAGACACCTTCAATCTCTCACTTTCGCACATTTGGCTGCATTGCTTATATTCATGTGCCCAAGGACACTCGACATAAGTTGGATCCTCCAGGTTTGAAGGTTATTTTTCTTGGTTATTCAGATCATTCCAAAGGTTACAAATTTTATGATCCTTCTACTCAAAAGGTTATCATTAGTTGTGATGCTATATTTGATGAGAAGACTATGGGTGGCACATGGTCGTTAGATGTTTCAGATGATACACAGTCTTTGCTTAGTGCATTTCCTTACTTGCTTTGTGAGTCTACTAATTCTGATGATCATAAACCTCCTTCACGTCCAAAGAAGATTGATGAAAATTTGGAGATCTATGTCGATCTTCCTATTGAGATAGAGCATGGATTCTATTCTATTGAATATGATGTCTTTGATGATGCTATGTCTATCCAAGAGGATCCAATATCATATATGGAAGCTATCAATTTGTCTCAAAGGGATCAATGGCAAGAAGCTATGCAAGCTGAGTACGATTCTTTAATCTCCAAAGGTACATGGATTCTTACTGAACTCCCCCCAAATCGTGTTCCTATCAAATGTAAATGGGTTTATAAAACCAAGACCAAAGCTGATGGCTCATTTGATAAGTTCAAAGCACGACTTGTTGCAAAAGGTTACTTGCAGATTGCAGGAGTAGATTATCAAGAAACATTTTCTCCCGTTGTGCGCTCCACAACTGTTTGTATGATTTTGGCTTTTGCAACACTATTTGATCTAGAAATTCACCAAATGGATATTAAAACGACTTTTCTCAATGGAGATCTTGAAGAAGAAATCTATATGGAGCAACCTGAAGGTTTTATGATTGCAGGAAAGGAGCATCTTGTATGCCAGCTTCATCGTGCATTATATGGATTGAAGCAAGCCTCTCGTGCTTAGTATATTAAGATTGATCAATTCCTCACATCTAAAGGTTTTGTTGCATGTTTTGTTGACCCAAATATTTACATCAAAAGGGAGGAAAAATGTTTTATTATTCTTGCTCTATATGTTGATGATATTATTCTTATGTCAAATAATATTGCTTTCTTGGATGCTATGAAGAAGCTTTTATCGACTGCATTTGAAATGGTGAATCTTGGTGAGATACATTCTTGTTTGGGTATTCAAGTTCAACGACACCGACAACAAGGCATTTTTCTTCTTCGCCAGACAAAGTTTATTAATGATATTGTTTAGAAGTTTGGGTTGACAAATGCACACTGCCAACACTCCCATTCTTTCGAGCTCTACCAAGGGTACATCTACAACACGCAATGAAGAATCAGCCATTCATCAACCTTTTGCTAATCTTGTTGGTTGTCTTCAATTTATTGGTTTAAACATAAGACCAGATATTTTATTTGCAGCTAACTTTTTGGGACAATATCTTTCTTCCCCTTCCACTATTCATTGGAGTGCTGCAAAACGTATTCTTAAGTACCTCAAGGGTACTAAGGAATTTGGTCTTACTTATCGTTGTCGAGAGGATTCTTCTTTATCTTCTTCAACTTCTCTTGACCTTATTGGATATACAGATGCTGATTGGGCAAGTTCACACTTATCCATGCGATCTACAAGTGGGAATTGTTTCTTTGTAAATGGATGTTTTGTTTCTTGGTCCAACAAGAAACAACGATGTGTTGCGGTTTCTACAACTGAGGTCGAATATGTTGCTGCATCATTAGCAGCTCGCGAGCTAGTTTGGCTTCGACAACTACTTGCAAATTTGAGACATCCTTCATCATCTAGTACACCTCTTGGATGTGATAACCAAAGTGCTATTAGTCTTACCAAAGACTATATACAACATAGTAAATCAAAGCATATTGCTATTCATTATCATTATGTTCGACATGAAGTCAAGAAAGGTTCCATTATGGTGGAGCATTGTCCCAGTGATCAAATGGTTGCAGACATCTTCACAAAATCTCTTAGTGAAGCTCGCTTTAGTTCATTAAGACATGCACTTGGTATTATTCCAAGTTCTTGTCTCACTGATTGAGGCATGTATCATTGTATTCAAGAAAACTTTATAGTAAATCATTTTTGTATCGTAGGTATGTGTAGGGGCTCGGTTTTTTCCCTTGTTCTCTCCAAGGGTTTTTTCACTCGCAACCAGAGACCTTTGTTTGAGTGGGGATGTTACAACTATATATATCATCTCTCACTTGACTTGGGTCTCACCTATATATACTAACTCTACATCAATATGAATCATTCTTTGGGAGCATGTCTTATGTATCTCTCTCATACTCTCTCTCTCTCTCAACAAATAGAACTAGAGGAGAGCACAAATGGCTCAATATCAATGCAAGACACTTCAAACAACTTGCCTTCAATTACATGTTAGTAGGAGCAGCCCAAAAACTAGCAAAAGATATTGATAATCAACACCAAGATCCTGGGGGCTACTTCACAAATACCTTGCATCACATGTTTTTCCTGCAAGGATCCTGGCTCTATAGTACATAAAGAAAAGAACTTAACTGGGTGGGTGAAGTCCTCGCTAGCATAGCTGAGGTTGCTAACCATAGACCCCTTGGAAGTAAAAAGCTCCAACTCCTAGTTAATTTTTATGCAATTAGGCAAGAAACTCTAACATGGGAACTCAAAACAAAAACCTACTCCTTCAATAGGAGACTATTTTCTAACGTGAAATGCATATCCCATGAATTCATAAAAGGACTCCATAGACAAAGGCTTAAGGAAATTTTGGTAGTGATTCAAGTCAAGGATGACAATTGGATCATAGATCGAATGCAAATAGGGTCACTGTGAACTGAATTCTATACTAATCTATACAATGGTGTATTGCAAGTTGCCAGTGATCAAGCATGTGATACCCACATTCATCATGGAAGAGAACAATGGCTGCCTTCTCTACAACCATTCAATTTAGAAGATTTTGTAGAAATGCTCTAGGGCTTTGAACCCCAAAAATCTCACAGTCATGATGACGTCATAATCGAACTCCTCAAACATAGTTGGAGCATCATAGGAAGGAGCATCTAGGCCCTAATAAACAACTATTGGCTCGAAGGGGAACTCCTACAATCTTGGAGCAAAAGCACCATCACCCTCATTATGAAGCAAAAATAATGCTCCCAGCTCAAATGTTGGAGGCCCATCTCCCTTCTATGCATGATTTAAAAGCTTCTAGCCAAAGATGTGGCCAATAGATTAATGCCACTCTTTAGCAAGCATATTAACAAGCACCAATATGGATTTATCAGGGGGGAAAATCTCGCAAGCAATGTGCTAAATGTGATGTTAGCAATAGTAAGAGCTCAAGTTACCTCCAAAGAAGAGGTGATATTCCTCTAGTCGGACATTGAAAATGCCTTTGTCAATAAGGTCCCTTGGACATACATCTAGAAAGTACTCTACAAGATGGGTTTCCACAACAAGATAGCGAGTCTTCCTTCATGGTTGGCTAGCCAAGGTCAACTGGCCAAGGCCAGGCATAGATCTCCTTAAATGGGACACTACGTGCATTCTCCATCTCCATGGGAGTGAGGCAAGGTTGCCCTCTTAGCCCTCTTCTTTTTGCTATTGCCACGCACCCCCTATTTTGCCTCATGGAAAAGTTAGTAGAGAGGGGAAAGGTCCATGGGATCCGCTACAAGGGCAAACAACTCATCGCGCAAGGATTCCTAGATAACCTATCGATGTCTCTCTTGGCCAAGAATGAGAACATAGAGCAAGCACTTAAACTCGTGGAGGCTTACAATCAAGTAGCATGCTTCATCATCAATCTCAGGAAATCATCTCTCATAAACATCACAGAAACACACATAACCACTCAAGGATAGGAAGGCACCATAGTAAAGAGGGGAGTAATCTCTCGATACCTTCGTGCACCCATCCAGATAGCTGCAAGAAAATTGTCCAAGTCCTAACATCACTACAAGGGAATGGGGCAATAGTGACGACCATTTGTGACACAAAAAATCAGTGTCGCTAAAAGTGTCGCTAATTCTATTAGCGACACAAATAGCGACACTAATAGAGATGCTAGTAGAGACACAAATAACGACGCTAATAGAGATGCTAATAGAGATGCAAATAACGACGCTAATAGAGATGCTAATAGAGACGCATATAGCAACGCTAATAGCGACGTTGATTTGAGGAAAAAGTTTCAAAAACTCGAGTGTAACATTTTTCGAGAAAACATTTGCGAGAAAGAATGAAAGAGAGACCGAGAGATCTTAAAGCTTTGAGAGGGAGAGAGAGAGAGAGAGAGAGGAAGAGAGAGAGAGAGAGAGAGAGAGAGAGAGAGAGAGAGAGAGAGAGAGAGAGAGAGAGAGAGAGAGAGAGAGAGAGAGAGAGAGAGAGAGAGAGAGAGGGAGCTCATCACCATCATTACCACCGCCGCCACTATACATGAAGAAGAAAGTAAACTGTGCAAAGGAGAAGGAAGGGAAGGTGCAAAGAGAAGATACAAAGGGTTTCATCTTCAGGCCTTTGAGGTAGGTACACTGCC
Source organism: Lygodium microphyllum (assembly GCF_053477565.2). NCBI lineage: Eukaryota > Viridiplantae > Streptophyta > Polypodiopsida > Schizaeales > Lygodiaceae > Lygodium > Lygodium microphyllum. The sequence goes on from NC_141141.1 coordinate 142,844,627, forward strand.
TCTTCTTGCTTTATTTTTGTGTTCTCTTATTTTGTTTTTTTCTTTTTCTTTGCAAAGAGATACATGGAAAGAGAGGGAGGGAGGAAGGGAGGTAGAAGAATGAAGGGAGAGGAAGAGAGAAAGAGGGAGAAAAAGGAAACAAAGATAAAGAGGAAGAGAGAAATGAGAGATGAAGGGAGGGAGAGAGGAGGATGAGTGAGCGAAACAACGAGAGAGAGAGAAGGGGGAGAAACAAAGAGAGAGGAAACAAAGAAAGGAAAATAGAGAGAGAAATAGAGGGGGAGAGAAATAGAGAGAGGGAGAGGGAAGGAAGAGAGGAGGTAGAAAAGAAGGGTGAGGTAAAGAGAGGAAGGAGAGTGAAAAGAAGAGAGAGAGAGAGAGAGAGAGAGGGAGAAAGAGAGATAGAGAGAAAAAATAGAGAGCGAGAGAGAGGGAGAGAGAAATAGGAAAACAATGAGAGAATGAGAGAGAAGGTTAAGAAAGAAAAGTAAAGGGAGAGGGGGGAGAGGGAGATAAAGAGAGGTGGGGTGACATTTCTTTCAATATCTTTGTTTCTTAAGCTTTTTATTTTCTATCTTTGATTGCCTTTGCAATGAGATGAGTTGAGTGAGAGTTGGGAGGGAAGGAGAGAGAGAAATAGAGAGAAGAATGGAGGGGAAGGAAGAGAGAGATGGAGAGAAATAAAAAACGGGAGAGAGAGGGGCTTTATAAAAAAGTGTCAAAACCCAAGCATGGCATTTTACAGGTTTGTAAACAAGCAAGAGAGAGACAGAGAGAGGCCACTGCCACTGCCGCCATCCACAAAGAGGGAGGAGAAAAGTATAAAGGAGAAGAAAGGAACTCCCGAGGGAGAAAAAAAATGAGAGAGGTATGAAGGGATTCTTCTTCAAGCTTTGAGATAAGTGCATTATCTCTTCTCTCTTTGTGTTCCTCTTTTCTTTACTTCTCTCTTTCTTTTTGTTGATGAAGAGTGTATAGAGAGAAGAAGTGAGAGAGATCAACGTGTGCAAGGGAGATTGAGAGAGAGAGAGAGAGAGAGAGAGAGAGAGAGAGAGAGAGGTCACTGCCACCGCTAATCCACCACAAAAAGAGAGGGGACAACTGCAAAGAAGAAGGAGGGAACCCGTGAAGGAGAAGAAGAAGAAGGAGAGAAGCGCGAAAGGATTCTTCTTCAAGATTTGAGGTAAGTGCATTATCTCTTCTCTCTTTGTTTTTCTCTTTTCTTTACTTCTCTCTTTCTTCTTGTTGATGAAGAGTGTATAGAGAGAAGAAGTGAGAGAGATCAACGTGTGCAAGGTGAAAGGTGAGAAGGATCGAAGCTTGCACTTGAGAGCTATGGTGAGAGAGCAAGAGCAAGAAAGAGAGAGACAAGAAATGGGAACTCCAACAGTCACAATGTGTGACTGTCAGTGTAGTAATACATGGGCTGCTAGGCGGAGGCGCATTTACCCCCAACAACCTCCCACTTAAAGGTGAATTTGCCCTAGTGAGGAGTAAAAAAAAAGGAAAAAGATAGTATAACATGTACACATGTACAACAAGATGAGGAAAGACGTCATCTCATTCCACGCCCATCAATCTCCTGAGGAAGGCAAAGCGCTCTATAGAGAGACTTTTCGTGAGCAGATCAGCAGGATTTTGGTCAGTTGATATCTTGACAAGGTCAACAGACTTGTCCTCAATGACCCCACGTATGACATGATACCTCACCTCAATGTGTTTCGTCTTCGCATGGAAGATCGGATTCTTGGCTAACTAAATAGCACTCATAGAATCCGAATGCACTGTAGGGATAGCATCAATACCAAGGTCAGCAACTAAACGACCCAACCAAATGGCCTCCTTGCAAGTCTCAGTGGCTGCAATATACTCGGCCACTGTAGTAGAAAGGGCCATGCATTTCTGTACCCTGGACATCCAAGAAACAACACCTCCAGCATAAGTGAATACATAGCCGAAAGTGGACTTCATACTATCTGCATGTCTTGCATAATCAGAGTCAGTGTACCCCACGGCTCCTGTATCCTAGCTGCCATAGCATATGCACATATCTGCAGTGCCCTTCAGGTACCTCATGAAACCCTTCACGGCATCCCAATGCTTCTTGCTAGGTGTAGCCATATAGCATGCCACAACACCAATTGCAAAGGCAATATTTGGACGAGTGGCTATCATGGCATACATAAGACTGCCCACTGTGGATGCATAGGGAATCTTGGCTATCTTAGCCCTTTGCTCATCTGTCTACGGACAATCAGCTTGTGATACCTTCACATAAAAAGGAAATGGACAAGCAATAGGCCTTACGTCCTGCATGCGGAAGCGCTCAAGGACTTTATGAATGTACTCCCTATGTGATAAGTAGAGAAGTCCCTGATGTCGGTCACGTTTAATGCGTATACCAAGTATGTAAGAGGCCTATCCCAGATCTTTCATCTCAAATCTCTTTTTTAGTAGAGCCTTAAGAGCATCTAGCTCATCGTGAGCTTTCCCTGCTATCAGCATATCATCCACATAGAGTACCAACATCAATAGAGAACCATCACGGGCTTTCTTCGTGTAAAGACAGGGATCCATAGCACTCCTACTGTAGCCCTCTGACTATATAAAGGCATCAAACTTATGATACCACTCCCTAGGTGTCTGCTTCAAGCTATAAAGACTTTTCTTCAATTTGCACACTAGGTGCTCCCTGCCAAGTTCTGCAAAGCCCTTAGGCTGCTCCATATAAATCTCATCATGCAAGTTCCCATGTAAGAAAGCCGTCTTGACATCCATCTAGTATAAATCCAAGTCAAGCTGAGCAACCAAAGCCAATACTAAGTGCAAGGTGGTCATCTTAACCACAGGAGAAAAGACCTCATCAAAGTCCACACGATGCTCTTGCTTAAAAGCCTTTGCTACCAATCTAGCCTTGTATCCGGGCTTGGGGTGTTCAGGGGTACTTTTCAGCTTTGTACATCCACTTGCATGGCAAAGCCTTCTTTCCCTTAGGCAAGAAAACCAAATCCCAAGTCTCCGTCTCACGGTAGGCTCTGCTGCCTGCCGAGCTACTTGTCCAACACCCTGACCATGAGCATCTTTTGCTGCAGCTATAGGCTGTCCAACTTGCTGTGCGGGAGCTGTCGACTCCTTGTGAAATATGACCCTGTGGATCTCAACAACTCTCTCAAGTTGCCTATGCATCTTGTCTTCATTAAAGGCTACATCATGACTACGGATGACTTTCCATGCCTGCGGATCCCAGAGACGGTAACCCATCTCGCCTACATCCCCATAACCAAGGAAAATGTGTTTGACACTCTTAGGACCCAGCTTACTTCTCTTGTCCCTGGGCACATGGCAAAATGCCTCACATCCAAAGACATGGAGATGCGCATAAGAGGGAGGTTTTCCAATCCATACCTCCTCTACAACCTGAAAATCCAAACCACTCGAAGGTGATCTATTTATGACATGCACAACTGTACTAACTGGCTCAGCCCAAAAGCTCTGAGGTAGGCCTACATGGCTAAGCATACTGCATATACGCTCCTGGATGGTTCTATTCATCCCCTCAGCCAAACCATTCTAGGGGGGGTGTAGGGGGTAGTCAACTGACGCTTAATACCCCTCTCATCACATAACTGCTCAAAAGCACGTGAGATACTCACCCCCATTATCTGTTCTTAGGCATTTTAGCATATACCTAGACTGGTTCTCAACCAATACAAGCCATCTCTGAAACACAGCCAAGACATCGGATTTCATCTTAACGGGATAAGCCCAAACTTTATGTGAAAATTCATGTATGAAAGTAATAAAATACTTTGCACCACCCATAGACTGATAAGGCATGGGGCCACAGACATCCGAATGTACCAATGCCAAGGGCTCACTCATGCGTGGCCTACCAGACTTCTTATACATAGACCTAGTCTGCCTGCCATAAAGATAATACTCACATGAATCAAAACAAGAATAATCAAGGGGCGATAAGTAATGCAAACCAGAAAGCATTTTCATTCCCTTCAAAGACATATGGCCCAAACGGGCATGCCAAAGAGATACATGTGGGATAGAGCCCATAGACAAAACATGATCAAGGGAAGAAGCAGATACAATCAAGGGATAGAGGCTACCAACCTTGGCACCTCTCGCAATCACAAGTCTGCCATGAGTGATCTTCCATGCAGAGTCTCCAAAAGATACATGATAACCTCCGTTATCGAGTTGTCCAGTTGACATGAGACTATATGTCAAAGCAGGTAGATGACATACATCTTGCATAATAAAACTGCTACCAGAGGGAAACTACAGCCTAACATCACCAATGCCCACAATATCAAGAGAGTTGTCATCACCCAAGTACACAGAATCTAAAACAGTACGGTATGAATGAAACCACTCTCGGCAAGGTGTCGCATGAAAGGATGCACTTGAGTCCAAGAGCCAACACTGTGCATACATAGAGTGTATCTTTGTCATCCGCGAAGCACTAGAAGAAGATGCAAGGATATAATCATCATCAACATCCACAGGCTGCATAACATTGATCTCTTCAATTTTAACACTGGACTTTGCAGGCACTATGCTGCGATCAGAATACTTATCCTACACTTTGCCTCTCCCCTTATCTTTGCATCTTTCATTGCGCAATTCATGGCATTGTGGCCTAATATGGCTCTTTTTCTCACAATGGTGACAAGTAACATCTGTATTCCTACCACTGGATTTGCTACGTGGCTTCCCACGAGACTTGGACTGAGATTTTTGAGAATCTCGTCCACGGCTATTGCCACTGCCATGCTTTTCATATCCATCATTCCTAACTCTAGCTGTCATAGCATGCGACACACGAGAGGCATCCAAATTCTTACGATTAACCTCTTCCTACAGAAGAGCACTCTCAACATCAGATAATTTCAAGGTAGCAGTAGAGGCACATAATGTAGTGTGGAATACATCCCATGACTCATTAAGAGTACCAATGAAGAAAAGAGGAGTGACATCCTCTGTAAAAGTGATGTCCCTGCGAAGTCAAGTTCTTGAGTATAGCATGGAACTGGCTCAAGTGAGTAGACATAGTCACATTCTCCTTCATGTACAGATCCATAAGCTTCTTCAGCCAATACATTTGTATCGCTGGACTTTTCTTGTCATAAAGATTCTTGATTTTATCACACAACTACCATGCACTTTGTTCTTCCTCAAATACATTGTAATGAACCTATTTTGCGAGAGATAATACAATAGTGGATTTGCATAACTCATCAAGCTCAAGCCATTCCTCATCTGGCATAATTGCAGGTGGATGTCCGCTCAATCTCAATGGTTTGATCTGCAATTTCCGCACTAACACTTGCCAAATCTGGCTCTTCCAATAAGAGTAATTCATACCATCAAGCTTAGTGATGTTGAAAATAGCATGATCAGTGGATGAACTCGCCATAATGCAAGCTAGAAGACTGTAGACTGTTCAAAACTGCTTGTTGTTTACTACAGAAAATGACAAAAAAATCACCAAAATCGAGAGAAAATTGCGAGAAAAATGTAACCAAAGCTATTGCCCACCAACTACTAGTGAAATTACATCATTTTAGAATATTTCAGCATGAAAAATCCATGTCAATCCGGACTTATATGCTTGCTGTAATAAATGACAGCAGGGTACTGTGAGAGTCAATTTATGACCAAATCACTACACCAAGTCAATAAATGACAACCAAGACATAACCAACCATAAATGGGCATAAATCAGCACCAAATATTCATCAAGACCCTGAGCAAACACCCAAACATGTCACCAAAGCATCCGTCAGTGAAAGTAGGCATACCCCTTGGACAATAGGGCAAAGTATACAGAACACTGGCAAGACCTGACACCAGTAGGTGTATGCTCACAAGAGTGCAAATCCCAAGCTTAGGTCAAAAGCAACTCCAAGATATCAGTGCATGAACCATGCAACATGTAAGTGTATGAGATCCCAAAGTCTCAAGTATCTGCAAGCATAAACCTCCTGCTCAATGTTGATCAAGAATACAAGATGCTCCCACTGGCACAAAAGTCGAATAAACGAGCTCAACAGCTCAATCAAACCAAGTCAAAGTACCAAAGGCATGTAACCAAGACAATGCTTCAATAGCATCCCAAGAGCATGACGGCTACAAAGCAGCTATAGGTAGCATCCATGAGCAAGACATACATCCCAATAAAGATCACTGACAACCAAAAAATGACATCCACTACAAAATTCTGGAATAGCAAATGAGAATCCAAGCCAAGTCTTCAGAGAGCACTAAATCTCAACAAGTACATGGTACACTGTGCCAACCCAAATGCATCAAGCTGTAGGCGTCGGGTAAGCATGTACCTAAAGAGCATATAACTGTCAAAGCACTGACCACTATCAAGCATAGACCCATGTCAATAAGTGTGAGCTGAAATAAGCTTAAGTTTCCAAAAGCATCCGGATCCAATGGCAAGCTCGAAGCCGTTCCTTGATAATCAATACATCATATCATAACCCAAGACATACACCCGGAACCAATAGGAATATGTCAAAGCATGAAAGATAGCTTCAGTCCAAGAGTATTCAGCATACACCCGGAACCATAGCATAACCCAAGACATACACCCGGAACCAATAGGCATATGTCAAAGCATGAAAGATAGCTTTAGCCCAAGAGTATTCAGCATGCATTTACTGTTATAAACTATGTATTTCTAGCCCCACAATTAGGCCAAAATCATAGCATGACATGTAGCTTCAATCCCCCAATCAATCGGGATGCAATAGGCATCAAACCGGTTATGTAGTCATGCCCAAACAAGCATAGGCATAAACTGTAAATGTAGCACTAGCATCAAATGTATGTGGACTATTTATAACAGTCCTAAAACACTGTTTTCAGCCACCAAACCAATGCCTAATCTCAAAGGATCAATGCCAAGTATCAATACATGTGCAAGAAGCCCGAAACGGAGCCCGAACAAGTGCTTAATGCCAAGCTAGAGATGGAGCTGAAGTGACTGAGTGGTGGCTGTCCAGAATCAGGTGCAGATTTGCATGATGTTGCTACTGCTCCTACTGGTCTACATGGCAGGTCTGGAGAGGTTGGAGGGCTCAAACATGAGCCAAAGAGGCCTAGGAACAACAACCAGTGACAAGGAGATATGAAGGTTGGAAGCTTCAATGGTGGCTGCCCTGTTTACCTAAACCTGTGGACTGAAATAAAACTCTGAAATAATGAAGCAATACCTCAATGTCAATGCCCTAATGGTGCCTCAATAGGCTAGGAAGAAGCTCGGGAAGCCGGGGAGTGATGGGAGCTCAAGAGAATGAGCTATAGTTGCCAGGAAGGAGACCCAATGTGAGTGGGGAGTCAATGGAAAGCTGATAATGCCATGAGCCAAGCTTAAGAGTCGGGAATTCAAGCTTTGATACTAGTTGAAAGGTGAGAAGGATCGAAGCTTGCACTCGAGAGCTATGGCATGAGAGCAAGAGCAAGAAAGAGAGAGACAAGAAATGGGAACTCCAACAGTCACAATGTGTGACCGGTCCTTCCTTTATTCAAACCGTCACTAAAAGAATAAATAATAGAGTGACGATGATGGGCGCCCGCCACCTGCAGTGTGTAGTGGCGGTGACTGTCAATGTAGTAATACATGGGCGACTAGGCGAAGGCACCTTTATCCCCAACACAAGGGGGAGAGAGAGAGAGAGAGAGAGAGAGAGAGAGAGAGAGAGAGAGAGAGAGAGAGAGAGGGGTCGCTGCCACTGCTAATCCACCACAAAAAGAGAGGGGACAACTACAAAGAAGAAGGAGGGAACTCGTGAAGGAGAAGAAGAAGAAGGAGAGAAGTGCGAAATGATTCTTCTTCAAGCTTTGAAGTAAGTGCCAATCCACCACAAAAAGAGAGGGGACAACTATAAAGAAGAAGGAGGGAACTCGTGAAGGAGAAGAAGAAGAATGAGAGAAGTGTGAAAGGATTCTTCTTCAAGCTTTGAGGTAAGTGCATTCTCTCTTCTCTCTTTGTTTTTCTCTTTTCTTTACTTCTCTATTTCTTTTTGTTGATGAAGAGTGTATAGAGAGAAGAAGTGAGAGAGATCAACATGCACAAGGGAGATTGAGAGAGAGAGAGAGAGAGAGAGAGAGAGAGAGAGAGAGAGAGAGAGAGAGAGAGAGAGAGAGAGAGACTGACCGCCAATCCACCACAAAAAGAGAGGGGACAACTGCAAAGAAGAAGGAGGGAACCCGTGAAGGAGAAGAAGAAGAAGGAGAGAAGCGTGAAATGATTTTTCTTCAAGCTTTGAGGTAAGTGCATTCTCTCTTCTCTCTTTGTTTTTCTCTTTTCTTTACTTCTCTCTTTCTTTTTGTTGATGAAGAGTGTATAGAGAGAAGAAGTGAGAGAGATCAACGTGCAAAAGGGGGGAGAGAGAGAGAGAGAGAGAGGTCGCTGCCACCACCAATCCACCACGAAAAGAAAGGGGACAACTGCAAAGAAGAAGGAGGGAAACCGTGAAGGAGAAGAAGAAGAAGGAGAGAAGTGTGAAAGGATTCTTCTTCAAGCTTTGAGGTAAGTGCATTCTCTCTTCTCTCTTTGCTTTTCTCTTTTCTTTACTTTTCTCTTTCTTTTTGTTGATGAAGAGATGTATAGAGAGAAAAAGGTAGACAGATCAACACAAGGGAGATTGAGAGAGAGAGAGAGAGAGAGAGAGAGAGAGAGAGAGAGAGAGAGAGAGAGAGGCTGCCACTACCACTACCATTGCCACCGCATCCACTAAAAGAGAGGGGACAACTACAAAGGAGAAGGAGGGAACCCCCAACCTCTGTCTCTTCTCCATCTTGCTTTTGCAATCACAAGCTCTTTTTCTTCTTGAGCCTAAGCAAGTGATGAAAAAACTCCTTGTGAAATACCTTTTCGAATTGATTATATCTAGCTTTTGTAATCAAAGGATTCAGTTTTTTTTTAAAAAAAATCTGATACACAATTTTTAGACATTAGGTGTAGGTGACATTGGCAAATGAATTATGCAAGAATATTTGGTGCATATAGCTAGAAGAGTGGCAAGGCTACATGCCCTGCCACCTAATTTTTTTCCCCTCTGTAACTGTCGCTATTTGCATTGGAAATTTACTCTGCAACTGTAGCTATAAGCGTCACTATTTGCATTGCTAATCCAATTAGCGTCGCTAATAGTGATGAATTGATCATGTCACTAATAGCAATGCAAATAGCGATGACGGAGGCAATTTTTTCCATGAATAATTCTGTCGCTTTAAACGTCACTATTGGGTCTATATGTTGTAGTGCATGGGGATCCAAAGAGGAGAAGCAATGAAAATCAATTACAGGCCACTCTCTATGGGGCAAGAAAGGAAATGTTAGATATCTAGCCCCCATCCAAATGAACTTAATCAAGATGCCCAAGGACAAAGGAAGACTAGGGCTTTGAATTGACCACATAAAGCATAGCCCTCAAAGAGAAGTTTTAAAAAGATGATGGCCACAGAAAGCATAGCCCTCAAAGACAAGTTTTAAAAAGATGATGGCCCCAGGACATGCCATGGGTGATCATGTTAGTAGACATTATTTTCGCCTCCAATTAGAAATTCTGCAACACATGGGCCATAGATGGGTTAGATATCACATGATTGCATACACTTAGCAAGGTTAAAGCACCAAAAATACTAAGCAATCTACTTAGGACTTGGGCATCAATTTTAAGCAAAATGGAGGGCCAACGAATTCAAGACGACATAGGTTAGAATGAGAATGTCTTATGGTCCACATAGTTCAACCCTCCTCTAACAATACAACTTGGCAGGCAAGGAATACATTTGGTCAAAGTTGAGCATTACCTTTTCAAGCATTGACTTGAGCATAGTGATAGCGATTCCCAGGAAATCTATGCCCCCATGCCACATGACATATCTAGAGCATTGAAAATCTCATGGCTTTGGGTAGCCCAAAATTGCACTGAATTAAACAGTCCCTTGGCAAGCAAGAGAGAGATACTAGCTTTCTATCTTAATGGCAAAGAAATCTCTATAGCTCTTTGCTCAAGCACATTAGGAGGGCCATACTAGACAATGTAATCCCTGGGAATTGGGGAATGGACACCTTGCCGAATTGTTTCACCACGAGCTAGTCCCTTCCTATCCCACTCAAAGATAGGGTCTTCTTGTGGAGAGTAATGACTAGAGCATGGCTCTATGGTTTGAAGCTAAGAAAAAGAGGCATAAAAAATTTCTTATGTGAATGCGGACAAGAAGATTCCCTCATACACATCTTTTGGGATGGTTGTATGCACTCCTCGTTTAGTCCCAAGTACATCAAAATTTTACTGTGCTTGGAAACCCTTCTCGACTCATGGAGACTTGGATTCTTGGAGAAATTGGTAGCATGAGCAAGCACAAATCACTAGTAGTTCATGTAACTAGGATAGTAACACTCAGATCAATTTGGGACATACGAAATGCCAGGGTTCAAATGAGGAATGATAGAGCTTGCATGGCAAAAAATAGCTCTTAAAGCATCTTAGCTCTTGGAAATGGGATGCAAGCTTGGAAATCTGGGCAAAGCAAATAAAGCTAAATATTTGGCTTTCATTCTATAGCCCCAAACATTTTGTAACTAGAGATATTCATTATTAATACAATCATCTTTCACATCAAAACTCTAAGTTTTACAGTGCTTTATCAAGATGTAGAGATCTATTTCCTAACAAAGTTTATGAACAAAATTGGTCTATGCTAACACAAAACTCTAGTGGGAAAAAACCAACCAATTTCTATTCTTCTAGATCGACCACATAAATAAATTTTGAAGAGATTCAAGATTAGTAGACCATATGCAGATTCATGATTGAAATCTCCCATCATGAACTTCTTCCTCCTAATCTTTGTATCAACATATCCATAGATGAATCTCAATAGCTTCTTACATATAAAATTCAAGCTAATACATCTTTGAAAACAAATGTGCATGTCTCTCGAAAGCTAGCTTACAAATGCAATACAAGGAAATTGGGTTATGGGCATGAAACTAGATGCATATTATGATCTAGGAAAAATATCAAGCTTGTTCATTAGCACATCCATACTCACCTCAATAGGTTCATATGTATGCACATTAAAGTTGTGTAATCTAGTTGCACTCATATTGTGATTACAAATGCAAATAACACAAGGAGGTTGCTAGTTGCCTATTGCATGAAAAAAATTGCATTTCTACAACCAACAACTTTGTAGTTTGTTTTTTTATCAAAGCATATGCTCCTATGTTGTTGAATACAAAAACAATATGCTGATTCAACATGATTCAATAAATTTCACAACAGATTACACAATTCTATAAACCGATAGCACAGTTCTACACATGCACACACACACAAACACATGTGTGTTTGTGTGTGTGTGTGTGTGTGGCTACAATGTATACTATATATTAGCCAAAGGCCACAAAGTTTGGCTTGTATTGCAAACCTTGTTTATCTAAAATATAGGCCATATATAACTTATAAAATAAAAAGTCTCTCTAAAATATTGTAATATTCCTGCGTGTGAATGAGGGCTAATGGGGGGAAGCTTAAAGGTTATTAACCTTTAACATTTAAAAAAAAAACGAAAAAATAGATAGATGAAAAAATATGCAGTCACACGCTCCAAATTTTTACCATCACGACCACTGATCGATGGCTTCTCAGCCTTCTCATGGCGAGCTGCCTAGGAGGTATCGCAGAGTGAGAGAGAGTTCGGTGCCGGCAATCATAAGTCATAACCGCGAGTTAACAGGACGATTAATAGCATTTACAAGCTATATAAGCTTTGGCTAAAGGCTTAGTTGGCAGGTCTTTCTCGTTTTCCTCCAAAGCTGGGCAACCGAGAGAGAGAGAGAGAGAGAGGTAAAGGAAAAATACATCATTGACTCTCCAACAAATATTTCAACCTTCCCCTAGCACACCTATTCTTGTGCGAGTATTATTGTGAATCTTATTAATCATCTCCTTGAAGCAAGCTCAAGCTCATCCTTCACGATGTGGCAAGTGAAGATTTGAGAGGGGACTCTATAGGAGAAGCTTGACCTTTGAACAAGAGGTGATATGGCACCTAAGAAATGACCTTCTGACTCAAAGCACACGAGTGTGACTACAACAACTAGTCCAACCACATGGCAAGCTTTCCAAGTGCCTTTAAAAAAAGTTGGACTTCCTTTTTCCTAAGCAAAGTAGAGCAGGATAGGTGATCTAATAGCTAAAGATAAGCTACAATTTGGTAAAAGCAAAGATTAGACTAGTATGATTAGTAGCACAATTTTCTTAAATAGTATGATTTACTTAATGAAAAAATCCATGTTGATGTACTCTAAGGAAGGATAAGTTGTGGATTGTACCTTCTTTTGCAAAGTATCCAAAGGACATTCTTTTGGATTGATGAAGTTGTATTTGAGAAAAGGCTTACTTTTATGGAATATTCAAAGTGACTAATAGATTGATATTACAAAAAATGAATATTTTCTTTAAAAATGATGATAGGTTGATTGCCTTAATTAACCACATATTCAAGAATTTGAGAATTTTCATAAAGTTTGGAAATTCCTAATGTGATTAATATTTAGACACATAGTTAAATCTTATCCCCTTACTTGAATGTGAAATTTTTCCTAGATACTATATAAGCAATCCCCCCAAGTTTCACTCTCGAATATGGGGTTAAGATTTAGCCACTTGGTCAAATATTTACTCCTTATTTGAAAGTGCAACTTGGGAGATTCCTAAATTCTCTAATATGGTATTGACTGTATATTTGTATAAAAGATCTTGTGCCCTCATGGACAAACTCCTGATTCCTTACTAAACCTCCCCCAAGGTTAGTGGAAAAGCCCTTCATCAAGTCCGGTTTGACCATGTTAGAGGCTAGGATGACAAGAATCAATGCTAGATAAGTTGTTAGGTGACCATATCAGCGAATTAGGAAAGTAGGTTCAAGTCAAATATATATGGGTTATGATCAAAACCTTGCATTCCAAAGTGGACTCAAGCAATCTTAGGTGACAAATCCCATGTTACTCTAAGGATTACAAGAGGGTTCACTTAGGATTGTCTCTTGAAGGGCTACTAAAATTGTGCCAGTAAGGGTATCTCGGTTGGCACCTAGTCTAGCTTGTGGTATTAAAAAAGGCACTATTATGTGCATATGAATTACTAAATTATATCTAGTCTGAAAATCTATAATCATACTCTAATCCCTCCTCATTGCCAAGCTAGTGTCTTGATGGAGGAAGAAGTGCTAGCTGGACTTGGATCATGACTTCTAGAAGCTCATCAAGTTTGATGATTAGCATTATGTGAGGGCTTGATGGTTTGGATGTGAAAGCAGCATTACTTGATTCCCTATAATAGATTACACTTGTAAACAACCACATTAATGCATTTCTTGAACTAAAAAAGACACAAGTATGTCTATAATCATACTTAACATTGCATCATAAAACTCACGTCTACACTTATCTATATTTAATGAAGGACAAGTTTGAGTTTTGACACATTTTCAAATACATGGTTACATCTTTTTTTGAAAGTGGAGAAAGGAATCTTGTGCATATTGTATATATAGTCTTGGGTTTTTGCAATAGATAGGAAGATAGGATATATAAAACTAGAATACTTATAACACTTGTTTACATGTGGTGTTAGTTTGTTTGTAAGGGCTTCCTATAATCAAGACTAAGGTCTTAGGAGATTATGAAAGTTTCAATTTTTTTCAAGTGCCACAAATGAGGCCTTAAATGCAAGAGCACATGGAAGAGAGGAGGGTTGAAGGAAACTCAAAGGAGCTTGGCCTTGGCATGGCAATTAAAATGAATTTAGATTTATTTGAGGTAGGGGTGTACACCCATCACAAGTTAAGGTCTTGGTTGTGGGCTTATGAGTTATATGAGTAGTATTATGAGAAAGAGGGGCTTACAATCTTAAAATATTTCTTTTATAAGCATTTGTAGTAAGGGTAATATTGTGAAAAAATGAGTCATTTGGCTATGTGTTGAGATAATGAGGCTTTGAGATTATTGAATCATTAAGGTCTTGCACCATGATGGAAAGATTATCCTTATACCCTATTGATAAAGTTAAACAAGATAAGTCAAAGAGGATTAATAGTTCATAAGGTGATTTGGCATTCTTGCATACTTGTCACATGGCAATATCTGCCAAGGCATTGATAGGATGGACCATGATAAAAAGACTATTTAAGGAAGCAATCTAATTGATGGCAATATTACATATGGAGGATTGTTATGATGTTTCATTACTTTCTTCCCTTGTCTTCTATCATCATCATAATCATATTACGGTATTTTCCTCTCACATCTTATGAATTGTACACTAAACCTTTGAAGAAATTGAGCCTTATGGTCCCTAAAGTTTTTAGAAGATTACTTTGGAGGTACCTGATGACATCGGACCTTATTACTAAGGCCCGACTCTCCCAGTTTGTGGCCCTCTCATTGCCTTTTATCTCATATAGTAAGCAATCTTGCTTTGCTCTAGGTAACACTGTTCTGATGACACCTTGAGGATTGAGGAAGGCTTTGTCTCTTCCCTATCATGGGGAATCCTTTCGATGAGCTTGCCAGCTCTTTTCCAATGCTAATGTTCTGAAGCTCTTACACAGAGACAAATCAAGATGCCAAATGGGTCATCACTATATCTAGAGTCTATGTCTCCATGATCTCTAATTCTTTTTGGAAACAACTATGTTAGCTCTTTCATGGCATGTTTATGCCTGCCAAGACTCTATCTAATTATATGTCTAAGGAATTATTCACTGCTTCTAGAATGGTTCTTGAGTGCATAACCATTGACTAGAGTTCCTATCTCCTGGGGCTAAAATGGATCAATATTTTATCAGGGTAACTAGAGGTAATGTGACTAACGTCACGTATGGCTCTTATTTACATGTTTTCTTGACAATATACTTTGCCCCTGCCAAAGAAATTCAGCCCCACTGCCTAATAACCCTCCAGTGGTTCCCTCTCCTTCCGTTGAGGATTCTGAGCCTATCCTTGATCATGACTCCCCTCCTTCTTTGGTCATTCAGAGAAAGCTCTTAAAGCGAGTAGCACAAATAGTTTTTGCTTGTGTTCCTCCAATCCATGCTACATCTAGTAGTACCCTTTCTCCATGCCTCACAACTCTAAATTTATTCAGGGCACACAAATATGGTAGTTTGGAAGCTTTCCAATCCAAGAGTTATTGGTGTAGGTCTGCACTTCTACTAGGTCAATAGTGATGTGATATTGATTCTTCCTCCATTTGAAGAAAATTTGCAAGGTTGATTTGACCATCAGCTCTACTACCATGGGGGACTGAATGATTATATGTGTTGTCCGTGAATCCAAGGATGTATCAAAGACTATGTGGTAGTAATATTTCTATGACTATCTTTGTTGTTGTAAGATTTGTGCAATACTTTTGGAGCAACATAATAGGTGCTTTCCACAAGATCATTCAACCTCTCATTTGGTCTGATGAAATCAGGTAGCCCAAAGTCAATGGCCTTTAGCTATGCATTCTCGTTATTGTTGTAGAGTACTCTCGGATATAATACTTATAGCTCTCAACTACATTAGGCTCACTATGCGAGAATGTAAACCATTGGAGAAAAAGGCAAGCTAAAGTACCTTGTTCTACAAGGTAAGAAAGTTTATAGTGTAGTGTTTTCTCAATTCTAACTATTGATGCAAGCTACGAAATGTGACATGATTGAAAATCTTGTTGCTAAATCTCATACATGAGAATTTGGGAGCTTATTTAGAGGATTTACTCGCATTTAAAAAAAGAGAAAAAATGAAGATGACTTCATAACCCACTCTATAGCTCAATCCTATTCTACAAAGCTTTATAGTATTGATATAGTATTGAAGAAGGGATGTTCAATTGTTTAAATGCTTCATCTTTGAGCAAGGCATATCTTGAAACAAATAAATGCTACATGCTTGATTGTCTAGCTATTATCTATGGGTAGAACACATTACTAAACTCAAAGAAAGAAAGGATGCAAGTGTGGCTATAGAGGATTTCATCTCATCTCAAAAAAGACCAGAGCATATATACATCACAAGAATATATATAGAATATGATGCATAATCTAGCAAGGGTTGTAGAACTCTTACTCAAAATGGGTCTCTCTCAGTGTGAGGAATGAATAAGGAGGGATGGAAACTCGAGGAAGTTACTACATGTATATCCTCTACATCACATGCATTCAAGGCCTATTTATAAATATCCTTATCTGTGAAATTTTCTTGAATAAAAACATAACCCTTTTCTATTCAATCTATAAATAACCCTATTATATTATGCCCTTCTATATGTAAAAAATGTATAAAAATGGCATTTTAAAAATACCTTATTTTGAACCCACATGATGCACACATATATTTATGAGTAGCTTACCCGAGGATGGACAATTCAACAAGCTACAATACGCTATGAATTCTCTCCATCAAATGTTCTCTTACAACTCGTTTCCATCATCATTAACACAACACCATCTTTCCATAAGATAGCTTTATATACCTTTGGACTAGTAGCAAAACACACAACATTCTCTAGCATAAGCATTTATATAGAAGACATTGGTGAGAGCTTTCCTAGAAGCATTCGCATGCTCAAATTCTTCATGAGTGATATTTCTATAGAGATTCTCTTTCCTTTATTTGATGGTATAAAGGCGTATGATCATATTCAATACACAAAACTAATAAAAATGTCAATAATCTATAGAAAATTGCCCATCTATAGACATCACAAGTTATCTTTCCATGGAGACAAAAAGCATGGGGACACGAAGTTGATGTTTTCCATCAAGACAAGGAATATATTCCTTTGCAATAGCCAGAGCCAGCTTTCACTCCAACAAGCATTAGATAATACTCTTCAATTATAGAATCTTACTAGAGCTTTGAATCTATTTTGGGATGTTGCATTCTTCTCTGCAATCAACAAAGACATATAATTTGTTGCAATTTTGGCAAGAAGCCTAAGATCTACCTCTCTTAGTTGAGAAGTGCTATTTGAAGGTTTCTAAGTACTATCTCTCCCTTTGATACAATTATTGATAGAAGCTCCTCTAATGCAGATGAAGAGTAGCAATAGAACTCCTATCAAAAGCTCAATATCATAGAGATCTGATGATATGCTCAATTGTAGGATCATTTGCCAAATTTAAGAACAAAGTAACTCTCTCATTGATCCATTTTCTTCAAAATCATTTTTTAAAAAACCTAAGGAGTTTCCATGTTCACTCCCACTCCACAAGCTCCACAATTGGCCCTTCCCATGTCCAATGCCTTTGAATAATATGTCCTTTGATTTAGGTAGAGTGGCTAGCTTTGCAACTCCATGTGCATTACATGCTGGGCACTATAGACTTTAGCATATTTCCAATTGAACATTGACAACTTCAAGCTTAGAAGGATAATCATTATTTGAAAGATAAAACTGCTATCAATGCCTTGAGAAGACACTACAAAAATGCCATTTGATTGAAGGAAATAAGGATTAATTCATGTCACGATCCTTGGTTTTATATCAACTAGTTGATCTGCTAAGTGGCCAAGGTTAATTCCTAATCTAATCAATAACTAGTGTTATGTCTCCATCTTTACAAGACTTGTGATGGCTATGCTTCTACAAGCATCATGGAGCTATTGATGGAATACATGTACAATTGGGTCTAACCTTCTTATAGAGCAAGTGCAACATTATGATGCTACTATTGGACAATAAAGTAGCAACAACATTATGTATAGTTTAAGTAGCAACATGATTGCAAAATGAGAAGCTATTGCACTATTTTCAAGCTATTTCATTGATTTTCAAAGTGTTATCTTACTTATGAAAACCAAAATCACATGACTATTTTGAACCCAAGGATGGAGTATTAATTTGGAACGTAAAAACTTGCTTAACTACAAGCTTTGCTTCTTGCTTATATGCACACCCTAATCATAGAGTCTACTAGTTAATATAGCAAACTCTCTAGAGCACTTTCTCTTTCTCAAAAATGTGTGTCACATCAAAGCTCTTGAAAAAATGAGAGTAACAATATTTTTTTAAAAAGGAAAGCTCCAAACTTGACAAAAGGAATTGATTATGATACAAAGAATGGAACATGCATTCATGACTACATACATGTGACAAATCTTATTGATAATTAAGTGAAGGCTTTAGAAAAGTTGGTGATTGCAAAATACATTAAATATCGAGTTGTATAGGTCACATAACATGAAGAATTTAGTGTTTAGAGAAGGCAAGGATATCGATTCATTGAAGGCATCACAAGAAAATGTAGAGACAATTTTCACTAATTTTCATGATTGGGAAGTTGATTTACTACTATTCAAACTCATGTGTTGTGATAATGATATATTTGCTAGAGTTGAGGTAGCTAGTGCATTGACAACACTCTCATTGACTTTACAAGTGGTAAGGTGGCTTTTGTATGATGCTAGTGCATTACCTATTTTGCAATAAAGTTCAATAGTAGTACCCTCATGAGAATCTATGCAAGGAAACCTTGCTCAAGCATTAGAAGAAAATGCAATGGGTGCTTTGGCAAAAAAAATTTACGGTATGTCTGTTGTAATCACAAGTATTATAGAAGACATTTGAGTCTAGCAAGCTAGATATAGAAATGGCTGACATGATTAGTGTATTGGTATATGCACTTATGATTTTTTATGATACCATGATGGCAAAAAAAATGGTAGATACACTTAGGTTTGATTACCATGGTTAATGGAACAATCCAAGACGACCTCATGCAATCACTGATAAATTTATGTAGTATTCGCCATGGGCATTGGCACGTTAGATCTATTGTTAAACTAAACCATGAGTAAAAGTTGGATGATTATGTTGGCACAATTTTATCTAATGGTACTTCAACTAGACACCTTACTAGTGACTAGATCTGAGAAGTGTATGCTCAAGGGCTATGCTATAAACTTGTTAAACTAACAGTGTTCCATCATAAAGACAAATATATGGCAGAGAACACAAATATACTATTGGAAATCAAATATTTTGATGGAGGATGAAGATAATAATTTTGAAGAATATCTTGATGTAGGTCAATAGAAAGATAAAGGGTCTAAAGGAGCAACCTATGAAGATTTGGAAGATCATATTCAAAAGTTCCTTGAAGACTAGCATAAGAAAAACCATGATTTTTTATTTGATTCAGTTGCTTATGATTTAATGATAGAGATGCAAGAATAATATTGACAAAAAGTTCTCAAAGAGAGCTTTGTTTGGAGCTAAAGCATGTCTAATTCAAATCAACCAACCAAAAGTTATTATAGATTTAGTGCAGCAAGGTTTGCAGTGGACAAGAATGTGTCTACATCTAGGAGGAGCTCTATGCGCTAAAGAATTTTGACCAAGGTTGGATTTTTAAGTTTCCCAATGGATATATATACCTTGTAATTTATTTCCAACGATATAGCTATAATTCTTTTAGTGAACTCTTGAAGCTTAGGCCAATTTTTATTAGGTCTATGCATAGTAGTACTCTATCCCTTTCCACCACTTGGAAAAACATTAATAAATACCATAATTTTTTTAAAGGAAAAAAACATATGAGTGGGGATGAAATGTAAGGAACTAAATTAGGGGCATATTTGAATAAATAATTATTAATGCCACATTAATATAAGTATAAAATATATGAAGGGCACTTGTATAGGCATCGTTTGAGTATACAAGTTTATTCTTTCACCTTTTCAAGCTTCTCACCTATCCTTTTATGGTTGCAAGCCATCTCTCTCTCTTCTTCTAGTATTTCTCTCTCCTTTGCACTCTATTTCTCTCTTCTCTATGGCCTTCTCTCACCTCTTTCTCTCTCCTTCTAGTATTTCTCTCTTTCTATAGCCTTCTCTCACCTATCCTTTTATGGTTGCAAGCCATCTCTCTCTCTTCTTCTAGTATTTCTCTCTCCTTTGCACTCTATTTCTCTCTTCTCTATGGCCTTCTCTCACCTCTTTCTCTCTCCTCTCAATCCCCTTCATTACAATACGTAAACACAACAAGTTTGTGTATACAATTAAAAATTATTTGTCCCTTCTTATTTATGACTACTCGATCTATCTCATTGTTAATCATGTATGAGAAGCAAGGAGGAGTCATGGGCATTCCAAGCCTATGTGGTATAGATATGTTGGACACGGGGATGTGCAATCACTATGGGATAGATTCTCCTCTTTGCTATAAGTTCTTGGCTCATAAGCCATTGTATTGATGTTGACAGTTGGGAGAGTGAGAATATGGTCAAGGACAAGGGAGTGGAAGGTGGATTTAGTGTAGTAGAATCTGAATCCTAGAAACTACAGAGTGTAATTGCCAAAGCATACAAGACTGTAGTTGAGTGTATCTAGTTTCTACCCCCTATTGAGTGTGGCAAAGGAGTCTTTGATGGCCTAGCAAACTTGGAATAGACTTAGGAACACATTGAGCAATGGATTGGGAAAGATTTCTCTACTAAGCAAAAGATCCTTGTCTCTCTTGCACCAAAGTGTTACTACCATCACCAGGGTTCTCACTATAAGTAAGATCACAATCCACGGAGCAATAAAATGAGAGCATTAGCTTTTCTCAGTTTGAACTAAGTGCCCTAAGTTTGCTCACAATGTCAAGCGTGAGAATGTAACCATGCAAAGTGACTGACTCGCTCTCTATGATGGCTTTGTAAGAATATGAATATCTTCTTGTTTGACATTTAGTGACCTTGGTCATAGTATCCTCTCTCTCCTCCACTTGGAAGCATAAAGTCATTTATTAGCATACTTAGTGTACTTCCTTTCTACCTTTCTATCTCTCCACTACTCCCTTTCACTCTCTTCCTCAAACTTAGCTTGACAAAACTATTCCTCTCTTCCTCAATGTAGCTCAAACAATTGACAACACTCTCATAAGAGAAGAGACCTATGAAACTCTCTAGCAAGGATTATTGTCATCTTCTCTCTACTCTCCTCTATTCTCCCTCTCTTCCATTAGGGGAGTTTTGAGGTCTCGAAAATGCCTTTTAGGAGATAGAAAGAGAGTGCTCTAGACCAATAGGAGCAAAGCCTCTGTAACGAAACTTTTATTTTTTAAAAGGTAAAAAATTATTTTACAAAAGATACATATATAATAATATTATGAATTTGTATTATCAATATCTATTTTTAGCCTCTTATATTCATGATTATGATATTCTTTGCATTCATGATATACAGTCCTGGCCTCTTTTATTTAATGATATATCTGAATTAATGATAATGACAACTTTACTCTAAATTCAAATTAGTAAAAATCTTGGCACATATTTATTTCCCTCCTTTCTTTTGTCCCTCTCATGGTAGCCTAGTCTCTTCTCTCTCTCTCTCTCTCTCTCTCTCTCTCTCTCTCTCTCTCTCTCTCTCTCTCTCTCTCTCTCTCTCTCTCTCTCTCTCTCTCTCTCTCTCTCTCTCTCTCTCTCTCTCTCAGTGTGTGCTATGGATACAGAAATTCGACCTTCAACCACGCGTCCAAGCTCCCAAATCACAATTATATCAATGTTTAACTCATTCCAAAAAGATGGAAGATGGATTCCTATAATCATTAGCAAAGGTAGTTGGATCACCATGCAATAGGTAAACCGTGGGAAAAGGTGAAGATATGAGAGCTTGTTCATCTCTACTTGGAAGGGTAGAATCCAAGATTTCATGCTTGAAGTAAATAAGAATAGGATAAAAGAGGTTTTGGTGCAACATGTGTTTATGCATAGAGAGGTATATTTGGAATCTAGAAGTTCAAATCTTCCAATGCATAAACCAAATTGTAAGGATTTGATTCTTAAAGTCTTTCTTTTCTTGAACTTGGTTTAGGGTTTTCCATTATAACATTTTTTCATTTGTCTTGTACATGTCTATCCCTCTAATCTTAAGGAATGGCAACCGGTTGAGTCTATTGTTGATGTGATTGATGTGATGCATGGCTTAATTGGAGAAGAGATGTACAAAGGTAGAAAGAAGATAAAGCTTGGAGAGAATGGAATATATAGCCAATGGGGATCAATATACCCCCTTCCTTTCCCAGATTTTTCAAGCTTTGAGTGGCCTTTGCCAAGTCTAGCTACTAGTGAGGGCTATAGATGTAAAATACTTTCTGAGATACCGAGAGCATTAAAACCTAGTACCTTAAGTAGGCGAAGCAAAATTGCTTTGTTCATGCCTATTAATATATTTGTTGACTTCTTTTCTAATGCTGAGATTAAAAAATCAAAGGCTATACTTTCACTTAAGAGACTAACATATGATCATGTTATACAATTTGTTGATGAGAGATGGGACACTTAAACAGAAGGGAAAATTATATGTAAGATAGATCAATTCTCTATAGCTTGTAAATATATGATTGCTAGTCAAATTTCATCCTTAGCTTTTATTATAGTAGATAGCATTATGTTGGCAGAAGTCTGGTCGCTTTAGACCAAAATCTTGATAATTTTAGCAAAGATTCTATAGTGGATCTTGATGTTTGGTACAATGAGGACATTATTGCAATTCTAAAGGTTAGATCATCATGTACGCTACATCAAGTGAGGATGGATTTACAAAATAAAGATATTGAACTACCATACTCATTTGTGTTCCAACTTAATAACAAATGAGCAAGTTTTTATTTCATATTATATCCACTTAGATATATATCTGATTTCACTTCTTGATTAATAAACATTTGTAACATATTTTTTCATAGATATCAACGAGAAGAGAGAAGAATATACAATGCAAGGATATTGAAGAAAATATCTCTTTACTATCAATATAAAATACATCTACAAATTTTTGTCAGCCATCTACATGACTTATACACAAGGGCTTACAATCTGAGGCAAAGCTACATTTTTTGAGAACTTTTCTTAGGAGAAGGGGCATCCTTTCTAGGAGTCCTTTTGCCTATCTTTGATGCTTTGGTTGTTGAAGACATAGCTTTACTTGATGTAGTTACATGCACCTCCTCTCCTTCAATGTCCAAGCCCCCACTATTGTCCATTCTTGTCGGTTGTATACAATTGGCCATTATGTACTTCAAGAGCCTTGCTCTTATTTACCAAACGTGCTCACTTGTATAGCAATCTCTTGTAAACTATCATACATTTGTAAGAAAACATTTTTAGTTTATTGTTATTTTTTACAATGGACTATGTTGTAATAAAACTCTATCTTAAATTTTAGTATGCTTCACATTACCTTTATAAGTTTATCATCGTTGAGATAAATAAACTAAACCAATCTTCTGGCGTTTACAATTACTCTACAGTCCCACAAGAGTAACTATTATCCTAATGAGGACACTGCAATCAACAATATAAAGTAAAACTATGAAACTAGTTTATGGTAGTTTTTATAATAAATTTTCTTAGTATGTTCCAACTATATTAATCAAGAACTTATCGCAACTTGTCTATATTGCATTGTTGCAAGTAAGTTAGAAGGCATGTGACAGCAACCCTCCCACGAATATAATCAACCACAAAACTAGGAACAAAGCACACAAAATCTATGTGTATGGCTCTGCCATTAATCTTAAACCTGAAAAGAAACCATAAATTTATCTTTTATTAATAAACAAATTCGTCATCTTCATCCATAGCTTCAATCATTATGCAAGAACAAAAGGGAAAATAGAAATTTCTGCACAAAAGACAGAGGAGAGACGAGAGAGAACAATTTTTTTGCACCACCAAAAAGAGAATATGCAATTGGAGGAGAGAGAGGGAAGGGAAAGAGGCACATAACCACTCGTGCACTCCATCCCACCTCTTCCCCAAAAATCACACCCCTTTGTATCTTACTATTTCTTTGAAACTTTGATACATTTGATATTATAAGGCCTTTGGCCTTTAATTTTGAGTACTATTCCTACCCTTTACAAATGCTTGCACATAACACTTTTGTGTATACCATTTATTTATGATTGTGGATGTGGATGTGGATGTGGGTGTAGCCCCCTCATGTAAGTGTGTATTTTAGTAATTTTGAAACAATGTAAATGTTATCCCCTTTACAAAAGATGAAATTGTGATATATGCATTGACATTTTTATGCCTTGTTTTTATGCTTCTTTGGCTGTCATCATTTTCTTCCACACACTGAAATGTGAAGCGTCCTCACGAACCTTGTTAAAGAAGAACCATTGTCTAACACAAAACAATTCCAAACTTGTTAGCAAAACAACTTCAATCACTAGGCCTAGCCATAGTAGGGTATGGGACTCCAAATCCATGACCACCAGAGTAAGGGAACTCCTGCCTCAAACACTCCCACACTGAAAAGTTAGCATACTTGTTGAAGGATAGGGTTCAATCTTCCATAAGGGATCATGAGTACAACTCCTCCATTCCAATATGGAAAAAAAACATGACTCCATCTTTATGTAGCTCAGAGGGTGATCGAAGAAAGGGACTATTGTCGATAAATTTTAAGTTAAACGGATGAAACATGAGGATGGCTTAAATGGACAAGAGAAAGCTTACACCCACGTCACACTAGAAACAGTGCATGCCTTAGTCGCAGGCCTTAGTCGTATGAAATGCGAGGAGACCTCACATGGACAAGAGAAACCTAGCACCCGTCGTGTTTCATACGTTTGGCATTTTTGGGGATGATTTGGTAGGACTATTCAAGTGATTTAGAACTAACTCATATTTTAGCAAAAAATTTACATTCTTGCGTGTTGGGTACGTATGTTGTCAATGAAACCTTCTTTAGTACCCTTCTCGTACCCTTGCACGGAAGATTAATTTTGTCCTGCGATCAAATTAGCATTGTGTTGGTGTGGTTGAGCATAAAGAGGGTTTTGTCTTCGAAAAAACTCTTTTGCAGTTTAAAAATTGAGTTTATAACGATGTTGGTTTACATGTGTGGCTGCTATTATGCGTAGTTAATTTCACACGCACAACTAAAGATTATTTTGCTTGGGAAGTTGTGCCACATGTCACTTACTTTTTCAACATGATAGCGCTTTTATGGCTTCGATTTTTAAGTTTTTTTGTTTTTTTTCATTTTAAGCGCACATCCTCCGAATTAGTATAGCGTACTTTTTTATCAAGTATAGTGACCGTTGGCATATATATATGAACAATTAGGTTCAGGTTTTGGTTACTATTTCTTTCACGTATCTTATCTTGTCTTCGACCAGCTTTTTATCTTGTAAGAATCACAAGACAAACCAAGCATATGCTTACAAGAAACCATTTATTCTTAGAAGCAAGGCTTGCAAATATTAGATATCACACTTTTCTTAATATTTTTCTCTGCAATCCTAAATTTTGAGGGATTGAATATGTTAAATAGTTTAAGAGGAGAAAGATACATCAGGGACTTAGAAATTTTGTAATGGTTTTACTTTGTTTTTCTATCAATATTGGTCTGGTACATATGTTAAACGATGGGGTTTTGATGTTCTTGACGCATTGTTTTGTTCAAATTTTTTGGATGTATAAAATGCGATTTCGTCAAGTTTTTTTTTATAAGTGACATGTGAAATGCAATTTTGTGAATTGTGAGATAGTGTGAATTATTATTTTCGCGTTTCATGAGTTGAAAATGTTAAACAAAGTTTGATCGATGAGGCTTGGAATTTCATGCTTTCTCTGTTGCATTAAGTTTTAATTCATTTCATTCATCTTGTATTTCCTAAATTTTCTTAGCAATCTTTCTTTAGTCTATTATATATGAGAAAATGTGGATTTGTATATTATGACCCTTATTTTTGTTTTTCTGGATTTTCTTTTGTGAGTAATCAGGATGACTAAAAGGAAGTTTTCTTTAGAGGGAATGGTGGAGGAGGATCTAAAGTTCACTTGTGATAAAAAGATGTTTGATTTTCTTCATGTATGAAGAGAAACTGAAGTCTCCATTAGAGGAGAAACCAAAAAGTTAAATAAATCTATATAATGATAGTCTTCTTGAAGAAGCTGAAAGCCCTAAGGTATGAAAGATCATTCTAAGATATCCATTGTGATGTATATTAGAGTAAGTTATGCATATACACAAATATTTTTGGATATTTATCTACTAACATCTTATACTATTGTGGTTTATTGTGCAGATAGAAATTGAAGATGCAGAACTTTCTTGGAAGAGCCAAGGGCTCAAGGCCATTGAAGCATGGAAAAAGTCAAGGCCTTGGTCATTATATTGGAAGCTTAAATAATCAAACAATTTCAATTTATCATAGCAGGTTGTCAAGCTCTCCAAGCTTACCAATAATGGCTTTGAAAGTTGTATCCAAGGTGATTGGATCCCAAGCTTTCAATAGAGGTTTAGATAAGATAATTTTGGTGGAGAAGGAAGAAGTTGTAAGAATTTTTGGCTTCATGCCTAGATAAAGAGGATCTAGGGCGACAGGATACTTTGGAGTTCTTGGCTCTTATTTGCTCTCCCATGTAGGAGATGCCAAGAATTTGAAGCTCCTTCCAAGCTATAGGAAATAAGAGTTCTTGAAATGTAGAGGTCTCATCGAGTGGGATGAAACAAAAGATTCCCTTAGAGGACCTTGTGAATTCCTTGAAACTAAAGACTCTTCTGCAATAGAGTCTGACTAAAAAATGTTAAGGGTTTCTTGAAACCCATCTTTTTCCATCTCTTTGTCTAGTTTGTAACTATTTAGAATATCTTTGCTTTGCGCATGAGTTTAAATATCCCTCTTTTCTTCTTTGGATAATAGTGGATATAGTCCTTGCCAAAGATTATGTATTACATGACGTGATTATATGTTTGAGCTTGGATTTGTGCCAAATTTGTCTGTAGAACCATTGAAAGACCTCTAATAAATTGTTTGATTTGTATCTTCCACCTCCATGTCTTATGTGTCTACAGTATTTTGTTTTTACTTGATAATGTGATTTTTCCATACCTTGGGTTGATCAAATAGATAGAGATCCATATTTCTTGATAAAATATAGAGCATGGCTGTATAAAATATGTTGCATAGTTTACAAATAAATAAATTCAATTAGAAAACCCTATATGAGTCAAACAATAAAGAGACATATACATGCAAATGTCTTACCATATAGTGAGTGAAGTGTTGATTATCCCAAGCTTCTATCATTACCTTTTTAAAAAGGTTCAATTGATTTTTGAAGTCTTTGAGATTATCATCATTCCACTCTATTTTATCTCAATAAAAGAATATTTTGTCTAGTGTTTCCCAAACATTAGCTTTTCTATTTCGAGCTTATCCATTATCAACATGATCCTTAACTGCATTATGTAGGCACTTCCATTGATTATATCTAATAGTTGAGCCACCATTCCTAGAGTTTATCTTACCAAGTCTCCCATGAAAGTCTAGGAACCTTTTAGCCTTCACTCCACCAATAGATAGATTTTTGGAGACACAATTGCCATCCTCAGACTTTTGAAGATTTGGTTCAATAACAACATTACCACCATACAAACCTATTGCAGATGAGACTTTTTCAATCTTTGTTATAGCATCTGTTCTAGCTAATAATGGCTTCATCTTCCGTGCAAATCCTATATAAAGATGAACAAGCTTTTCAATTATCCTACAAAGTGCATGAAGTGTACAAATAAGGGCATTCACTAAAGGAGTATCTAGGACTAGCTTAAACTATGGATCCTTGTTGTGCCTCGAGGGAGCTCTATTCCAATTGATTGAGTTCAACTCTCTAACTAGGGACATGCAATATAGGCAAGGAGATCTAGAGTTGGCTCCCTTTGATACATTATATATACATTTAAGTGTCTTTAAGTCACCAGCTATGTGCCACTCAATCTTATAGTTCCCAAATCCTTCAACAAATACCTCTTCTCTTACTTGTTGTCTCTTAATAACATCAAGTATTGGTGTTCGATGAAAAACCCAATACAATATATCAAAATCCTCTGTATCTACTTCGAATGCTCCTGGCCACCAGATGTTGTGCTTCGATTAAACACTGAATGACATTGATTGATTGTAATGATCTGATGAAAGTGCTCTATTCATCAAGGCAACAGAGACCCTCTCTAGTTTTTTACATTTTAGAATCTCACTTTCATCAAGTTTAACCACAAATCTAGCCACCCCTTGTGCCTCTTCTAATGACAAGTCATAGAATCTAATCATTAAGCATTGTAGGGTGGGAAAGTCAAGGAAAATATTATTAAATTCATTGAATACAACTTCATTTTTCTTGCAATTTAAGCTAGCCTTGATATGGAAAGGCTCACCCAGAATCTCCATTACCTTATTATTCACTCTCTGTCTAATAGTTTTAATCACAAATGGCCTTGAAAGTATGTAATTACATACTTGTCCTTGCTTCATATTTGACTATAAAAGTTGAAAAAGTTGTATATAAGTATCTCGACTGATACCAATATTATCTAGTGTCTTCTGCACTAACTTAGTATCCAAAGAGAGATCCTTTATAAATGACTCCAAGCTTTTTTTTTTTGCCTTTTTAAATTTCTTCTTCTCCAAAACATCTTTTGAAACTACTGAAGGAAGAAGATGATAATAAAACTGAGATGCTTTCAAAGAATCTCTTTCACTTGCATTCGATTGAAGAAGAGACCTAAGCCAAATCAACATCACAAATCAATACAATTAATTATAAACAAAGTCACTATCCAACTCAATATGAAGATGATAGAGAGGCCTTTTACTAGAGCTACAGAGATCATTGGATGTTTGATCCATAGCTAAGGATGTGATTAGAAGATTGGATCGAAAAAGTATGCGAATTAGAAATAAGAAGGAAAATGAAGAAGAAATTAGTAAGAATGGGAAAGAAAGAAGAGAGTGAGAATGGAGGAAAGTAATAAAATGTCAAACAAAATTCAAATTGAATATTAGTTTTCACTTTAATGAGGATGAGTAAAATCTTCATTATGACAATCTTTGTCACCTTATGGCAGCCTAGATTTCTAGGTTTGATGTGACCACAAGAATATCACGACATGGTCTTATTAATTTTTTAAATATATTTACTTACCAAAATATACATTTTTTTAAAAATAAGAAATAAAATTATTTCCTAAAATATTTTCTCTCTCTAGGATCACTTACAGGGCATTTTCGGAACCTCAAAACTCCCCTGATGTCTCTTTCTCTACTCTCTACTTTCCTCTTACATCTCCTCTTTCTTATCTCTTTTATATTCTCTTTTCTCTTCTCTCTCTCTCTCTCTCTCTCTCTCTCTCTCCCCCATTTTCTCTCTTTTATACTCTCTTTTCTCTCTTCTCTTTTCACTCTTTACTCTCTCTACTTTACCTTATTTTCCCTTTATCTTCTTCTTTAACTCTCTTTGCTCTCTTTATCCTCTCTCTTTTTTCTTTATCCTCTCTTTATTTTCTCTCTCTCTCTCTCTCTCTCTCTCTCTCTTTCTCTCTCTCTCTCTCTCTTCTCTCTTTTCTATTCTCTCTCTCCTATCACCTCTCTCTTCTATTATCTCTTTTCTTTCTCTTCTCTCTATGCCCTCTCTCTTCTCCCTACTCTCTCCTTCTTGCTACTCCCTTCTATTCTCTTCTCTCCTCTCCTTTGTTTTTTTCTCCTTGTCCTCTCTACTCTCTTCTCTTCTCTTCTCTTCTCTCCTCTCATCTCCCTCCTTTGCTCTCTCTTCTCTCTTTTGATTTCTTTCTCCTCTCTCTACTTTTTCTCTCTTCTCTGTATCCTTTGCTCTCTTATTTGTCTCCTCTCTCTACTTCTCTCTTGTCTTCTCTCTCTACTCTCTCTCTTCTCTGTACTCTCTCTTACGTCTCATTCTAATGTTTTTTTCTCTCTCCTTTCTCTTCTCCCTAATCTCTCTCTTTTCTCTCATTCTACTCTTTACTCTATTTTCTCACTCCTCTCTCTTCTCTCTTCTATTTTCTCTCTATTCTCTCTATTCCCTTCATTTTCTTTCTATTATTTGTTCAAGATAAACAAACAAACAAATATGTAATTTGTTATTATTATCTTTTATTTGTTATCTCTTTTATTTTCACTCTACCTATTCTCTCCTCTTTTCTCCCTTCTCTCTCCTCTCTACTCTCTCTCTTCTATAGCTACTCTCTCTTCTCTTTTGATTCTAGATGATCTCTCTAGTTTATTTTTCTCTTTATCTTCTCTCTCTAATCTCTTTTCTCTTTTAATCTTCTCTCCTTCCTACTCTCTCTTTCTACTTCCTCTCTTCTCTCTCCTTTGTTCTCTCTCTACTCCCTTTGTTCTCTCTCCTCTATCCTCTCTCTACTTTCTCTCTCATTTCTACTCTCTTCCTACTTTCCTCTCTCTACTCTCTTTTCTTTCTCTTATTTCTCCCTATCTTCTCTTTAAGTTAAATAAATATTTTTATTTAATTTACTAAACCAATAATTGAAACTCATTGAAAATTAGACTTATAATTTAACAATTATCAATGTACATACCCAAGTAGGTTTGAAGATATGGTTGTTGATGTGTGCAATGACAATCCTCTCACTTGAAAAGCTCTCCCAACTAGCTCGATCACCTTATACACTTATGTCAAAACCATTCCATCTCCCTCCCTCCCTCCCTCCCTCCCTGCTTCACCCTCTCTCTCTCTCTCTCTCTCTCTCTCTCTCTCTCTCTCTCTCAATATTCTCCTTCATCTTCCTCTCTTCTTTCTTCCTCCACACTCTCTCCTCTCGATCCCTCTCCCTTTCCCTCTCTTCCTCTCTTGTCTCCCTCCCTCCCTTCTCTCTTCCCGCCACCATTTCCCCCCTCTTTTTCTCTCACTCTCTTTCTCTTCTCTCCCTCTCTCCATATTTGACTCTTTGATTCTCTCTTTCTTGTTTCTCTCTTTCTCTCCCCTCCCCTCCCCTCCCCCTCATGCTCTCCCTCTCCCTCTCTCTATTTTTTGCATCTATGTCTCTTCCTCTCCTCATTTTGTTCTTTCTCTCTTCATCTCTCTCTTAATCCAACCCTAAAACTCAAAAAATACAAACTTTAAGTATCCTAAACATAGATTGCATGTTTCACATACAAAGATCTCCCAAAAAGGCATGGAAGCTAAAAAGAAAAGAATAGTAGGAATTTGCATCACTTACCTCTTGCTCTATGCTATTGAAATTGACAAGAATAGAAAACTCTTGGGCAAATGTTTTTAAGCTAGCATTGGTATATCTATTCATTGAGTGCCATGAAATTTTAATTAGTATTGGTATGAATATTGACATATGCACCGGTAAACTCTGAGTAAATTCTTGGTGTATATACTAACACACATTAATACCATTGCCGTTTCGGAGCATATTTTGATGTTCACAAATATTTGGAGTATGTGTCAAAATGTTTCATCATTGTGGTAGTTCCCCCATCCCTTTTAGTGAAGGGCCTTAAGCCAATCTCACTAGTCTCTGTGCCTTATCTTGAAGATAGAGTTCCAATGGGTACATTTCTTGTTTCTCAAGGTTCTTCTTAGGGTTTCCAAACTCAACAAGAATTGTAACTCTAACTCTCAATTTTTTAATCTTGAAGGTTTCTTAAGAATAAATCTTTGATCTCTCATTTTCAAAGAGATATTTGAATCAGGTTTGAATAAACTTAACAAAGACATAACACACAATAATAGAACCTAACAAAAAGAATTGCATATTGAGGATTCATCACTTCATTATACAAAGGAACAAAATTCATGTTAATCAAAGCTAGAGTTCAGAATAGAAACTCATTGCACTTCATTGTTGACCTTAGAATGCAACATCATCATTGTCATTCATTTACTAGAATATAGTAGAATACATGAATACATTCAACTCAATCAACAGATGACAAGTGACATGACTCTAGTCATAACTCTTGACTCTTTCAGATGCGCCTCTTAACTCCTTATCATCTTGCTTAATGGATAGATGGCAATAGATATGACTCCAGTCATAACTCCTAGCTCTTCTAGCTGCACATCTTGACTCCTCAGCATTGATAGTGGGGACACTATTTGGATTCAATGGTCAATGTCACCTTGATCATCTAAAGTAGGATTATCCTGACTTGGTGCTAAAGGAGACGGAACATGAACTTGTAGACCAAGAGGACAAACTGTAGTAGAAATGAGGCTAGGAATCAGAACTAGAGTAATTGTCAAAGGAGGAGGCCAATTTCAGACGCTTTAATGGCCAGAGTTGGTGGGCAAGCTAAGGGCAGAATTGGTTGATAATTCAAGTGTTGGTGCTGCAGCCATAAGTCAATGTGATTTCATAACAAAGGTTTTAAAACATTAAAGAATAACTAAGATTTCAAGGTGTCGAGCATCTTGCCAAAGCTTGTGATGTAGATCATTCTAGTGAATATGTGCCATTGCTAGTATTTTCTCTAGATGATCCACCCTCTCAAGCTAGCACCTCTACTCATCCTTTAGAGCATAATTTTGTAGGAGCCACTTTGATGAAAAAACCTAAGCTGCAATTGCAATTGCACCAATCGAGAATGCTTTCAAACATATAGATATGGGCTGAAATCATCACCCAGTAGCTACTCCTCCAATTTGGGATCAAAGAGCCTCTACTACTTTGCTTCCAATGAATCTTGCTAGGAGATTCACTACTACTTTACAACTGGTTGACCTAGTTGAGTTGAACCAAAATATTTGCTGGCCTTCTTGCGGCGCATCTGAGTAGATGGACCTTTTGAGACTAGGATTAGGTCAAAAGAAGTAGTAAAGAAAAGGCATAATGGCATGCTACATATGCCAGGGATTTTTTCTTCTCAGCTAGGATGTGCTTGAGAAAATACTTTAGTTCAGCCTCTACATTGGCCAAGAACTAAAGGGAATCAACTTTCAACACTACACATGCTCTTAGAGCTCTGCAAGCTATCAATGTTCTAAAACTTGAAAATGTTCCATAACTACCACTGCTAGATCGATCAAAGAAATTGGGCAAGGAAGCCTAAGCTAACGGATCATCATCATCCTTGAGGGTGACAAGCTCCTCCTCAATTGGCATCTTTCCTTTTCTTGTAGTAGTTTCCAACAAAGATGCCTTAGTCGAAGTTGGATCCACTAAGTCCGAATGTGAAGAGTCCTGGAATGAAACCCAAAACTTGGAGTAGCCTTCAATCTTGTAGAGGGAGTGGTACATTGGTGCCAAAGCCAAAGTTGTTGTATCTAGAAAATCCAAAAGTGATGGAGGACTAGGAAAGCCAAGTTGCCTAGGAAATTGATGTTGGAATTGTGCATTAGTATCCAAGTTGTTGTCATTGGTAGGAATGGGAGGCAATGCAAAACATGGGTATCAAAGGCCACCCACCTCATCCTAGTCCTCTTGAATCTACTCCTAGCATGCTTGTTGAAGCCCTTCCAAGAGATTAGGCTCAATGAGCACTAACATATCTTTTGCACCACCACCAATGGCATGAGAACATAAGATCATGGCCTCTATTTGTGCCCACGCAATCTTCTTTTGAATAGAATCTGCAAAATCAAGTTAAGCAACCTGATAGAAAACTAGGCCTGGTGATGACCTTGCTTGTATGGCAATATTCTCCTCATGTATCACCATGATTTTGGCATGTAATACGTCCAACTCCCGTCATGTGGTCACGTGCAATGATCAAGCTTAGAGGCAAGGTACACCATGTAGTAGTGGGTCTTATTTGGGTCAAACTCCTTAGGGAAGGTTGTAAAGGGATCCAAACTAGGGAGTGGGCCAAGTGGGGTCAGGGAGTAAGCCATAACACTCGTTGCATGAGACACCGTGCTCGTCATTTGGGAGATAGTCTCGTGTTGAGTCCACTTCACTCTGTGCCCAGAGCCCTTCAAAATTGTGATGCGTATCTTGAAGTCTAGATTGTGGCTAGTGGATCTTGATCCTGTCATAGCACTAGTCAGATGTGGTTCCTCTAGATGGAGGTCACCACCTACCTAACTCTACATCCATCTATTCTCAGCTCTTATCCTTAGCAAGGCTCCAACACATCCAAACCATTGGCATCCATTTGTCTCGTTATTGCATCCAAACATATTGGATTGGCAGCACTGCCTTGAGATTGAGGTTGGGGCTTCTACTCACTCCTAATGGCCAAATCTATATTGGCCCCACCAACCTAACATGGTGGCATTCAAGCCTCCAATCAAGCAGGCTCCATACCAGGGTCAACCAATGATTGAAGGTTGAAAAGTATACACCAATGCATTTTGGCCATGTGAACCACCCACTCCTCGAGGCATAATAAGTACCACTCGCAACATGAAGCCTTGTACTCCCACCAAAAAGATTGACTACCAAAGTAATGAGTGAGGGCCATTAGTGCTTGCCATCTAGGCCACATAGGTTGCAGATGGAGCCATCTACACCTGAATGGCCACAAACTACATAATGATAGAACTCAGAGAATCAATAAACTCAATGGAAACATCCAACAAGGGGAAAGGGCACACTAAGCCCTTTGCCTAATAATGCCGTAGCTAGAATGCATTCATAGTATATAGAAAGAGATTTCTTTAAAGATTTGTGAGGTAAAAGGCATTAGAGCTAGTACAGAATACCTAGAATGGTCCACTCTATTGGAAATTGAGTTTGTTTGGAAGCTTTCCCATCCAAAAGAGCCACTTCTTGCTGAAGATCCGGTCCTCATTCCTGCACTAGGCTAGAACTTCTAGCTAGAAGGGGAGGGATTCCTCTAGAAGGAGTCAATCCAAGACCACAATCCATATGCTAGGAACCAAAAATCCAAGGGAGGTGACTATTTCTAGCCCAAAAGCCAACTTATATGGAGAAAGACTAGTAGCCACTTTGCAAGAAGTCTAGCAAGCACACATATGTCTAGAAGTTTAGTATCCCAATCCTTCTAATGATGCTCCACCTAGTGGACTTAGCCTAGGGCCAGTAGCCTAAGGATAGTAGGGTGAAGATTTCTTATGGATTACAAAAAGAAATCAATCAAGTGTTTAATTACTTTATTGATGAAATGACTGCCACGGTCACTCATAAATTCCATTGAAAAACCATACCAGATTAGGATATCTTTAAAAAGTCAGGAGGTGATAGAATTTTCCAGATTATCTTTTAAAGCACACGCCTCAACCCATTTAGTACAATAATCAGTGGCTGTAAGAATATGCCTATTCTTGGTGTAGGCTCTTCCTAGCTTGAGGATTGAAAAAATCTAGCCCCCATCTCCAAAATGGATCCAATGTAAGAATGGCGATGGGGAAAAATGGATCTGGGGCTAGATTATCCATAAGCATTCCCATTCCATAATAGAATAGTTTTTTTCAATCACACACAACCACTGGCTGGCATAGTCGATAAGTCGAAACTAGCCATTAGCATCCTCCTACATTAGGACACTGCCGATAGCACAATCCAAAGCATCCATAAAGACACGGAATTCCTTATTCCAATTTGGAGGGATGAGAATTATAACCTTGGACAACATCACACAAAGTTGTTGAAGATTTTGGAATAAGGGCTAGCTTATTCAAGGGCATACCGACATGGAACAATAACCACAAATGCCACCCATGCCTATAAACCTATCCTAGAAACCACACAACCATTGAGGAAGAGGTGGAAACTTCCACTTGCATAACTATTGTCACCATCCACAGATCAACATCAATTCCATCTCTAGAAATAACATGTCCCAAAAGCATACCTCACTGCACAGTGAACGCATTCTTCATTGGATTGAGAGTAAGAATCACCTCCCAACATCAAGTAAGGTAGAGCAAAGATGATTGAGGTGTAATATCACTACTCTAAACACACTAAAATCATCCATGAAGACCATCATGAAATCAATAAGGTATGGTCCAAAAATTTCCTACATGTTTTCACTAAAAAGAAGCTAGAGCATTCTTGAGGAAAAATCATATAAGTATGCAAAAAAAGACTCCCCATGTTGTAATAAAAGCTATCTTTGACTGATCTTTTGGAACAAGTTGAACATAATTGTATCCATTGAATTCATCTAGAAAAGCATACATTTTATGACATGCCATTTCATCCAAGATACTATCTAGATAGGGTAATGGAAAAGAATTGAAAATGGTTGCTTTGTTTAGTTTCCTGTAATCCACATAGATATGGAGGTTCTTGTTCTTCTTTCAAACAATCATGATGGGAGAAATCCTTTTAACCCTATCCATTAGAGCAATGAATCCAAACAACCAAAGTAGTCAATCCGATTCTTCCTTCACCAATTTTGCCATATATGGATTCATTTGGTACCATTGCATAATACGGACCAAGAACATCTACTTGAGGAGAATCTAATATTGATAAAACCAGAGATCTAGCCCTTTCATATTGGAGTAATCCCAGGCAAAAACATGTTTAAATTCTTGAAATAAGGAGATCACTTGCTCCTAAAATTGCAAAAGTTCCACCAAACATAAATGCTCCAGATAAGCAATTAACCACTATGAAAGCAGCTTTTTCATCATCATCTAAGCCTTCCATCATATTGACTATCTCTCACACCATTGTTCAAAATGTGAAAAGTGGGGGAGAAATGAGTGAGAAACAAACCTTGTGATGACCATGGTGGATGGTTAGCCGTGATCACAATCCCAGTTATGGTTGACTCTAGCCTACCACAACTAAGGCCTACTTAATCAGAGGTGATGATCTTCTCCCCCTTGCTCCATATTGAGAATCATCAAGAAAACCAAAAGAGGAATTCTAGCCACTTTGATCAACACCAATGGAAGAATATTGAGTGGACACACCTATTGTTGATTAGCCATGTGAAACAAAAATAGATTTGGCTCCCAGTCCATTAGCCAAAAAGCTTTGCATGTTATCGCTTAATGATATTGACCCTAGATCCAGTATCTAGAAAAAAAGCATTGATAACTTTGCCACCACATTGAATAGAGACGACTGGAATGACTAGATCTGATAAAGGCCATGGGGGCACAAGCTCTTGATGAACCTTTTGAATTTTTTTAGATTTACTTCTTCCATCAGAAGTACAACCCCCTACACAAGTTTTGGATGATAATCTAGTTGAATCATTTTTAATAGATGGTCCTTAAATGCTAGAACTTGATCTAGCAGATGCCCCAAAGGAATAGTGATAGAGAATTGTGGACACCTTGATAGAGAATGATGGACTACCCTAGATTGCACTAGACTACATCCAATCAATGGTGTGGCCAAACTTTTGATCACCAAATTACCCAAATCTATGGGTTGCACTATAGATGGTGGAACAAGAATAGGATGTAGATCTTGGATCAATGTTGGCTCCATCCTACCACACCTGATGAATAAACCACCTCTTATTCCACCCATGACGGACTTGTAGGATTGTCGAATATTGCCTTAAGATTTTTAGTAGTGAGTAACCACTTGCACTGCTAGCTCCAAAATGTCTTCTACCTCCATAGTACTCACAAAATGCATTGAGCTTTTCTCTTGACTTTTAAGTTTCTAGGCATCATATGCATGGGCATCGAGACATTTTGCCCATAATGACATTTTATGCAAAAAAACATTATGATATCCTAGAGGGATGAGAAGACCACCCCAACCACCACAACTCCATCCGTAGCTTTCATGATCCATGCTCAGAATCAAATAATCTTGTTGAATGTAAGTGATTGCAAACATTAACACCATTGCTGGCCCCTAAGTACTCCAATTTGTAGGTGGATTTCCTTCACACCTTGCCATTGCACTGTCAAGCTACATGATTTGTATTGATAGAACTCAATGGCATGAGTTGAGGTCTTGTAGATTCTACACCAACATTGATTCAAACTACAAGCAACCAGCAAGTGTCCCAAATTATTGCACTTGGTACATTAGAGGGTTTTCATAGCAAACTTGCAATTGCTCTCTTAGGATTTCTGGCCCTTATCCTTCTTCTTGGATTTCTTGGGCTTCTTCCTTGCCTCGTCCTCACAGTCCTTTTCATCACTATGGCTATCCATCTTAATGTTTGAATCTGAATTCGAGTCATTATCATCCTAATTGTGTCTCTTTTCATCAAGCTTAGTTGAATTCATTACTTTTCCTTTTTATGTTTAAAAAGCACTAATTCTACCTGCTAACCTTGTTGCACAAAGTGATTAAAATCATGCGATCCAAGGTCCTCTATAGCCAGTGCATGACAAAGATCATGATGTATATCTTGGACATACATGGAATGAATCATTTCTCCACTTGCTTATTAGCTAGGGTAGAAATTTGGCCTAGTAACACCCAAAAATGGGCCGTATAGTTTTAAATAATAGAATCTCCTTACTTTAGACTTTGCAAATTTTCTAGCCTCTAGGTATCAATCTTTTCCAACTAATTTGAGTGGGTGTCAGGGGCAATAGGTTGATGAATTGAAGGAGAACCCCCGACTATTTATAGAATGAATCTAATTGAATTGAAGATAAATACAACTCACCTCCTTCTTTGATTTTCATGCTATTCAAAACCTTGCATGTCATTTTTTGGTGTAATTCCTTAATAATCTCCATTATTATTCCTCAACATATACATTCGGAATACAATCAAAGGCCATTTCAAAAACAAACTAAACCTCATCTTTATTAAAGTTCCTCCTTGACATCCATATCAAACAAGCATAGAATCCTACTTATAATAAAGTCACATCTATTTAAGAACATAGAAAACAAAATAACTAAATCAATATCTCATTGATGGCTTTCAATTGCAGTGATTGCAACCCCTTTTAGTACAGCCATATCCTAGCCTCTAAAAGGAAATTCCTCGTACTTCCATTGTTGTCTTCCCTCTTGCTTATGGATTTTTTCTCTTTTTTTTGCAAAATATATTTACTTATGCCTTGACTATCCTTCAAATCTATCCCATTGGCAATTTTGAATGATTTCTTACTTTGTGTTCCTTGAGAAGCATGAGAAGATGAAGTTGATGTACATTAAAAAGATGAGAACAAGGTCAAGAAGAATGAGGGATTACAAGTGCAACTCCCTATTGGCATTAAAATGGCATCTCTATCACCCTCAATCTTCATTAGGAAAAGAATGAACTCACAAATGGGCCTTTTAGTCCCCCCTCTCTCTCCTTAAAACGAGGAAAAGTGGACAATCCTTCTATCTAGTGATTTAGTAACCTTTTAAATCAAATTTTGTATTAAAAAAGAAGTCAACTATGCAAGTGTGGTTCTTAGTTTTCAATGTAAAATGATGAGTAGATAGAGACTAATTCATTTTAAAAGAAAAAACAAGAAAAAGAAAATTTCAATAATTTCTTTAAGATTTTAGGGATATTTTATAATCTTTTTTTGGTCAAAAATAAGCTTTTTGGTCAAATTTTTCATTTTTTGAAAATGTACTAGGATGTAAATTGAAAATTTTAACATATTAAGACTTTAGAAAATCCCTTTACTCTAAGCTTTTCTTCTCCATTTCACTACTCTCTCATAGCTCTACCATGAGATTTTCATTGCTCTCTCATAGCTCTACCATGAGTTTTTCTCTATGTCTATCTAACCTACTTTGACCTCTCCTACTCACCATTAATCTATCTCTCCCTTTACACTTAAGTATACCATTTCCCTTGGCATCTCTATGTGTCCTTCCATCCTTCATTCAACCACTAAGCTACCTACTTTCCTTTGGCATCTATATGCGTCTCTTTTTGCATATCTAGTCTACCTCATAGATATCAAAACCGCTATTTCCATTAACCTCTCTATGTGTCTATTTGTGCTTATCTGATCTACCTCCAAAGCTTCACATACCTTGATGCCATTAATATATTTGTGTATCTAACTATGCTTTTTTATTCTACCTCCACTGACATGAAATCTCTATTTTCATTAATATCTTTGTATGTGCCTCTCCAGTCTACCTCCACAAACATCAAATCCCTATTTTCATTAACATCTTTGTATGTTTATCACTATGTCTTTACGTATGCCTCTCCAATCTACCTCCATAGACTCTTCTCTATTTTCATTAACATCTCTGTGTGGTCAATCTCTACATCTCTATCTATGCATTTTTAGTTTACCTCCATTAGCATCTACCCAATTGATCCCCTAATCAATAAACCTCCTATTTTCTCAAGAATCAAATACTTAGTGAAATATATGTGTGAGGGTGAAAATTGATGGTTTGGTTGCACTAGTTTGGCGCAGTGATAAAGTGAAAGCATGTGTTCATAACTTGCCAAGCTATAAAAAATTGTCATGATGTCACTGTGGCACATCATCTACAAAATACAATGGCTAAAAGGAGAAGTCAAGAAAATTGAATGAACATTAGGGTTTCACTCTATACCTTATTCATTGAGTTTCCTATCTCTTGTTGTGTAGAAAAGATGGATAGACAAAAGGTTTCAGCAAAGAAGCTACCAACAACACTTCATAGCCTACCAACAAATCACCCCCTTCTCAACCTAATCTAGCTTCCTTAAGCCATGCTGAAAGGGGCCCTGAGAAAAACCATAAAGTATCAATGCTCTTTTGATCTCATCATTCCAAAGACTAGTTTCTCAAAATGTGTTCATGAGATTATACAAGGCCTATACCAAACCAAAAGCAAGACGTGGTTTCTATCCCAAGGTCAAGATAGTCCCAATCGCTTTAGTGAAGAGTGTTTTCATGCTTTGTAGAGGGCTACACAGGCTTTTTTGGTAGACTTGATAGGTGATTGATCCTTAGCATTATGCAATACATACTAAACACATTACTATAACTCTCAAAGTTTTTCAACTTATAAGGAATCTCCAACCAATAAAGGACGTAGTCATTCTAATGGAATGAATATTGTTTGTAATATTATCTTTTGGGATAAGTGTCCTCCCCTTGCATACAAAATGTACTTTGTTTGAACGAAAATTGTTGGTATGTTGGCTACAAATTTACATTATTTTTTATTATGGTCACTATTGATATGAAAATATTATCCAAAATTTCCATGTCTTTTTGAAAACTTTACTCTCAAGGCCTTCCTAGAGTGTAAATGGATTGACAGTTGCAACAACTCGATTATTAATCCATCCATAATTTTGAATAGAATATTTTTAAAAATACCTAACCATATTAGAATGTGATAAAACTTGATGTGTACACCCATTAGGTGTCCAAGAGCACATTGAAATTTCTTTGTGCCTCATTTGAAGTCTAGCATCTGCAGCCAAATTACTCCAGACTAGGGCCTTCCTACTATGCTCTTAGGCACCTATTGGGTATGCACATTAATTTTTGTCACATAACATGCCATTAGTGAATTTGGATATTTCCAACAAGTTTAAGACTCATGGTTAAAACTTTCTCTTTGCTATAACTCTCACATCATGGCTCTTAATTTGGTGTTCAATAGCTCAATATATTCCATTTTTCATAAGGTTTCCAATTATGTATTAGATGGTAGCTTTGGGTGAATTGAAGGCATCTTTTTTTTTAGTTCCAATATTCTAAAAATAAAAAATGGGACTTGAAAGTTTCCCAAATTCACGAAAATTGTGTTACATTTCGATACTACAAGGTAATGACTTTACAATCATATGATGAACCATGTGTATAACACCAATTATTACTGGGTTTAGGTTTTTAAAGGGTGTATATTTCAATATTCTTCTCATTTTTATATTTTACTTTCAC
The DNA here is from genome assembly GCF_053477565.2 of Lygodium microphyllum. Lineage (NCBI taxonomy): Eukaryota > Viridiplantae > Streptophyta > Polypodiopsida > Schizaeales > Lygodiaceae > Lygodium > Lygodium microphyllum. Next base: position 142,886,188 of record NC_141141.1, read on the forward strand.
TCTTTCATCCTTAGCTTCCTCTTCTTATCCTTCCTTCTCTTGATGTGCTTGCATGGCAAGCGCTCCTCGTTACAGTGAAAACTAATATTCAATTTGAATTTTTTTCGATGTTTGATTACCTCCCTCCATTCTCACTCTCTTCTTTCTTTCCCATCCTTACTAGTTTCTTCTTCGTTTTCCTTCTTGTTTCTAATTCACATAATTTTTCAATCCAATCTTCTAATCACATCCTTAGCTATGGATCAATCATCCAATGATCTCTATAGCTCTAGTAAAAAGCCTCTCTATCATCTTCATATTGAGTTGGATAGTGTGTATGAACCAATAAGGAAGAGAACAAAACCCATTACTATTACAGTGTCTACAAAATATATAATTAAGTTTGAAGGAAAGAAGAATCTTGATCTTTGGTTAGATGGCAAGTCATATCCCAAAGATCCTAGCAAAAATAGCACTTTGCCTTTCTATAATAGCTTTTCATTGTTGAGGTTCATTGGTGATGGTTATAATGGGTTTCTAGGCTATACATTTAACTTGGTTGCAGAAAAGGATGTCCTCCAATTGGAGAACCATCTTTTATCAAAACATAACAACGAGTTACTACAGAAGCTAGAAGACTATCAACAAAGGATTCATTTGTTAGAGAAAATCATCAAATCTTATCAACGAAAGCAAACTATTTTAGGACTTCGAAATCAACAAAAACCTCTTAGAAATATTGAGTCTCAGACGAGGAGGAGGTGGTTGTAGTAAAAGAATCCAAGCAGAAATGTACATTTTTTTTCACTTTAAAAGTATGAAATATGACTTTGTTTATTATTAATTGTATTGATTTGTGATGTTGATTTTGTTTAGGTCTCTTCTTCAACCGAATGTAAGTGAAAGAGATTCTTTGAAAGCATCTCCATTTTATTATCATATTCTTCCTTCGGTAGTTTCAAAAGATATTTTAGAGAAGAATAAATTTAAAAAGGCAAAGAAACAATGCTTGGAGTCATTTATAAAAGATCTCTCTTTGGATACTGAGTTAGTGTAGAAGACACTAGATAATATTGGTATCATTTGAGATGCTTATGTACAATGTTTTCAACTTTTACAGTCAAATATGAAGCAAGGACAAGTACGTAATTGCATACTTTCAAGGCCATCTATGATTAGAACTATTAGACAGAGAGTGAATAACAAGGTAATGGAGATTCTCGGTGATCCTTTCCATATCAAGGCTAGCTTCAAGGGCAAGAAAAAGGAAGTTTTATTCAATGAATTTAACAATATTTTCCTTGACTCGCCCACCCTACAATGCTTAATGATTAGATTCTATGACTTGTCACTAGAAGAAGAATCATAAGGAGTGGCAAGATTTATGGTTCAACTTAATGAAAGTGAGATTCTAAAATGTACAAAACTAAGAGAGGGTCTCTATTATCTTGATGATAGAGCACTTTCATCAGATTATTGCAATCACTCAATGTCATTTAGTGTTCAATCGAAACACTAAATGTCATTTAGTGGTCAATCAAAACACAACATCTGGTAGCTTGGAGCATTCGAAGTAGATACATAGGATTTTGATATATTGTATTGGGTTTTTTATCAAACACCAATACTTGATGTTATTAAGAGACAACAAGCAGGAGAATAGATATTTGTTGACGAATTTGGGAATTATAAGATTGAGTGGCACATAGCTGGTGACTTAAAGACACTTAAATGTATGTATAATGTATCAAAGAGAGCCAACTCTAGATCTCCTTGCCTATATTTCATGTCCCCAGCCATAGAGTTGAACTCAAGCAATTGGAATAGAGCTCCCTCTAGGCACATCAAGAATCTACTATTTAAGCTAGTCCTAGATATGCCTTTAGTCAATGCCCATATATGTACACTTCATGCGCTTTGTAGGATAATTGAAAAGCTTGTTCATCTTTATATAGGATTACATGGAAGTTGAAGCCATTATCAGCTAGAACAGATTCTATAGACTTTCATGGGAGACTTGGTAAGATAAACTCTAGTAATGGTGACTTCACTATTAGATACAATCAATGGAAGTGCCTACATAATGAAATTAAGGATCATGCTAATAATGGACAAGCTCAGAATAGAAAAGTCAATGTTTGGGAAACACTAGACAAATTATTCTTTTATTGTGATAAAATAGAGTGGAATGATGATGATCTCAAAGATTTCAAAAACCAATTGAACCTTTTTAAAAAGGCAATGATAGAAGCTTGGGGTAATCAACACTTCACTCACTATATGGTAAGAAGTTTGCATATGTAAATCTCTTTATTGTCTGACTCATATAGGATTTTTTAATTGAATTTTTTTATTTGTTAACTATGCAACATATTTTATATAACCATGATTCATATTTTATCAAGAAATATGGATCTCTATCTATTTGCTTAGCCCAAGGTATGGAAAAATCACATTATCAAGCAATAACAAAATACTTTAAACACACAAGACATGGAGGTGGAAGATACAAAGCAAACAATTCATTAGAGGTCTTTCAATGGTTCTACAAACAAATTTAGCACAAATTCAAGTTCAAAGACACAATCACATCATGTAATACATCATCTTTGGCAAGGACTATAACCAGTATTACCCAAAGAAGAAAAGAGGGATATTTAAACTCTTGTGCAAAGCAAAGATATTCTGAATGGTTACAAAATAGACAAAGAGATGGAAAAATATGGGTATCAAGAAACCCTTAACATCTTTTAGTCTGACTCTGTTACAGAAGAGTCTTTAGTTTCAGGCAATTCACTAGGTCCTCTAAGGGAATCTTTTGTTTCATCCCACTCGATGAGACCTCTACATTTCAAGAACTCTTGTTTCCTATAGCCTAGAATGAGCTTCAAATTCTTGGCATCTCCTACATGGGGAGAGAAAATAAGAGGCAAGAACTCCAAAGTATCCTGCCCTAGATCCACTGTATCCAGGCATGAATCCAAAAACTCTTACAACTTCTTTCTTCTCCACCAAAATTATCTTGTCTAAACATCTATTGAAAACTTGGGATCCAATCACCTTGGATATAGCTTTCAAATCGATTATTGGTAAGCTTGGAGAGCTTGACAACCTACTATGATAAATTACAACTATTTGATTATTTAAGCTTCCAATATAATGACCAAGGCCTTTACTTTTGCCATGACTTTTGCCAAGCTTCAATGGCCTTGAGCCCTTGGGTCTTCTAACAAAGTTGTATGCATCTTCAATTTCTATATGCATGATAGACCACAATAGTATAAGATGTCAATAGATAAATATCCAAAAATATTTGTGTATAATGCATAACATACTCTAATATAAATCACAATGGATATCTTAGAATTATATTTCATACCTTAGGATTTTCATCTTCTTCAAAAAGACTATCATCATATAGATTTATTGAGCTTTTTGGTTTCTTCTCTAATGGAGACTTCAGTTTCTCTTCATACCCCATGTTATCAATACCAAGTCTCTATTGAATTTGTAAGTGCTCTTCCTCTGTAGATATTCCCCCCTTTTCATATTCCACAATCTGATTAATACAATAATACAAGGCTATAGAACGGTCTAATAAATTCTCTCCCTCAACATCAAGAGTTGCTAGTGATTCCTCTTCATAACCTATAAAATTTTTATCATTTTGACCCCATGCAACAAGGATTGCCAAGCAGTAATCTTCTCTAAGATAAAAAATATATTGAATATCATTTAGCAATACATATCTCTTTTTGTTGATGAGATAACTAGGAAATGTTGGAACACTTTCAAGAGGACCTGTTTCAATCTCTGCACTCAACTCTATCTTGTTTTCTTCCACTTGTGTAATGTTCTCACTTTTAAACAAAATCAACATCAAATCCGTGCACTAACTAGTTCGCAATATCCTCCTGGAACATTTCATCCTTCTCTTCAACTTCTTTGTCTTTGCATGCAATATCCTCCATTTTCTTCTCTTGTATTTTATCTAAAGAACAACTATCCATATATTGAAGATTTTACAAGAAATCCAACATCCCTTTGTACAAGACGACATTGTTGCTACTTCTAATGAAAAGGGCAATCTGCTTTCCACTTCTTGAATTCTTCATCAATAAGGCTAAACCTTGTTTGCAAAGTTGTTCTAGTAGCATTAGAAGCGTCCATTACATCGCTATAATGGAAAAATCCCTCAATCTCTAGGCCTTCCATATGTCTATCATAAAACACCTTAAAATCCTTCAGTTTATCTTCAAGATCCTTCAAAAGCTCTTTAAATCAAAAGGAACATTGAGCATATCTCTAATGTAAATAAATCTAGATGAATTTCTAGTTGCATGAAGAAAACCAAACAACTTTTCATCATAGGTGACCTTCAGATCCTCCTCCTCCATTCCCTCTAAAGAAAACTTCATGTTAATCATCCTGATTACTCACAAATGAAAATTCAAAAAAACAAAAATAAGGGTCACAATATACAAATCCACATTTGCTCATATGTAGTAGACGAAAGAAAGATTGCTAAGAAAATTTAGAAAATACAAGATGAATGAAATGAATTAAAACTTTATGCAGTAGAGAATGGTCTTCAATCGCACGTGTGAAATTAACTATGCATTATAGTAGCTACACATATAAACTAACATCATTATAAACCCGATTTTTGAATCACAAAAGAGTTTTTTGAAGACAAAACCCTCTCTATGCTCAAACACACCAACACAATGCTAATTTGATTGCAGTACAAATTTATTCTTTCGTACAAGGGTACTAAAGAAGGTTTCGTCGACAGAAAATGCACCCAACACTCAAGAAAGTAAGTTTTTTCCTAAAATATGAGTAAGTTTTGAATCACTTGAACAGTCCTACCAGATCATCCCCAAAAATACCAAACGTATGAAATGCAATGGGTGCTAGGTTTCTCTTGTCCACATGAGGCCTCCTCACATTTCATAAGACTAAGGCCTGCATTGTTTCTATTGTGATGTGGGTGTAAGCTTTTTCTTGTCCATTAAAGCCATCCTCATATTTCATACATTTATCTTCATGCAAGTTATAGAACTTTGAATCTCTTTTAAGCTTCATAAGTTATAGAACTTCAAGCTTCAAGTAAATAAATAAGTCGAAGTGAAAGAATATATTTTAATCTTTCAAATGCATGTGTGTCTATTGAAACAACATGTATTACAAAGTTGAAAATTTAAAAAATTATCAGACAAGAAGGATAAAGATGTTTAGGGTACATAATTTTTTCCAAAAAGTAGTCTAAAAGCTTAGTCAAACCTCATACAAGGTACTAGGTGAAGATACCTCGTGGAATACATGAGTTGAATATGACTAGGCCTACCATGTTTGTAATGTGATGTATGAAACGAAACTGGTGTTATGTTCTTTTCAATATTTTGAATGTGCCTCTATATAGAAAGAAGAAAAATGTTACTGGTCTGAAGGTTGAATATGTTACTCATGAAAAGGACACAAGATAGCATGAGAAGGAGGAAAAAGCCATAGTAGAGCAAGGAGATAAATGAAAGGAGTATAAAAGAAAGAAGGAAGAAGAAAATGAAGCAGAAGAACTCCTATCTTTTGAAGAGGAGTTATCTACCCTTCTTGAAAGGGCTGACCCTAAGGGCTTCAATGTTTATTACTTTTTACTTGGTGATATCAACAAGAGATCTGATATGGTAATTTTGGACTCTGATTGTGTTCAAATTCTCAAGAATAAAGTGGGAGAAGTTAATGACTCGATTATTCTTGCTCGCATGAGGTATAGTTTACCAAAATTTATATTTACTCACCATATTTTTCTAGCAGTAGACTTTCATGTTGATACTTACTATCTCCATTCCTTTGCTAGGTGTGTAATGCATGAGCTCCCCTTCGATATACAACAAAAGATAGAGGTTCTTGATCCATCTATCTCATACTATATGAGGAGTGAGCTTGATGCAAGTGCTTTTGACCATTGGTTCAATTCAATTGACTTTGAATCTTTTAAGCTTCTTCTAATTCCATACAATAAAAAGTAAATAATTTGATATTTTATTTAGATTTTATGAGATCTTGTTTTGCTATATTGTTGAAATAGTTTTGTTTTCAGTTCTCATTGGTGCCTAATTGGAATAGACTGTATGAGTGGCAATGTTTCCTCATCAATTGTATAAAAGAAAGCCATGGAAATGCCAAGTTGGAAGTTACATAATCTAGGGTCTCCTTGATATTTTGATATTATTGTTGTAGGTACTCTAAATATTTTGATCTTTCTTTTGAAATAACTCTAATTTTATTACCTTTTTTGTATAGAGTTGTAGATTGAAGTGCTAGAGAAAAGGCCTCCCATGCCTTTTGACTTACTTGCAACAATGCAATATAGACAAGTTGCGGTAAGGTCTTGATTGTTATGGTTGGAACATACTAAGAAAATTTATTCTAAAAACTATCATAAACAAGTTTTATAGTTTTACTTTACATTGTTGATTGCAATGTCCTCATCATGATGGTAGTTGCTAGAGAATAATTGTAAATGCCAGAAGATTGGTTCAGTTTAAACTTATAAAGGTAATGTGAAACATACTTGTAGTGGGAGCTCACGCTCAACCGCCAAGACCCACGGACCGCTTATTGCTTCAAGCATTTCAAGTGAGATCTAATGGCTATCTCTCACCTAGCCGACGCACCGTCGATCCTACAAGTGTAGTGAGCTTACCTTGATGTCGATGTGAGTAGCCTCCTTCCTCGCACACCTCAGTAGCTCCACGATTCTTGATGCTAGCTCAAGCATCCTCAAGCCTCCTCCATCTCCAAGCTCCATCCTCCATAGCCACGTGCGCGAGAAAAGAGAAGAGAAGAGAAGAGAAGAAGAGAAGAGGAGACGGTGAAGAGCTTTACCCCTTGGTCCCTCACTCCCACACACTCACTCCCTCACACTCCTACACTCCCTCTCTCAAGAGAACACACAAGCAAGAAGAAGAGAAGAAGAGAAGAAGAGAAGAAGAAGAGAGCTCTTATTAGCCACACACCAAAGAATGAGCTTCCATTCACTTTTTGAACTTTATATACAAACCCTAAAATCCCATAGGCACCCATCCCCTTTTTTACATGACCGGCCATTGTGGCAAGGTCTTTTTTCCATTTCCCTCTTCTAGCCTTATGCCTCTAGCCTATGCCCGTCTAATATTTTACAATTGGCACAGAAGGGAGCCTGGCGCTCTTTTACAAGAGTTTTCCAAGTTTTTTGAGGTGCCTTTCATTTAAAATTGTGCCTTTGGTATCGGCTTAGCTTTTAGAGGTTGCCTGCGTGTCTTTGCTCTTCTTCCATGCTTTTTTCGCTTTTTCTTTCATTTTCTATCATTTTTTCCCATCTCGACTTAGGGTTAACACTACCCCCCTCCAAGACGGGTGCCAGTCCCATGGCACTTCTGTGTTGTTGTAGGGTGGTAGGCACTTGGGAATTGATGGTGTAAAGGGAAGGGCCACATGTAGATTCAGGTGCGTGTTGAAGCTGGTGTTTGTTGGGGAAGCCAGATGGATAGCGAGTGGTTGATGGGGGCCAGTCCCATGGCACTTCTGTGTTGTTGTAGGGTGGTAGGCACTTGGGAATTGATGGATAACATTACCCCCCTCCAAGACGGGTGCCAGTCCCATGGCACTTCTGTGTTGTTGTAGGGTGGTAGGCACTTGGGAATTTATGATGTAAAGGGAAGGGACACATGTAGATTCAGGTGCGCGTTGAAGCTGGTGTTTGTTGGGGAAGCCAGATGGATAGCGAGTGGTTGATGGGGGCCTCCGAAGTTGGTGGTTTGCCACTTGTGTGATGCCTGAAAGGAGAAGGTGCGGTGCAAGTGGCTTAGGGTGACAAGTCTAACCATAGGCGAGTGTTAGCTCCCTAGGTATGTCTTGCCCTTGATGTGCCCTAAGCATGAAGTGGGGAAGCAAAAAGGGCCAGGGGGTTAGGAGCGGAGCCGGCCGACTGAAGCCACCAGGCACACCTAACTTGAGAACCCCTAGGTGCAGTGATAGTGCTCTATGTGGTGTTTAAGTGCTTCTGGAAGTGAGTGCTTGTGTGCTTTTCCTTTCATGTTTTTCTTTTCTTTGCTTTGACTTTCCTTTTATTTTATTTTCTTTTTTTTTTGTTGCAGTTGTGGAATGACAGCCAGGCCTAATTGTCTTCATCTAAATGAGGAGGGGAAGGGGGTCGGATGTATTTGCTCAAAAACTGGTAGCTTTCATGTATCCTTTCAGATTCATGTGGACATGGAGAGAACTGGTGGAGAGGAAAGGGTGATTGCACCTAGTGAATTGGCTGTCATTCATATCTTCTAGGAGGGCTAGGCAAAAAGAGGGGAGGAGACTAGCCCTCATCATAAGGCGAGCCATGGCACAACTGTCAATAGAGTTAGGGTCAAAGAAGAGGGGAGGTAGGCCGCGCTCTTGTGGAGTCGGGTCATGCTTAAGGAGTAGCTTAAGTAACCTAAGATAATTACAAGTTGTTACAAAGGCGGGGTTAGGGCATGAGGAGAAATCTGCAAGAAAGTGTGTCATAGAATCATCTAGACTTTCGAAGGTAAAGAGAAGGGCATGCTCGAAGGATACTACATTAGAGTTATAAATAATAGGGAAGTCCTACTGCCCATGGAGGGTGGCATCAAAATCCACACAGGGGGTATGCCATGTAGGTGGGGTTGGTCCGCTCGAATGGCAGGGTGTTACAAAATGCCATCCAGGCGAGTATACTGATGTCGCATACTCACCTCCTCCACAGGGGTTGGCTTTTGTAGCCCTATACAATGTGTGGGACTTCAAAAAATTTGTTCTGCCAGTAATCAGTCGCTTCTGTTCCCTAAGAGGTCGGGTTTTTTCTCACTCTTCTAGCCATCTTTGCCCCAACCGGCCACCGATCACGATCACCTCATCCATCACCCTGAGCAACAAGACCCTCCACAGACTTTTGGGTAGGAGAAAACTAAAGGTGAATGGATCCTTTCCTTGTTCTTGTATCTCCCACAGCACCAGTTCTGCGTGGAATCCACTGGGGATATCATCAGGGCAAGGTGGGAGGGGTGTGGATGGCAGCACGACTGGTTTGGCTCTCAGTTGTTTCCTAGCTTCCTCTACTAGCTTTCTATGTCTTTCCCTAGATGCGGCTTGTCTTTCCGCAGATGGTTCCTCTTGTGGTGGCTCTTGAGACTGCGGCGAGGGGGGTTGTGGGACTACATCCTCCTTGAATCAGTTCATGTCGATCTCAAGTTCTGCTTCCTCCCCCTATCGTTCTTCCTATGGTGCTTCCTCTTCGAATCTGAGGGCGTCGATTTCCTAGGGGGTTAGGCCGGCCAGAAATAGGTATTTTCGTTGCTCGTCCAAGCTCAGCCTAACCTCCGCAAGTTAGGGTGGCATCTACAATCCAGCATGTAAGGCTCTGTGTGCGATGGTGAGCTTTCTTTGTGTCACCTCCAACGACTCTCCTTGCTCTGAGCGGTGGTGTTCATGATGGTGTCGAGGAAGGCTTTTTGTTGGGCATTGAAGGCCACTTGGACGGCTTCTGCCTTGTTCTCTGCATTGATTTTCTCCTTCTCTACCAGAGCAAGGCACCGTGCCAATGTCTTCACCCTCTTTTCATTATGCACAGCCCACTCCTCTGCTCTCTTATTCATCTCCTTCATGCTCTCTCCTTGCTTCAGGGTTAGTGTCATGAGCCTTTGCTCTTGGTCCTCCAACTCCCTGACCAGTCTCTCTTGCTCTTCTTTTTCAGAGTTTAGTTGCTCTGTCAAGCGCTCAATTTCTTCTTGCTCCTCCTCTATGTCTTGTTTTCTCTCCTCATCTCTGGCATTCATCTCAGTCACAAGCGCATCAACCTAAGCATATTTCGTAACGAGCTCCTGGTATTGCACTATCAGGAGCTTGTGCTCTCTTTGCATCTTCACTAGCTCCTGTGTTTCGTTCTCAAGCTGCTGTCTCCAGTGCTCCTCCCTGTCATCCTTAGCCTTTATTTCTTGTTTGAGATCTGCGATCTCCCTTTGCTGCATGGATATCATCCTCTTTTTATCCAGCTAGAAGGTGGCTACTGATTCCTTCTCAGCTGCCAACTGAGCCACGGCTATCTTGCGTTCCTCCTTAGCTTTCTCCAATTGGGAGAGCAGCTCGGCGACGTACTCGTCGTAGTTAGCCAATGGCGTCATCGTTATGTGGATGGGTGAGGTTGAGGCTTCCACTCTCTATCGTTTAGGATCTTGCATGGATTCCACATCAGTAGCTGGCCTCTTTTGTCTTGTGGCCGTGGCTTCTGTGCTCTGTCCCTGGGCCATCTCTTTGTTGATGAAGTATTGCATCCATGCCACGAAATTTGACACGTCGGCACTAGTCGGGATGCTAGGGGTGATGGTGGTGGGTTCAGTGGAAGGCACCAAGAGGGTAGGAATTGGATGAATTGGGGCCTTGCCCTTGCCCTCAGTGACTGCAGGTGGCACGATCTCCGGCACCTGTGTGCTAGACCCTAGCCTTTCTTCTCTATGTGGGCTCCAGTTCCCCGATTCATCAGCTCGGCTTTATTGCTCGATGGACCAGCGTGTGGCTTCAGCCAGGTCCTCTTCCTCCTTCCTTCTTAGTTCTTCCTCTTCCTCATCAGCCTTTCTTCTCCTTTCCTCTGCTTTTCTCTGCTCTTCCTTCTTTTTCTCTTTTTCTTCTTTTTCCTTTCTTTTCTTCTCCTCTGCTTCCTATTTCAATGCCTTCTTTGCTTTCTGTAATTCTTCTTTTTCCTTCTCTTCCTCCTGTCTCTTCTTTCTCTCTCTCTCCTTGGCCTCTTTTAGGGACTCTTTCTTTGCCCTTTCCAAGTCTTCTCTCTCCTTCTTTCTGCCTTCGTCATCCTTCTTCTTTCTCTGCGTTGTCTTCTTCTTGGGCTTCTTGGTTGTCTTTTTGCTTGTCTGTTCTTCCCCTTCTTCCTCTATCTCAGTTCTATCAGTGGACCTATCCTTGTCCTCGTAAGGAGGCGACCTTTCTGGCGTTTCTCCTTCTCCTTCTTTTGCATCCTGTGCTTCCTTCACTGCCTCCTAGATGAGCGCAGTCAAGACATCTCCATACCCGATGAAGGACGCTTTGGAGAAGGCTTTCTTTCTTTCTGTAGCTTTAGAGATTGGAGATTCTCCTCCTGCTGGCACACTTCCTAGGGCCAATGCTTTGGCTGCATGGTCGATCGTTTTTCGCACATACCCGTTCCAGTCCACTTCATCTAAGGTATGGGCTACTACATTCTCCAGCACACGTACGCTAATTCGATGCATCAATGAGTTGTAGCGCTGGCTGGAGAAGAGCACATGTATCAGCTTTGCTTGCATCCTGGCTTCTGCATCGGGGATATCTTGAATGCTTATGCCGTCATTTGTGAGAACATCTTCCTTCTTCATTTTAAGCATGGCATAAACATCCCTTTTCTGTTTCCTCTCCATCTTTGGCTCCAACCCCAAAGCCTTCTCCACCAAGGCTGGGTCTAAGCGGACCTGTAGATGCTTTGCATTTTCTCCTCTGCCCACCGTCACAGTGCCACATTCTTGATCTGGGTCATACATTCTAAGGAACTCCACGCACTTCAGGTGGTCCGGCTCCTGCGATAACTTTTCAAGATACTTCATGAGGTTGCATTGTTCAACCACCCTCCTAGTTGCTTCCTCCTTGGCCTCCACAACTTCTATGTTGTGGATGGTTCGAAACTTAAGCTGACTGAAGGCGCGGTTCTCTCGGTGGATGCGGTATTGCTCTCTTTCCTCGTCTGTGAAAGGGAGTTGGTGGGCGCGGTCTTGCTGTGATTTTTATGTTCCTGCCATAAATCGTAACTTTCATTAGTCCTTTCCAGATATTAATTCACCGATTGCTAGAAAAGAAAAACTCTATGCTTTTTGAATGAATTCACTAAGAATTTTCCTTTTCAGACTTGGACTTTTTGCCCTTTACTTCAAGGTTTTCATGCCCATTTTCCTACCCCATCCGTTTTTCAATAATATATGTTTATGTTTTTCACTGATTTTGCTTTGATTTACCCCCTTTGATTCATTTCTCATCAGATTCATTTCACCTTACCCCCCCTTCTACTTGAGAAGAATCCTTCCTAGGATTGAGGGTCAAAAGGTCAAGGGCTTTCGGCATGGTGGTGTAGGAGTTACTTGTGAAAGAGCCAACTATAGAAATTTGGATTGTATTCCAATTGAGCTGCGCGGTCCAAATCAAAGGGTCGAATTCCCACGTGCGTGATGTATGTGAGAACATTTGTGAGGAAGTCACCAGAGTTGACACGGCTTGCAATGTGTAAGTCTTCCTTAGTCAACAAGCGATCGAGGTAGGGGTGTCCTTTGATGTGTTCATCCATGGATCGGCCCCGAAGAGTGGTTAACACTCTATACGAGGTGGGCGCGACATAAGTGGGATCATACTCTGCTGTTTTGATGGTGCGGCGTTGCTCAGCGTTGGTCATTATCCAACATCCTTCAATTTCCCATTGCAACCTAAGAGCGTACCACTGCCTCAAGAAAGGTGATCCAGTACGAGCGAGTTGTGATAACTCTGCGATTTCTTGGTCAGTGATAGCAGAAGTGGTTCGTGGATCATATGACATGATAAGGCGTTGTTTGATGGCTTTCTCCTTGGAGATTTCGCCGTTAATCAACTCAGCAACGGAGCTAGAAGCTTTTGTGAACGCGAATTCAAAGGTTTCCCTAGAGCAAGGCATATTTTGCACTTCAATTGCAAAGGGTTCTTCTAATAGACCTAAGTCCAAGCAGTCGTAGCTTAGCACCAGTGACACGAAAGTGTCATCGAGTCTTTTAATACAATCCACCACATCATCCTCGATGTCCTCAGCAAGGTCAGTGGCTAGTGCTAAAAAGGATTTTCGTTCATAGGAGGGCGTAAGGCCAACAGGCGGTTGAGATTTGACAGAACAAGAGCTTTTGACAACGAAGATGGGCGGTTGGGAGGGTTTGTGAGTTTGTGGTTGGGCCGCTTGGATGTTGAGTGGATTAGGAGCAGCCACGACGGACGGGCTACTGCATTTAGGTTGGAGTTGGGGAGGCGGCTTGACTTCGGCAGGTGATGACTCTTGTGACGGAGCCTGCGGTTTGGGCTGGTAGGCTTGTGGGACTCTCTTGGGCCTAGGTATGGATGAGGCGGATGGTTGTGGTTCAAGAGAGCACTGCGACTTGTGGTTTTGAGGGTTTATGGAATGCGGTTTGATAAAGCTTGAGGACAGTGTATGAATGGTGCCTTTGGCCGTGTGGGCCTTAGGGATCCACAGCCAAGTATTTCCCTCGTAGTAGCCTTGCGCACGTAAGAGGGCTTTAGGGACCCATCTTTGCTTGATCATGCGGCGCTTTTTGTGACTGTGTCTTGGCCTCCTAGGATTAGAGTTTTTGGTCTTATGAGGATAGGAGTGTCGACTCCTAGGCGGCGATTACGGCTGCTTGGGCTTCCATTGAAATCTAGGCTATTGAGCCAAATGTTTTGCTATTGTAGGCTATGATTCCTGAATTCTGGGAGATGGCGACCCCGCACTACCCCCCTCTGTAGATTTGGTCATGGAGAATTCTATCGGTGGCTTTGCAGATGGTGATGAAGTCGCGCAGCCCTTGCTGAAACCTGTGACAATGCGAACGTTGCCTATTGCGAGGTGGATGCGCTGCGACTCATAATCAACATTGCAGTGAGTGCTTTTTGAAAGTGCGCCCTAGTAGCAACTCCGTGCCTGCATCTTTAGCATTTGGCAACACGTAAAAAATCATTGCGACAATCTCAGACTCGATAGAAACGGCTACTTTGCACTTGCCGAGGAGTGCGTAGGAATGGGCCCCATAGGGGCTTAATTTAGCATTCGTGGGCTAAAGTGGTGGTCTGCCAAGTTTGGTCCAATGATCGTGAGTTAGGACATTGAATTCTGCTCCCTCATCGATCAAAGCGTTGAAAGCGGAGGTTTGTTTTGCAGTGATCGTTATATGGAGGTATGCAGGCTCTATGGCTTCCTCACCCTCGTCATCAATCTCAGTGATTGTGGCCACTCGTACTTTGACAGGTAGTTGTAACATCGGGGGCTCGTGCAAAGGATGGGTGGGAGGGTAGTACTTCTTGACATGACTGCCATTGAAGAAGTCTATTCCCTCACCGTCTAAAGTTTCGAGTTCGACATTGCCTGTGCGGCTGATCGCACGAACTTTGAAGGGTCCAAGGCCTCGAAATTTCATTTTCTGTTTATGTCCTTTAACGGAGTAGAGGAGCACTAAGTCGCCCTGTTCAAAGTTGCACTGCTTGACATGCTTGTCAAACCAACTCTTGCGACGGGCCTTCTCACATATAAGTGCATGGGTGGCTAGAAGATGGGTCTCTGATAGGCGTTCAAGCTCGACCAGGCATTGCGTCCATGCCTCCTTCCCTTCCCATCGTTCTTGAAGGGCTATTCTCAAGCTAGGAACAAAGAATTCTAAGGGTAGGATTGCTTCTGTTCCATAGGTCATCTTGAACGGGGTTTGGCCGACAACCGTTTTATAAGCTAAACGGTAAGCCCACAAAGCTGCCATAAGCTTGTTGCCTCAGTCGCTACGTGAGGCTGAGACTACCTTGCTCAGGACATTGACGAGAATCTTATTCATGGATTTTTCCTGACCGTTCGCTTGAGGGTAGTATGGCGATGATTTGCGATGGATAATGAGAAAGGTGGACATGAGATGCACTATCACTTCGTTGATGAAGTGCGTGCCTTGGTCATTGACCAATTTGATGGGGCAACCGAATTGCGAGATCACTTGCTCCCATAAGAACTTGGCAGTCGTCCTAGCGTCTTTTTTACGTGTGGCTCTTGCCTTTGCCCATTTCGTGAGGTAATCCATAGCCACAATGATGTACTTGGCTTGTGAGTCACTGTAGGACTAATGGGTCCTATAAAGTCGATTCCCCATTTTTCGAAGGGTTGTCGCAAGCAATAATTGGGGTCAACTCCATTTGATCCTTGCGAATCGGGACTTTTGTACATTGGCACTCATCACAATGCTTGACGAATCACATGGCATCGCGGAAAAGCATAGGCCACCATAGTTGAGACTGCAGCACCTTCCGTACTATCGTGTCTCCACTAAAGTGTCCTCCCGCAATGCCCTTGTGTGCCTCCGAGAGCACATCATGCATCTCGTGCTCACATATGCATCTACACAACAATCCGTCTTGCCCCAACCTATAGCGTTGGCCTGCAATCAGCTGATAGGGCTAGATCTTAAAGATTAAACGCCTAAGTCTGGCTTTCTCTATTGGTCGCTCAGATAGTCCGTGCTCATGCACTTGAACTATGTCATCCGCCCAATATGGCATTAGATCAGCCTTAAATAAATCTCTCTCACTGGATAAGTGGAATAGATGGGCGTCGAGTAATTCATCAAAGATGCCTTATCCAGCGGCTTCTCCCGTAGGAATGCATGACATATGGTTAGCCATGTAGTGATGTTTTCCTTTCCGCACAACCATGGAGAAATCAAATTTCAAGAGCAAAAGGAGCCATCAAGCTATGCGTCCTATAGCACAAGGTTTGTTTACTAGATAGATCAGGGCTTAATGGTCCACGAAAAAGATGAAGGGTGTGGCCAATAGGTAATGCCGAAATTTCTTCACAGTGCGAACACCATGGCTAATCCCTCTCTTTCTGTTGTTGAGTAGTTCATTTCCGTCTCAGTGAGTTGTCTGCTAGCAAAGCTCACTGAATAATCTAAGTTGTGCTCACCAGGTTGGCACAACACTGCCCCCATGGTAAACTTAGAAGCATCGATGTGCACGTGAAAGGTAATGGTCCAATCTGGGGCTCATAAAATTGGTACTGTGGTTAGAGCCTTTTTCAATTCTTCGTACGCTCATTGGCATGCCTTGGTCCACTCGAAGACAATCAGCAGCTTGTACAATGGTCTGGAGATCAAGCATAGTTCAATACAAACCGTCGATAGTACCCCGTATGGCCTAAGAAGCATTGAACTCCCTTGTAATTAATTGGGGGTGGAAGGTCAACAATAATCCTAACTTTCGAGAAGTCAGTGGCAATGCTGTTCTTCGACACCACATGCCCTAAGATGCATCCGTGCTTTACCCAAAACTGGCACTTTAACGGGTTCAAGGAGAGACGATATAAGCGACACCATTCAAAGACTGCGTGGAGTTTGTCTAAGTGTTCGATCCAGGTCGAATGGACACACAGGTCATCAACAAAGACTCCTAACTCCTTACGAATCATGTCCTTAAAGATGGTGCACATGAGGTGTTGGAAAGTGGCAGGGGCGTTACTCAACCCGAAGGGCATGACTATGTAAGCAAAGATGCCCCACTCATGGCGAAGGCGGCCTGTCCACAAGATGCACTTGCACCTGGTTGTACCCTGAGAAGCCATCCAGAAAACTGTAGGCTTCCTTGCTTGCCACCCTCTCAAGCATGTGCTCGGTGTACGGCAATGGATAGTTGTCCCTCTTCGTAGCAGCGTTCACCTTCTTGTGATTGACACACACTCGGATTTTTCCATTCTTTTTCATCACGATGACTATGGGTGATACCCAGTCTGTGTGCTCAATTTCGTAAATGAATCCCACTCTCATTAGCTTGTCAATTTCCTCTTTGACAGCATGAGCGTGTTTTGGATTCATAGGGTACGGTCGTTGCTTGATCGGCATTGCGTCTGGCGTCATGGGTATGTTGTGAGTCACAACACTCAAATCTACCCCCTTAAGCTCTTCCAAGGACCAGATGAATACATCTATGTACTCTCGCAAGAGAGCGACAAGACTAGTTTCTTCTTCCTCAGTCAAGTCGTCGACAATGAAGACTAGTCGGGGTGTCTCCCCTTCCTGGGCCAGATTCACCTCCTTGACCTTGGTTGGTCCTTCGATTGGTTCGTTGGTTTGTCCTTCACGTTTGGCACCTAACAGAACTACTGCCCTATCCCCTTTTTTGAATTTCGTGAAGTGCTTAAGGAGGTCCTGCGGTTTTCGTTGTTCTTCCGTTTGCGTATCCCTGGGTTGTTTTACCTTTTCTTGCCTTAACCGTCTGTGCCTCAGGTGGACGCGTAGGTTTCTCTTCGTGCGTCTAGTCGTGGGCGGCCTAAGGATTTTTGGATCACTGTCCGAACTAACCTCCGACTCAGAGTCGAACTCCCCGTCTTCACTAGAAGAGGTAGTATCCCCTAGTGGACGTAGTTTAGATGGTGATTCTGTCCTAAGGACTGATGTCGTCCCTGGCTGGGCTAAGCCTCCTTATTCAAGGTCTATGGCTCCTACGTGTTCCAACCAGGCACGGTCACATTCCATGTGCATGACCCCTCGCTCTATCCTAAAGATATTACTTTTGTGTGGCTTGGAGTCTACTCATATTTTCTCTATTTCTTGCTCTATTTCACCCTCAGTTCCCTCACTGAAGGATTGGCCGTCTTCGTATTCGTCGTTAGAATCCCCTTCATCAGACTACTCATCATCTCCTAGGGCTTGGTACACCTCTTGTTGTTGGTCAAGGAGTAGGGCCCAATTATACATGAGGTTTAAGTCATGCACTCTGGTCCATTGCCACTTGGACTCACCTAAGAGATCCTGTAGTGGTTTGAAGTTTGCAGCTGAATTGCCAACTAGCTTGTCTGTCAAGTATTCCAACATCTCCTGGAGTTCCCTTTTTAGGCTTTCCCCGAAGGGTTCTTGCCATCATGCAGACTGGTATGGAGAGTGTGTCACTAGGCTTGCCGATCGTTTTCATGGTTTACTCATACGCCTCACTTTACCTTGACTTTCTTTATAACTCCCAAACAATTTACTACTACATTGTTAGCCATTTTGGCCCCAAATTCAGTAGTTTCGTTTACCTCTAATCCCAAACGATGCATCAACTTTTCCGTCATGACACAAATCTCTGCATCTCCATCCACCTATGTCTTTGACACTCCCTGCCCATTGATTTCGGCTTCCACTAGAGGCACAATATCTTTCATCTTTCTAGTCTGGATTGCATTCACATGTCTATTCTTCATGGAACTAATGCTTACCATCTTTGACCATTGTCGTCGCATTATTGGAGATAGATGTAGTAATTGTGACCATGAAATTTTTGGCCCTTGATTCCTCACATCAGCAAGAAAATCATAAGCTCTAGTACCTTTACCTAGGGAAAAATCATCTGGCTCAATGTGTCGGCGTGAGCAAGCCCTCCTCTTTTTATTGTTACGTGTCTTTGCAGCCATTGATGACTCTGCCTCCTCTTCCATATTTTCAACCTCCTTTGGTGGTGTAGGCTCCATTCTCTCAATTCTACGGGCTTTCTTCACCGGCATTGCTTCAACCTCTACTACTTTGGCCTTCCCTTTGACATCACTCTCATCTAAACTAATTATCCTGACATCATGATTCTCTAGCGGCTGGACAGGCAAGGGCGGCACCTCTGCAAGTGGTCGAGGATGCTAGAGAACTTGAACCGGTGGTGGAGGCGCTGGATTCGGTGGAACAAACCTTTCCCTAGGTGGTGTCACTTGTTGTCCCCCCTTCTTGGTTGGAATCCATTTCCTCGAAAACGCCTAGGATGAGGACAAAAGTACATACCATGGTCAGTCTCCCCACAATTATAGCAAACATACTCTCTTTCTTGTCTCCTTGGACCTCGATTGCCTTCATTTATGAGGGGAGGGGACCGTACTCCTTGCACCAAATTTAACAAAAGGCTTTCAAGTTTATTAGTAATGCATTGTAGGAGCTCTTACTGTGGCATCTCCAGTTCAAGTGGGGCCTCTGCTATTTCTCTAGGCCTTGGCATGGTTGGTAAAACCTGCATGGGCTCAACTCCCCTCTTCAACTGGGCTTGATACTTCAATTTTCTATCTTTCTCCCTAGCATAAGTGTCTGATTCTTCATAGGATGTGGGAAACTTTCCTTTAACCTTCTCCCTTAGTAGAGGATGAAGTCTGGCTAGAAAACAATCTTTCTTAAGGCAATCAGGTACTCTTTCTCCCTCGGCTAAGGAGGTTGTCCGTTTATCCCACAATTTTATAAACATGCCTTCATAGGCTTGGTACTCCCCTACTACGGTTTGGCGAAGATCTAAGAGCTGTCTCCAAATATCTTCAGGTGGCTCTATATCTTGGTACTTGTGCATGAATGCGGTCTGGAGATCCTCCCAATTACCCCTTGTAGCCTCTGGGAGAGCTTGATACCACACTCGAGCATCACCCTTTAGAACTAAAGAGAAGGCCCGTACTTTGGTTGCTTTATCATCCCGGCCTGTGACTAGGAAGGCCATTTCTAAGTCATCCAAAAAGTCTAGAGCTTTCTCCCCTTTGTGCCCAAAAAAACTTGGAAATACCATGTTGCCTTAGTAGAGTACGAAGATGAAAACGTTAGACTTAAGTTGTATTTTATGAGGGGAAGGATGAATGGGTTCACAGATGCATTGATTTCAGCAAAACGTCTAGGCCCCAGTATGCTTCTAATAATGCCCTGGAATCTAAGCTTTGTGCTAGCTACAATATGCACAATTTACATAGCAAGTGGACGGATAGGTCCATACAACTCGTGGTGATTCATGAGAAACTATTATAATAAGATAAAGACATGTACATTGAAGGATGCATTGTACTCTAGCATTGGGAAGATTATAGGTTCTAGTGATACAAGAATCTCCCTTAATCTTTCATCCCCAAAGTACATGACAAGATGCTACTGGAAGAAAATCTTCCTACTGATGCATACATTAACTCAGATGTTTTGTACAGAGTGGAAGGTGTAGAAATTCGGGCCATTATTATTATTCATGAGTGGAGACTACTTAAGGGAGTAGAGGGAATGCACTTTCTTGAATTATGAAGGATTTTTCCCAAAGTGTTTCTTTCTAGAACCCACCAACTTTGCTATACATATAATTTTCTCACCAGTGATTGTTCTTGCCTTAGTGTGTCCATCCTCGACGATATATATTTCATAAGGTATGATGGCCACCTTTTCAACCACACCCAATCTTCGAGCTAGCAATAGTTGAAGGTAGTCTCCATACTTTGCACCTCTACAAAAGTCCACACCGTTCATGCATAGTTGTCCTCCTTTTGATGTGGATTAGGCCACAGAGAGAGAGGGATTTGATGATTTGGAGACGAGGACCTCTCGAAAGGGCCTTCACTTTGTTTGCAAAACACTCACCACAATTATGAGAACCTAGCAATTGATGGCAACATGATTTTTTCCGTTGTGAGAGAATTGAATTTCTAAAGTGAACACATTTTACCCGCATACGTGCCGTCATCCGATAGGCATACTTTCTTTCTTGGGCTTCCTTAGGAGACCATTGTGGGAGTCGTGGACTTCGACCAGCTTAAAAAAAGTTGGTAAAGGCGTTGGAGAAGAGTCACTTGGAGCACTGGTTGTAGAGGATGTACCACTATGTGTTGTATCGTCCCACATAAGGAGGTAGAGAATTGTGGTTGAGAATGTCCTCAGCGGGGGCACAAAAAATGAGGGCTGAAATGATGAACGGGCTGTCTCTTACCCATCCAACCTCCAATCCTCACTAAGAGAACTAAAGAGGGGCACCACCTAGCCAAAGGGAGGATGGGCTAGGACATCCCTTTTCTCAAAGAGAATCAAGAGAACCAAGACACAAATTTACAAGAGAGAATATATGTACTAGACACCATATTAGAATATGAGAGAGAGAGAGATGAGAGGAGAGGGAGACAAGAGGAGAAGAGGTAGAGGAAACTTGACATTATTCTACATGGAATGAGAAGATGAGAAGAGAGGGAGATAATAGGAGAAGAGGTAGAGGAAGCTTGCCATTATGCTACATAATAAAAGAACTCACTCATAGCTCACCTCAAAAAGATAGACTAGCATGAGGGTATTCTAGAGTGCTCTCATGGGCTTGTCATTGTCCTCCTCCCCCCTTCATTCTCCATGGGCTCTTTATATAGCCTCCATGAGGGATTAGATTAAGCTAATCTTCTTGATTAACATAATCCTAGATTATGTATGGCATCTTTGAAAATATGGAGAATAGTGGATGGGACAAGTCCCCACCTTGGTTATCATGCAAGAAGCCAAGGGTGATGGTAGACAAAATAGAGAAATGGAGCTAGATTACAAGAGGTGGGTGCCCAAAGCACATTATTATAATATATTTACAAGAAGGATAGAATGGAAAGTTGATGTGGTGAAAGAGAGAAGCAAATTGCATGTAGCCAGCAGTCTGCGCCTTCGTAACTTCAAATCCGTGAAGAATCTAAAAAAAGTTTCTTTTGCAACTTTGTAGACCAGATCGAAAATGATCAGGTTGCGTGGGAATTTTCTTGAAATTTGCTTTTGCTTGGGAGTTATTGAGATTATAAAAAACGGCTTCCAAAAGCTGCTTTGACTTTAGTCCCCCATATATATATAAATACATATAAGCATGTGACAAAAGGGGTCCATGCTTGTAAGCTTTTGTGCAAGATCCAAGTGACACCATGATGTGGATATTGACTTGCGTGCTAGGGTGAGGTGTCCTCTAATGATGGTGATAGATTCCAAATCTTAGTGATACAGGCGGAACCCTTTGAAAAATCTATGCACTCACTCAACTCCTAGGTGTAATCCATTTTCATATTCACTAAGATAACCATCCCTTTTACCCTTTACATTGACATGCCTCCTAAGAATTTGTTTCCCCCATTTGCTAAAGTTATCATAATCGAGAAGCAATGTAGCATACCTAGTGCTTGAAGAGTAAACCCAAAGTGATATGGTAAGCTCTTGATAGGGGTTTTGGCCAAATTTTGTGGTAATAATCCGGGTTGTAAAAAACCCTTATCAATATTATTTAGAGAAACAATGGCTCGTAATCCAGTCAAATTAGTTGATTTCATGCAATTTGAGAGATTGTGGGATGAGGATCGAGATGCGCATTTGCAAATATTTGAGGTGACATGTATCACCAATGAGATAGTAGACGATGACCAAAAGCTTCATATTTTTCCTGCAACATTAAAAGATGAGGTAGCAAGGTGGTACGAGAACCTAGATGCCCAACATAAAGTGACTTATGTGGCCTTATCAAGAGCGTTCCTAGAAAAATTTCAACAACAAGGTTTCCAAGGTAAACTAGCCCTTCAATTGGATTATTTGTCTCAAGGAACAACCGAAAGTGTTGAACATTACATAGAACGTATGGAGACAATTATTCAAAAGATGAATCCAGCTCCTGATGAGCCTACGCAAAAGCGTAAATTTATTGATGGGCTTAACCCTGAAGTTCATCAACATGTTAACCTACAACGGCCAACTATGTTGGCAGATGCTAAAATACATGTTAGGTGGTGGGAAGAAGTGCAACTCAGTCAACAACGATTGAGGGACTTATTTAAAGAACCTCGGATGGAATATCCAAGCACTTCAAGTGGGATATCTAAGAACATGTCTTATATGACCGTTCCTTTAAATCCATTGGTAACGGCAAATCCAAATGTATCGAGTGTACCCTTAAATCCGTACACTTCTATTCTAGCGTATATGATGCAAATAGGAATGCCTTCTATGCCACAAACTCAGTCCCCTCTTGATGAAGCGAAAGTAGCTGATATTATTGCAAAATCACTAGGAAAGTTGAAGGAGGAGATTATGAGTGCAGTACAAGCACCTTTGAAAGAAATTTATTCGATAACAACACAGTCTTCTAGTGCACAACAATCCTCGAGTAGCTCAAGTCCAAACCCATCAAGATCCAATATCTAGTGTGGTAAGTGTCATGGGTATGGCCATGTGGCTACAGAGTGTCTGATGCCTTCAAAACTAATGCCTGGCTATCCATCGTTTTGTACCTTTTGTCTTAAGACATGACATCTAGATACAAATTGTTGGCATAAGATAGGTCAAGAGCAACAACAAGCTCGTTCAATGCAAACGAATTACAATTACATAGATCATAATAATACAACTTATGCGATTGGAACACCTAATCAACCCTTTAGGCCGAGAGGATTGCCAACCCAAGGTAGACCCCCAGTACCTCGAAATAATTACAATAATGATGGAAACAGAGGAAGAGAGTCTCCTTTTTGGAGAAATAACAGTCATTTTCGTAATCCAATGGGGCAAGGGGGACCACAAAGGCCTAGGGGACTGGTAATTTGTTATCGATGCCAATAGGAAGGTCATATAGCTACATATTGTCCAAATGCACATAAAAATCAGGACTATACTCCTTTATGCAGAAGGTGTAGTGGCAAAGGACATCACGAAGAGGATTTCCCTAAGCGAGAAGATAAAAAACCTAATGACAAGGGTAAGCAAATTGTTAACGAACCCTCAACCTCATCTGCAAATTTAGTTGAAGTAGAAACAATAAGGCAAGAGAATGAAGTTAGGTCTAAATTTATACATCATAGGGTGACCTTTAAGGCTGACCCTATGATTGGTGGTGTGACTAGAGCACAAAAGCAACAACGAGAGGAGCAAGGTCTGGAGGAAAAAAGTTTACCATTAAAGGAAGTAGCGAAGGATAAATCTAAGGACATAGATCCTAATATAGAGCTACTTGAGTCAGATTCTCCACAACATTTCTCTGACCATTCATTATTACCTGTGCCTTTAGAAAATCCTAAAATTCAAGTGGGGGTAGCTCCTTTTCCCGAAAGACTGATACCTCCTAAGGAAGGAAATAAAGAGCAGGCAAAAGCAATAAATAAGACTTACGATCTTTGGGTTGCATTAGAACAAGTATCTTTGACCATTAACTTTCAATAATTGCTAGAAATAGCGCCTACATGTTAGAAGCATCTTTATCATAAATTAGTTTGATGTTGAAGGAAGAAGATTGAAATTAACATTCCTAAGGTAACCGTAAATTCTTCCAAAAGCAATTAAGAACATGAAAATAGTAGATTTATTTGTGGATCGAGGAGCTCCAATTAGAGATACTACTATTAATGGCCACTTGCTGAATGAAGTGCAGTTAGATGGTGGCTCAGCAGTAAATTTGATGACAGAACAAACAATGCACGAATTAGGGTTGAAGAATCTAGAAACTGCCAATATCATTTTACGTGTGGCTGATCAAAAGAAAGTGATTCCTTTAGGGTTACTTCAAAATGTGAAATCTATAATTGCTGGCTTAGAATTTCATGTGAATTACTTAGTAGTTCGCTCATTTTCAAATATCTCTTCATATTCTGTGTTGTTCGGTCGACCTTGGTTATACCAAGCAAAGTGCACTCAAGTTTGGTATAAAGGTTCAATTGTGATTGGTCCTCGAAATGATCAGGTTAAAATACAAGTTATTTCGAAAGGATTTTTGAAAGAATCAGGAGATGAGATGGTTAGTGAAAGGGATGAGAAATCCAACAGTAAGTTTTATGATTCGGAAATGGATAGGACCGATAATGAAGGGCCTTGTGCCTGGTTATTTAGAACACAACGCCTAGCAAAAGCAAAAAAAGTGGAGGTAAATACAGCACATCAGCCTCGTAAGGTAGAACATATGGGTATTGGTGAATATGATGTAACATTTTCATCAAACAACGATTCAGATAGTGAGATCACTCACTGGTTGTCTATGTCTGAAGATACAACCTTAGATTGCATAATGCTTTCTACCGGGAAAGCGGAATACTTTGATCATTCGCTTGAAACATATTCCCGATTATCCATGGATCAGGAGGAAAATGATCAAGAAGATGTGTTTTTTATGTATAGCAAGGCAAAAGTAGCTTCTATGGATGAATTAGAAGAGGAAGAGATGCCTATGACATTTAATGTAGATGACATCTCAACAACCTCTTTGGAGAATATAGACGAATTTGACATTACTAAGAATAATAATGCCATGCCTGAGAGTAGGGTTTTTACTGTTTTTCCTTATAAGAAAAATGCTCTACCCTTTGGATTTGAACAGCTGCCAGTTATAGCTAAAAGAACCTATTGTCACCAATTAGAAAGAAAGGAAAGAGAAATGAGTAGAAATAGGTGCAAACCGTTACAAAGACCAATATTGCATGGAGATGAGGATGACTCAGCTTCGGGCTTGCATAGGTTTGCACAACCATCTCGTGAACATCATGGTGATTATGTTAGGATCATATGAGAATTAAATGAGGCTTTGGAAGTAGAATGTGAGGCAGCAATGATTGTTGTAAATGAAGCAATGAAGAAAATTACTGAGTTACAAAAGGAAAAGGCTGAATTTCAATTTAGAGAAAGGCGATATCTAGATGAAATTTCACTTCTAGAGTTGTGTTTAGAGGAACGGAGGTCAAAATTTAGTAATAGGGAGTTAAAGATGAAACAAGCCTTACCTATAGATAAGAACTAGTGGGACAAATATGAAAAGACTAATCGGTTTTGGGAAAAAGATAAGTCTAAGTGTCTTTATTGATCTAACATATTAATGGTTTAGTGGTTAGTGGGCTGAGTTCTGTGCAGGTTTGATTTGCGAATCACTATGTGATTATCTTCACAATTATCTTGGAGTTGCAATATCCATGTACATAATAGGTTGTTTCATATCTAATTTATCTCTTTATATTCGTTTGAAATAAGGAAAAGTTAAAAATATAACTTGATTGAAATCATTTAGAGTTTTTTCAAACCTAAATACCTACAGAAGAAACATAAGCCTCAATTTTTTAAACACAAATACACCGAAAGAAATATATAAACAATTCTGTCTACATGAGAGCCCACCCACATGGGATGGGGCTTTCACACCAGAGAGTGATTGAAAGGGGCTGATGTGTGATCATGACATAATGAATTTTATTGTATGGAAGTCTGATTAGGAATCCAATAGAGTTTTTTTTCCCTATCTTTTTGTCATTTTTCTAGCGATATGTGGGGGTAGCTGAATAACAAGGTTCTCTCCACGAAATTTTGACTTGGAGTAGCGTGGATGAGAGATGTTGAACTGATGAGTACCTTTGCACCAGCCAGAGTGACTAGTATTATGTGCTAGATTAGATTTCTCGTGCGAAGTTGTTGACCTAAAATGTTTGACCGTTTAATTAGGTGATGCATTCTTAGTCTTCTAGTTGATCCTTTATAAAAACAAAATCTAAATTCCAATCCAAATAATAAAAGTTCGGAAGAGTCTATATATTAATTCTTTGGTAAGACAGAAAGAAAGGAAGAAAGATGAAGAAAAAAGAAAAGAAAAGAAAAGAAAAGAAAAGAAAAATGCCTTGAGACTGCAAGGTTAAAGGAAGAAAAAAAACAAAAGAAGATAACCATCGCCTCTGAGGTCCTGGTAGGCTGTAGGGATTTCCTTGACGGGTGCCATGCGTCCGATGCCTTGTATCTCTTTGGGGTGGGACCTTTTGGGATGGAGAATCAATGTATATACTCTTTTGGCATTGAACAAAAGCCACTACCATTTTTAAAAAGTAAAAAAATAAACAACACAATGGACAATTAGAAGTTAGGGACCATTGACTGGTTGTTCTAGTAGAACATGGAGGGTTAGCAACTAAACCATAGGAGTCCTATTTGGTGTCGTAATGTTAGCTTGCTTTTTTTGGATTCTTTGTTAGGAATGCATCTTATCCGTGAGGCTATTTCAGAAGAAATATTCCTAGTAGGATAGTAGTGTGGCATTTTCTTGCCTAGAGGGCTTATTGTTGTTTAGCAGCTCTAGAAAGGTAGTCCGACAAGTGGAAAATCCTAGTTTGAAGGAGTTTTGTGCTAGAGGGTGGGTAGACTTAGGAAAATACAAAGTAGAATTCGATAGTTTTATCTAATTAGAATGGATTATTTTCGATTAGTGGAACCATGAGTATTTGAGTTAATATGAGCAAAGGAGGGGAAACATTTTGATAATGGCAACTTCATAGGAAAAAATGCAAGAGAGGGTAGTCGTATAATGAAGGTGGAAAAGTAGCTAATATTTTAGCTTAACAAAAAATATTATGTAAGAGAGGATGCTAATTGAAAGAGAAGGGGGGGTGTTCTTCTATGTATCATGGTTCTAAAGGTTAGGAAATGAATTTTAAAAAAAAAACCATAACTAAAAGAAAAAATGTTGCATGTGGATTTGAAGAGGTTATGACCAAGGAGAGGGCGCCCTCATCCTGGGGAGCACATCATAGTGGGAGATGAAGAGAGGGAGAAGGGGAAAAGACTAAGTGGAAGAGGAAGAGAAAAGGGAGAGGAAGTCCAAAAGCCAATTAGAGAAGAGGAAGGGGAGGAGTTAGTGGAAATTGAAGAGTCATGAGAAAGAGAGGAGGGGGTACCATCCTATAAAGAGGTAAAGAGGGAGAGAGAGCAAACTAAAGAGAGAGGAGGGCGCCATCATCAAGAAGGGGACACTATCATCCTGAAGGAAGTGCCATCAATTCAAGCCATCCAAGCAAGAGAATTTGAAGAAACAATTGAAGTTGGAGAGAGAAAGAAGAGAGAATTGAAGGCCATGCCTATCCCATAGCTATTACCATGTCTTCTCCTTGTATCTCTATTTTGGAGCTTTTCTATTCTCTTATTTCTTAGTCATCTACATAAAACCATGGAGGCTAAGCTTGTAAGCTTGGACCTAATCAAGATTAATTCTTAAAAGAGTTACAAGTGGCTATTTCTAATGGAAACAATGCAATTGGCCAATTGATCTCTTGGGAGAGGGAAAATGATGAGCTCACCATTGGGAACAATTGGATAGACTCTCCTTGGTTGGACTACAAAGGACACGGCTCCCAAAGACAATTACGAATCTCGTACTTCACGTAAGTGCCTTAACTTGTTTGACATAAAAAAGTAATTTTGCATAAATATTTCTTTAGTTTGGAATTTTTATAAAAAAATTAAACCTCAATTTCAACTTTGGATAGTTTTTAGAATTTATGTAGATATTATTTTCATTTTAAAAATAAAAAACTATTAAAAATACTTTAAAATGGCTTAAAATGATATAGATAAATTTTTATAAAATATTTGGTTAAATAATTATGAGATGTAATATTTTTTTGATGAATTATGTATTTTTTGAAGTATTTTTTAATTTTTTTCAAAATTTTTGGAAATTTTTTACTATATCTTAAAAATAAAAAATAGTTATTTTAGATTAACATTACATTATTTTTTGATAAAAATCATGTTTTTAATTCAACCAAAAATTAGGATCTTCTATAGAAAACCTAAGAATATAATTTTGGCTGTTTTATGAAAAGTTCTTAGGGTTAGATAAAAGGAAATTTAATTTGATGTTATCTGTTTAAACATTATTAATATAAAATATGATGTGTCTAGCTTTATGCAAATTAAAAGTATTGACGAGGTATTAAGTTATACCAACATTGGAAAAAGAAAAAAAAATTAAATAAAATTAGAGTTTATGGGATTGAGGATGTTAGTTGATTTGATAATCAAAGGAATTAGAAAGAACTATAGGGTTTATGCTTTGAAGTTAATTCTCGAAGGGTTTTGTCGTAACTATTAAGGAAGGCTAGGATAAATCATAGAAATTAGTTATCAATATCACCTATTCAGTGCAACAAATCCTAGGAGTTGGCTTGACAACCTGGTTAAAAGTGGCTTGGTCTTTGGCCGGTCAGGCTTGGACATTCAACTCAAACAAGGGTCTATTGACCACTCAAACTCAGACCAAATTTGAGCCTCGGTGTAAAAAGTTGGGAATAGTTAGAATGTTGATAATATGCCATGTCACACAGACATTGGTATATAAGAAGAGAAGTTGTAAATTTTCACATCTTTTTGACATATCAATACAATTACAATCTTTCTCTCCCTTCTTGTTCACAGCTTCTATGGCTTCCTCATCTTTCCTGTCTTTCTCTCTCCAAATCTAGTCTTTCTCTCTCCTCGTCACTCTTATTCTCTCTCTCCCTGTAATCTTTCTCTCTCTTCTGCAGTCTTTCTCTCTCCTCTTTCTCTCTCCCTTGGTTCTCTCTCTGACAAGTGGTATCAGAGCTTCAGTCTTTGATCCATTATTTTCTCCCAATTTCAGTCTCATTTTCCTATTTCAAAAACCAATTTCAGACAAAAATGGTACAAGACAGTGACTAGTGGAGTGCTACAGGACAACTACAGTTAGCAAGTGACTACTTCTGGAGATATCCAAGGTCAGATATGGCGGGTAAAGGCTTAAATGGCTGGACGTCATCAAATTTCATGCAAAAATGGAGGTAACTAGAGTAAAGGATGGTTAACCGAGCTTAGTTAGAGACTAAACTACAGTTACTTTTCAAAAGAGAGCTTCTCTTCTCTCTCCTTCAAGCTTTTGGCTGAAGCTTTCATGGTGGATGTCAAGAATCTCTACAAATATCTCTCTCTATGCTGAACATCTCACTGCCAAACCAGGGGGCAAAGATTCTTTGTGGCCTAAGCTTCAGGAGGAGTACCACACATGATGCTTGCTGAATTTTAGCCAAGAATCTGCCCGAAATTTGCGCCGAAAAATGCACTGATCTTCCTGCTCCTTCTCCCTGCTCAGCTGCTCCAAATGCTCAGCTCACTGATCAATGGTTGCAAAGGCTTCATCAAACACTTGATTGCATCAACTTTCAGCTCTCCAAGAGAACTCTTATCAGCCATTCCTCTGCTCAAAACCCTAATACACAGCAGGGCAGCCATAGCCACAGACACGGAAGCTCAAATTTCTCAAAATTTTGGACTTCCCCGACCTTCAAGGCTTCTCTAAAGCTGAATACAAGCTGGATAGACTTCAAGATTGAAGACATTGAAGAGATTTCAGCCCGTGCATGTCAATGAAGCTCAAATGGAAGGATTATTTTGGGGCTTTTCATCAAGGAGCTTGAATCTTTGAGGTTCAAGTGTTCAAGCAAGGCTGGAGTATTGATTCTTCAAGGATTTCATTATATTGAAGCATGTATGGACTGATTTCATGGAGATTTCAAGCTTTATGATGGATTTATGATGGATTATGAAGAACTCTTGCATCAACGGGGTTGAAGCTGACATCCATCATAATTTTCAAGCTTAATGGAGGTATTTTCCTTTTACTAATCTCTAAAATCTCTCAATAATCCTATTGCTAATGGCCTTTCCACTTGTTGATGAGAGGTTATTGATCAATTAATTCACTAGATTGATCAATAGGTCAGAGAATAGTATTAATTTTCTTCAATCTCAGCCTATTTCATTGAATTCCTTTTGATTCAAACCATTACTCATCATAGGTATCATTTGATCAGCTTGATGCATAACCTTGATTTGTTTTGTTGAATTTTTTTTCTCTCACCCAAGCTGAAATATTGTAAAAGGGTAAGTACTAGCAATCAGTGAGTCACTGAATTGTATATGTAAAACCCTTCTCCCATCTCAAGTTTTCTTATCTCAATCAATTGCATCTCATGAAAGGCTGAATGAATATTTTTGGAATTGCATATCATGCTGATTGCTTAGCACACTAGCCTCTGCCATGTTGATATTCCCACCGAGGAAAAATGTGGATGCCGGGGAAGATAGTGGGACAAAAGAGAGGTGACCCTCCCTCACTATCGAAGATCCCGAAGGGGTGCAACCAACCGACCCGGGGGGAACTTTGCCCACCTCCCGGTGATTCGGAGCCCTGTAGGGAGCCTGTCATGCCGTTTTATCCCTCACACAGGTACAGCAAGTGGAGGATTGAAGATTGAAGACTTTCTAAAGACTCAAGTACCTACAGGACCAAAACAGGGTAAAACAGGGAATTACAGGTCACTTACAGGGTATTTACAAGTGGATACATGTACACCCTTCACTGCTGAAGCATAGGTGCAGGTGCTACTGGGTACCCATAGGTCCTATATACCCCTTTGTAGGGTTTGGTAGCCATTTGAGGTTACTCTCTTGCATTACAGGGTCAAAACAGGGCACTTACAGGTTTAGATGGGGTGCAGGACTGGACAGTTCAGACTCTAAAATCCAACTACAGAATTTTCTGTCCTAAACCTGTTATAGCGTGATATAGCTCATTTCGAAGAGGGCATTGTTAGCTTCGATTCACACAAAAAAGTTCTGAAATCGGAGTTTCCTAGCCAAAGTTATAGCCGTTTTACTGACAGGGGGTACTGTAGGACTGCACTAGTATGGCAAGACATAAAGGCAAAAATAAGGTCCAGGAGGATTTTGCACAGCAAATCAGGGATTCCATGATGGATAGCACACTTCAAGAGAACCCTGAAGAGCTTCAACAACAAGGAGAAATCAGTATACTCACTGATACTTCGTGTGCCCATGAACTAAGACATAGAGAGCGACATGAGGCCATCTTGTCAATAATGGAGCACATGGCTCAATCTATTGATCAGACCAAGGCTTCTATTGAAAAGTTGGTAATATCCAACGACCAACTCACGGCACAAATATCTAAACTCATACAATTGCAAGTGGCATCAAAAGAAGTTAATGAGAAGGCTTGTTCAAACAGTGACCCTTCAGTCCCACTTCAGCCATCCAACCAAAATGGTCATGAAGATGGGATCATTGGAAGAAGAGGCATTCCAAATAGTCAGTATGAAGTAGAAGAAGCTTCACAAAGGCATGATGACTATTTGGGCAATTTGAATGGAGCCAATACTCAAGCTTTTGGACTGCATACTCAGAATTCCAGGGGTGCTTTACCAACAGGAAGATTACATGGTAATTCTCAGCCACCTATTGGAAGATTTCAGTCTCAATTTGGAGGTTATGTACTTGGAAATCCTGATCAGCCAATTTTGGGACACCAACCCTTTCATGATAGAGAATTCAAGGACAAAATTATTTTATCCAAATTCAATGGCCAGTCATATTCACTATCAAAATTAGAGGAATGGACCTCTAAGATGGAGTCCTACTTTGACATATTCCCTAAAACTGATGCTATGAAGATTCACTTTGCTTCCTTGCACTTAGAAGGATTTGCCCATACTTGGAGGTATATCAAGAAAGAGAATGTACTTATTGAGAATTGGGAAGCTTTTAAGGCACTTATGGCTGAAGTCTTTGTTTCGCCTCTTGAAAAAGAGAAGCTAGCACGAAGATGGTATGGTTTGGAACAAAGGGGTCTAAGTGTAAGAGAATATACAAACCAATTCCTCAACTTGACCATGTATGTGGAAAGTATCAGTGATGAGGCTAAGTTACGCAAGTTTATGTATGGTTTAGAACCATCCTTGTCCAACTGATGTTATGGCGCAAAATCCTACTTCACTTTTCAAGGCTATTGAGCTTGCAGAACGCTATGGAAGAAAGTATAGGAAAGAGTCTTCATTTCAGCCAAGTTATGGACAGCCAAGGACTGTTTTAAAGCAAGGACAAGTTGGTAACATTTATGGCAGCAATCATATGCCTAGTGGGAGGTTACGGGTACCAACTTATCCTCCATTTAATGCTTCTAGGCTTTAAAATAATTTCAGGACAGCAAACAGTCCAAAGGTTGAATTTAAGCAGGGTGACAACAAGCCTAAGTCCACTTCAGCCAATACAAATCCCAAATATATTCCCATGGATCTTTACAAGGAAAGAAAGGACAAAGGCTTATGCTTCAAGTGTGGAGAAAAGTATACTCCTAACCATTCTTCAAACTGTGTATACAAAAATACCAAGCCAAAGTTTCAGAGTATGCTAGTTCTTGAGGACTTTGAAAATGACATAGATGAAGTTAATGCAGTGACAATCAATGCTGAAAATGAAGATTTCGAGGATGATTGTGGACATGAGTACTTTTATGATCCATCTGACTCTTTTCCTTTTGATCCAGGCGGAGATGTTCCATTTGATCCTGGTGGATTTTGTAATGAGTTGCCTGCTGCCACTAATTGTTCTATCTCTATGGATGCTTGGACGGGATCTAAGAGCCCTAATACACTTCGTATGAAGGGAAGTATATGTGGAAAGCCAGTGTTCATCCTGATAGATAGTGGCAGTACTCACAATTTTGTCAATAAATCCATTATGTGCAAGTTGAATTGTGTTCCCACCGACTTACAGCAGCCCATTCGAGTACAAGTGGCTAATGGTGAAGAGGAAATCAACACACAGATTTGCCCACAGGTTTCTTTGCAAATGGCTAAAAATTTTGAAGTCAAAGTAAACCTGATCACTTTGGAAATGGGGCCCATAGATATTGTACTTGGTTGTGATTGGTTGATGACCTTAGGCAGGATTACTATGGATTTCTCACAGTTATATATGGAGTTTTTCTCCAATGGACAGCTCATCCATTTACAGGGAATCCCTAGTAGATCTGATTTTCAACTTATCACCATTTAACAACTCAAGAAAGAGTATAAGAAGCGCTCACAGATATTTGTTTTGCATTTGAACAAAGAAACATAGGATCAGCCCAATAATTCAGCAAACCATCCAGCCTAGACAGCTCTTCTTGAGGAGTATAGAGATTTATTTGAAGTACCTACTTCATTGCCTCCTAAGAGAGCAGTGGATCACCCCATTGATTTGGAGCCCAACTCAAAGACAATCAATAAGCCACCTTACAGACTATCAAAATGTGAACGAGAGGAAGTAGCCAAGCAAATCAAAGAGCTTCTTGAAATGGGATTCATTGAACCAAGTTCTTCACCTTATGCATCTCCAGTCCTGTTAGTCAAAAAGAAAGATGGATCTTTCAGAATGTGCATTGACTACAGGGATCTCAATAAGATAACAGTGAAGAACAGGTATCCTATACCCAGGATTGATGATTTGCTTGATGAGCTTAAGGGGGCTCGATTCTTCACGAAGATTGATTTGAGATCAGGGTATCATCAGATTCACATGAGAGAGGGTGATGAAGTCAAGACTGCTTTTAGGACTGATCGTGGGCTCTACCATTTCTTGGTGATGCCATTCGGGCTTACAAACGCTCCAGCTACCTTTCAAAGCCTAATGAATAAGATTCTGCAACCTTTCCTCTTTCAGTTTGTCCTGGTGTTCTTTGACGACATTTTGATCTATAGCAAGACTTTACAGGATCATTTGTCACATATGAGGAAGGTTTTTGATGTGTTGAGACATCATAGGCTTTTTGCTAAGGAGAAGAAGTATTCTTTCATGCAGACTGAAGTGGAATACTTGGGACATATAGTCAGTGAAAAAGGAATACAGGCTGATCCCAAGAAGGTGCAATGCATAAGAGATTGGCCAATGCCTACTACTACTACCTCTCTTAGAGGATTTCTTGGTCTATCTTTATTCTATCGCCGATTTATAAAGCATTATGCGGCAATTGCAGCTCCTTTGACTGACAAGTTGAAGAAAGAGGCTTTCTTTTGGGATGCTCTTGCAGATAGCAGCTTCAACCAGTTAAAGGAATTACTTACTTCTGCTCCTATCCTTGTATGTCCGGATTTATCCAAAGAGTTTACTATATAGTGTGATGCTAGTGGCCGTGGCATTGGGGATGTTTTGCTTCAGGAGCATGGAGTAATTGCATTTGAAAGCCGTAAGCTTACAGATAAGGAGATGGCCATGAATGTTTATGACCAGGAAATGTTGGCTATCCTGCATGCAATCAAGAAATGGCACCATTACTTATATGGCAGCCGATTCAGAGTACATAGTGATCATCGGGTACTCAAGTATTTCCTTACTCAGTCAAATCTCACTCCAAAGCAACGACGATGGGTAGCAACATTACAAAATTACGACTTTGACATCACTCATACAAGGGGCAAAGATAACATAGTGGCTGATTCTCTTTCTCGTATGTGGGCCTGCAAAGTGTCAGCCATGACAGAACTACATAGCGATTGGATTGAAGAACTACAAGAGGCCTATCTCTTAGATGAGGAATTCAGCAAAATCTTTCAGAAATTACAGCAATGTCTTATGGAAGAAAACTTGCATTACCAGCTTAAAAATGGTCTTATTTGGTGGAAGGGCAAGATTGTTATTCCCTCTACTTCTTCTTTCAAGTGGAAAATTATGGAGGAGTTACATTCTTCGCCTTTAGCTGGACATTTGGGAGTTTTCAAGACTTATGACAGGATCAGTAAGAGCTTTTATTGGAAAGGACTGTGGAAAGATGTCAAGGACTTCATTATGAAGTGTATGCCTTGTCAACAAAATAAGGATAGCACCCATAAGCCAGGAGGTTTGTTGCAGCCATTGCCTATTCCTACGGGTAAATGGACTCATATTACTATGGACTTTATCACTAGCTTACCTACTACCAAGAAGGGGTGGAATAGTATTTATGTGGTGGTTGACAGACTCACCAAAGCAGTTCATTTTATCCCAACAAAAATTTAGTTTACTGCTTCTCAAGTGGCCAACCAGTTTATGGAGCATATTTTCAAATTACATGGATTACCGCAAGTGATTGTCCATGATAGGGACTCAAAGTTTATGAGTAACTTTTGGCAAGCGGTATTTACATCTATGGGTACTAAGTTGGCTCCATCTACGGCTTATCATCCCCAAACTGATGGACAGACAGAGAGAGTTAATAAATGGTTGGATACTTATCTTCGCCATTTTTGCTATGATGTCCAAACCTCATGGGATTCTTGGTTACACCTGGCTGAGTTTGCTTATAACAATTCCACTCATGCGAGTATAGGAGTTTCACCCTTTGAGGCTTTGTATGGTTACAAGGTGCCCTTACCCATAGTCATCTTTAATGAAAATATCAACCCTCATGGGAAGGAAGAGTTGGAAAGAATGCAGACTCTTCTTCAGCAATGCAAGGTGAATCTAAGGAAGGCTCAAGATCAGATGAAGATGTATGCTGATTAGAAGAGGAGGCCTTTAGAGTTTCAAGAAGGAGAGCTGGTTTTGTTGAAGGTGCCCAAATCCAAGTACTCTACATTGAAAGATGGATCCAGTATTAAGCTTGCCCACAGATTTTATGGCCCTTACAGGATCCTTAAGCGGATTGGAGATTTGGCATACAGACTAGAGCTTCCCTCTTCTACAAAGATTCATAATGTCTTCCATGTTAGTCAACTCAAGCCCTATTATGGTGATCCAATGGATATAGTTGATGAGCTGCCACCTATTGATGAAGATGGTCTTGTTCAGTACATCCCAAAGGTTGTTATAGGTCAGCGCGAAAAGAAGCTTCGATCACGTTCTATTGTGGAATATTTGATTAAATGGAGAGGTTTACCCTCTGAAGAGGCTTCTTGGAGACCTGATTCAATATTGGATGAGTATCCATACTTGAGGGATACATTGGTGGCTGAAGCCTATTGCTTATGGAGCTAGTATTGATGCAGACTGGTTCAGGACAACACGCTGTTTTAGAACAGTTTTTATCGTACCTCATTTTCAGAATTAAGCTATCTACATGAGCTTAAAGTACTCTTCAAGAGCTTCGTTTTGATATGTGGTACATCTTATTTGGACACTTCTATCAAAAGTTATGGCAGATTTGGTCCAGCAGAAACTGTTTATTTAGCAAGCTGTCTACTTTCTTCTGGAACTATTTGTTGAAGACTCTATGGCTCCATTTGCTTCTAAAGTACTTCAAGTCATGTATATAGTTGGGTCCTCTTTCCGTTCTTCAAATTCAGCCCTTGTAATGGTCATTCTTCATTCATTTTCCATTTGTAAAGCTGTGAAACAGAGTAGTACTCTGTTCTATCCATCTCTTCTTTAGCTCTTTCTAGGTTTGTTTTTTAGGACAAAAACTTTTGGGAAGGGATGGATTGTAATAAGTTGGGAATAGTTAGAATGTTGATAATATGCCATGTCACACAGACATTGGTATATAAGGAGAGAAGTTGTAATTTTTCACATCTTTTTGACATATCAATACAATTACAATCTTTCTCTCCCTTCTTGTTCACAACTTCTATGGCTTCCTCATCTTTCATGTCTTTCTCTCTCCAAATCTAGTCTTTCTCTCTCCTCGTCACTCTTATTCTCTCTCTCCCTGCAGTCTTTCTCTCTCCTCTGCAGTCTTTCTCTCTCCTCTTTCTCTATCCCTTGGTTCTCTCTCTGACACTCGGATGGTCAAATCTTTAGCCTCAAACAGCCAACTTGGATGCTCAGATGGGCACCCCTTGTGTAAGCCTGAGGACCACTCAGAAAACCACTTACTTGTAGAAGTCCACTCGGACAACCGAGTCTAGGACTTGGACGAGTTATCCACAACCCTATTTTTGACTATTTTCTACCACTTTAAGAACTATTAGGGCCTATTACCAGTTGTCCAACAAATAGGTTGAAATTCAGACCAAAAGGTGAGACCATAGAGGTTTTTGCACTCAAAAACCTTAAACTAGTAGTCTAGGAGTCACTGAAATAACTAACCACTAGCCACTACCTTAGATAGAGACCTAAGTTGACTAACTTGATTGTAGACTACTTATCAAAACCCACAAGGAACCCAAAACCAACTTGTAGGAAAAATCACGATCCACGCAAAAAAAACTACCAAGGCGCAAAGCTGATTAGATATGGTTAACTTCATCAAAGGTTACACTTTGCATTGTAGACACTTAAGTGCATGTGAAAGCTCAAAAGCCTGATTTTACACAACCTTGATTTTACACAACTCACATGAAGTCGCATCCCTCTAGCATATAAGTGTTTGGATTAATAAGAAACATACTAAGGGAACTAAAAATGAACCGATCAGTAGGAGTGCAACCCCAAGAATCTAACGAGTGACCCAAGACATCAGAAACAAAGACCTAAAGAAGACAGAACCATCTGACCACTATGAGAAGGAAGGAGTGGCCAGGATTAGAGGCACATCTTTAGCCGGCCTAGTTGACCTCATAGAACCACTAGTGGGTCAGGAGACAGTCACCATGGCAGTCACTAGCTCGAATGAGAATGACCTTGACCTTGATGTCGTAGGGTACCCGCCGATGACTTGTCACACAGAATGACTAGTAAACAAGGATAACGCATCATGGAAGGCCAAAAACCAACATCATAGTCAACCTTGAGGAGGAGAGGAGATATGCAAGGATAGCATTGTAGCGCATTGCGAGTTATAGCCATGAGCAAAGGGCTCAAAGGTTGCACTAAGAGAGAGAACTCAATGAGGTTCATAGGATCCTAGCCATCTCACGTAGGAATAGAATGGGAGACAATGCCAATAGGGAGAGAGCCTTAGAAGTTGAACTTATAGTGGGCGAGATACTCACGAAAAGATTGCTAGACAATACCAGTGCTAAGGAAAGTGGGGCAGCCTTAGCGGCATCATTGCTAGTAGTGGGGCTGGGAGTCACCCTAAATACCATAAGCCAAACAAAAATACAATAGTTGCAAAGAAACTCGATAAATATCAAGAATGCAATGACCCCTATAGCTTCATTGAGTAGTTTGAGCAGATGTCTAAGGCTAACAATCTCATGGACCCTTCTCAATGAGCACAAGCATTAGTCTTTGCTTGGGAGATAAGGAATGGACTTGGCTTACCAGTCTAGATAATGCCAAATGCAATAACTTTACCCATCTAGAGGACCTCTTCATCAAGAGATTCTCCGAGGTAGGATACTTTGATAACCTTATTGTTAAGCATGATTTGATAACCTTATTGTTAAGCGTAATGAACGTCAGCCAAAAAGGCAAAGAGGACATAGAGACTATGTCAGCAGACATGTGACAAGTCTCTACAAGAGGGTACTTGCAGTGTAATTGAGTGACCCAATGATAGAGCGGTTTCCATCATATTCATTAATGGGATTCACCACCACAAAGAGCTCTATAGGGCCTAAGCAAGCAACTCAAACCTACTGATCCGAGAAAATCACAAAAAAATATATGTCTAACACTTTGTTGATTTTTTGTATATTTGGAGCTTTGAAATAAAGAAGAGGGTGGGAACAACCTCTTGGGAAATCCAAGAAATCAGTGGATGGAAATATTTCATGGACCGGTTTACCAAGGGGGGGGGGGGGGGGGGGGGGGTGAAGAGTAAATATCGATGGAGGAAGGTGAAGGAAAAATGTATAATGTGAAAAGAAAGATATAAAATAGATTTGGAGCCATCCAAAGGGCATGTGAGGCTCATAATGTCATGACTTTGGAGCCTTATGATAATTCAACCAAATTGGACCTTTCTTGGAAGCATTAGTGGAAGAAAAATCAAGCACATGATTTTGTAATATTTTTAAAAAATACTTCCACTCCGATCCAAAAAAACTTTTCAACATGAAAGTTGTACTGTGAGCTAAAGTTTTGGCTGGTATTTTTTTATAATTTTTTGGAGCTACAAGTCGGAAGATATGGCTAAAATGGTGGATGCCAACTTTTTCCAACTGTGGTGGAGACCACCTCCCAATTTTATACACACCCATACTTTCTTCCCCACACTTAACACTTCCATAAAACATTATTCATTAGACTCCCAACCCTTTCCCCTCTCTTCTCCTCTCTCTCAAGCTAATAAACCATTAGAATTCCCCTCCTAAATCACCCTCAAATCATCCTTAATTATAGTAGTAAAGTATGAACTCTCACTACTCTATCTCTATTATTGCTAGATATGATATTATTTTATGAAGATTCTCTATATTTTTTTATAAGACAGCTCTTGGACTCAAGCTATGGGAGGGAGAATGGAGACAACTCACCTATGATGGAGCTTGATTAAGTACAAATTGGTCTACAAAACATCTAGATGGAGCTTCCACATTGGTAGAACCGCCTTAATACAGCTTTGGTGTTGTTAATTCCTATTATCATTAGGGCCAAAAACGCTTCAAAAAATTCAATTTTATTAATCACAGGATTAAGGAAAGGGCCAAAGAGAGTTTGCCACGTGTGCAAGAATATGGTATTCTTGTCTCCTCTTTTTTAGAGATAGTGGAGTCCATTTCATGATTCTCTCTTCTTTTTTAGCCAAAATCCCTAAAGTCTGACATGTTTTGGAGTCCCAAAGATGTTATTTACCTACAAATCTGACAAAATACGTGACAGAGATGTGATGAAATTAATAATGAGTTTTTTGAAAGTCGGGAGATCTTTCAATATTCTTTTTGGTGCCCAATACATACTCATTTGTGTTCTTGGAGCTACTTTTTAGTTCATTCACCCCTCTTTGAGCCTCTTTCTCTGCGCTTTCATTCTTTTCATGGCTTCCTCTAGGCACCCTTCTCATTTAATACACTCTTACACAGTCTATAGCTAGGGAGCAGATGGAAATTGGGAGCCCAAAACCTTTACTGTAAACGATTGGATTACCATACTGCCATCTTGCAAGGGCTCTCATAAGGTGAAAAGAAGAAAACGAGATGATATAAAACATCACTGGAAGGGGCGTATCATTGCCTTCAAAATTATGCCCGAAGGGTGGTTTGTCAAGGTGCAACATGTTTACATGGCCAAGGATATGCACTTGCCTCCAAACGAACGTGTTCCCCAACAAACACATTGTAAGTTATTAGTTGAATAACGTATATAATTCTTTTCCATTTAGGCAAGTTCTAACAACCGGTTTGTCATTGCAGATATATTTCCGTCAACAAGTATTGAATGGCAACCTGTGGAAAGCCTAAGTGGGACTTTCCATGCCATTCATAAGGTATTGGTAGACATTATTTATGCCGATCAAACTGTGTCTTTTTTTAGTGAATGCAAGGTTTTTATATATTATGCACAGTATGTGGTTCCCTCTAAAGCGGATAGGTATGGGAATATCGAAGATTTGCCATTGCCAAGCCTTTCATCTCTAAACTAGGAGATTCCTGACAAGGTAACGGTGCAGAGTTTCAAATTCAAAATATCTCAGGATATTCAAAAGTCCATGACAGCTGGAAGGATCTCAAGAAGAATACTTTTATCATGGTTTGTACCCCTCCATATCTTCGTGGCTTGCTTCAAAACAACAAATTTACAAAGAACAAAGGTATCCTGGCTAAGTAGAAACTTTTCAGAAGAGGATTTAGACAACACTATAGGGACGCTTTGAAAATCTAGAGAGTGCGACCATAAGGGTGATATCTTGAGGTGCAGTGCATGCCCTCAATCCTTGGCTTTGGATTACAGTATCCCTCGCCAAACTCTTGCTTTGGGCTTTGATTACAAGAGATACAAACAAAGATTGGGTATTTGGGTTCCCTTGGATTCCGATACAGATTGCACACCATATAAACTTGCGGTGCACGTTTTGCCACATGAAGAAGTAAAGAAGGTGAATGTTACTTCCAATTGGAGTCTGAAAGATGTGAGGGATACCTTGGAATTGCTAGACAATACATCCCCTAGATATAAGTTCAAAGTGAATGGCGTAACAATTGGTAAAAGAGACGAGTGCTCTTTCTCTTGTACGAGTTGTTTGTCTCCCACAATTGTGAGTTTTGAGCCTTGAGAATGAAAACTTTGCAAGAATTTATCTTAATAGACTGTCCTTAAGATATTTTTTAGTGGGAACTCATATGCTATCATGAAGCAAGTTGCTTTTCGAATGTATATAAATAAAATGTACATTACATTCAATATATAAGTGAAAAAGTTCATTACATCATGAGGTACAAAAATGTCATATAAATGTACAAAGCCAAAATAATAAGGCTTGTGTATGCTTATGTTTGCTCTTTTGATTCTTTATATGTTGCCTTCTCCTTTGTTGGCTTTGTGGCTTCTTTATCGATTTCTTCAAAGATGTTTTTTCTCACAGGGCCTTTCTTTGATTATTGAAAGAATTTCACCTTTACAGGTACTCTCTTTTCTTGGGGTTTAAGAGGGGATGGATCAAATTTCAGAGAAGAAAGCATTGGCATTTCTTTTTTTTTAGACTCTACAGCAACAGTGGTCCCATTGCCATTGCCATTGCCCTTACCATTGCCTTTTCCCTTGCCCTTGCCATTACCATTGCCTTTACCATTGCCTTTACCCTTTCCCTTGCCCTTTCCCTTGCTTGTGCCCTTGGCCATTGAAGTTTTGGGAGGAAGAGGGGAGTCAGGATCATATGGTGTGATTGCCTTGTCCAAAATCAGCTCAATGCATCTCTTCCTTGTCCACCAAATATATGAATCAGGATAGTCTCTACACTGTAAGAATAAATGTTATAAGTTAATGAAAAGAAATCATAATAAGGGTTACACAAAAATCAAATGAAATTAACTTACATTCACTCCTTCTATTTGTAACAACTTTGAATCCACTGTTCTGCAAATATTTGATATAACTCTCCATCCACAAGAATGCGCATCGCTTTGCAATGGAACTTCTTGTAGAAGAAACGTATAAGGCTTTTGAGGATCAGCAAGATCCTCATATGTAGTATCCAAAAATGTAGAAACAAGTCTACCAGCACTGCAAAAGGAAGCTTTGTAAGTTCAAAATATTTTTTGTAAATATAATCAAAGCAAGTAATTTTCTTTCAACATACATTCGTGCTTGGCCATGAGCACCGTTGAGAGAGTTCATAAAGATAATTTCTCTAGTAAGACAGTTAATATAGATGAGACTCCCATGCCCTCTGTAAATTCAAAATAGAGGTGAGCAGAAGGGTGAAAGCAAATGAATATAAATTTTCCTCTCTACAGAAAAGAAAAATACCTTTCTACATAAGGGAAAAAGATGTGGTAATTTGTCACACTATCGAAAGTACGAAAGAATGGTGCAATATTAGACCCAGATCTTGCAAATAGTTCCACAGAGAGAAGTGGATCAACAATATATATGGTTCTACGGATATCGAGAGTGAGAGAGGAGAGGAATGCCGTGTAGTCAATAGCAAAAGTTATTTGAATCGATCAAAATCAATACAAATTACATATAAAGTATACTTGAACCTATAAGCCTTACCTTATTCAACAAAAAACAATGGAGTCAGATAGTTGGACATCCCTTTTCTCCAAAATGGGCTTGTCCTCGAGAGATATACTAAGGTATTCCTCCTCAGGTTCTGCAGAAACATTCACAAGTATTTGCCCATACACTTTACCCATCCTCTCGTTGTTGACGGGAGCAAGTGATGCAGCTTTCCTCTTGTAAACTTCGTCTTCAGTTTCCAACACCTCCTGAATTTTTTCACTCAAGATAGACTCCTACTAGGTGGCACCCCTTGTACAGTAAAGGTGAGTTACATCCTCAACCTTTAGCTTTTTCCCTTTCCTAAACAATTTCGAGGGAATGTTAAGGATTTCAAGGGCTTTTTGATCGTTGGAAGGCAAGGGCCTCAACACTTTATCGAACCTATACCCGATTATGCTGATGATGCTGAAATCTTTATTCATAAGGGTAATTCTATGAGCATGCCCAGCAACAATGTAAGCATCATTCATGAAATCAATAACAAAAACTTCTGCGGCCTCTTGTAGAGCAAGAATTGCTGAGAGTTGCCACTTCTTATTTAGACCAGAGACAGTTGCCACTTGAGACAATCTATTAGAGATCTCTTTAACAACTCTTATGAAAGCAACCTTTGGAATCACGTGCTCTGTAGCTCTCTGGGCTTTTCTAATCACACTGAAACACCTCTGCATGTAGAAGAACCGAGACTTTCTCTTTCTCTTTTGTGGCTTGGGAGGCTCAGTGGCTTCAGCAGATGTAGGCTCAGGTGCAATTAGAGGGGATGAATCCTTCACAGGCCAAGTCTCACCCTTTGCTTCTTCAACTTCAAGAGAAGAAACATTCACTGCACTGAAATGCTTTAACTCCATGGAAGATGTTAGACCAACACCTGGTGTAGGGGGGATTTCTATGGTAAAATGCTCTGGGGCCTTTGATGGCCCAGCTTCAGCAATATTTGAAGAGGGCTCCTCCTCAAATTCATTCAAATTGTAACTTTCTTCTACCCCCATTGACCTTCCTATCCACATACACTCTTCTTGCAGTTTGCTTTGTCCTTGCCATACAGAGGAGAAAATAGAAGAGCTAGAAAGACAAAAAGTGGTATAGGAACTTTCTCAAAAATCTGACAGCAATGCAGCAGGCCCAATACGGCATGAGAAGGAACAAACAAAACAAACGAATCGTCACATTCGTGTCGTATCGGAAACGAGAACAAAAATGCCGATATGGTGCAAGATGGAGATTGCGAAGACTACGGAAGGACGGCCTCGCTCCGTATCGGAGACGAGGACAAGAAGGCCGATATGGCGCAAGATGGAGATTGCGAAGACTACGGAAGGACGCCCTCGCTCCGAATCGGCGCACCGACTGAAGACCACCGAAGTGAGGAAATTAGCAAAGAGGCACACTCGCTTTGAATCGAGGACGGGAACCGATTCGACGCAAGAGAATAGAAACGCACTAGACGCAACACTGGGATCGCACCATATCGGCAAAGCAAGGCGTGAGAGCTCAAGAAATGTAAAGTGTACACGTAAGCAAAATAACCCCTTATATATCCTCATCAACCATGACACGTGTCAAACGCATGTCTCGCATTGATTGTGCCACGTGTCTGCCTATCGTCCATATGCCACGTGTCAACTAACGATCGGTCCACATGTTTGCCACGTGTTTGTCGGCCACGTGTTGAAGCCCAATGGCTACTGCCGCGTGTCGAAGCCCAATGGCTACTGCCGCGTGTCGAAGCCCAATGGCTAGTGCCAGGTGGCATTATTGCACACCTACATAAGGGGGTGTCCCTCATCCATACGGCTTTTTTGCTTTCTTTATGGACCTCT
Organism: Lygodium microphyllum; assembly: GCF_053477565.2. NCBI lineage: Eukaryota > Viridiplantae > Streptophyta > Polypodiopsida > Schizaeales > Lygodiaceae > Lygodium > Lygodium microphyllum. Next base: position 142,930,628 of record NC_141141.1, read on the forward strand.
GTTTCTTCTCCTGATACGGCGCAAGAGCGAGTGTTCCTCTTTTGCGCTTTCGCCTATTTGCGTCGTTTTGGGCTTTCTTGTTCTTCAGAGTCTTCCTTCGGCGTGCCTCCTAACCTGATTGTGCACGAGGGTGCGTGATCACTGATTTTGGCTCTGTCTTCTCGCGTGGTTATGGTTGTGGCCCTTTGCTTAAAGTTGCTGGTTTGCATTACCAATACAGCACGAGTACGAACATCCATGTCTAGCGTTTGAGTCTTGTCACACCGTATCAAGCACAAGTTGGAAACATGTTTGAACCCACAGATTTTCTAGGCTCCAAGGTTTTGCTAGGAACTGGGAAAAGAAGAAGGCTTTCAAAAGGCTCAAGGGCTTCAACATGTGATGATCCTGTGCATTCTGTTTCTTCTCCATGCTCTACCACCAGTGTCAGAATGCCAAGCACATCTCCAGGGAAGCGAAAGTCGGCAATGAGAGGTCTTGGAGTAAGGCTTCTTGATTTTATCCTTCAGAAAGGCATGGATCTCTCTTTCTATGGAGTTGTGAAGAATGTCTTTAATCCTGATTGGAACCTTGACAATGTTTTGAAATATTGTAAAAAATATATTTTGGAAGACTTTTTGGAGTTTGAAAATCTAGTAGGTCCTTCTATTGAAGTTGGTACAAATGAATATGTCCATGTTCCCATTGGGTCAACAGGAAATGAAAAGTCAGTGTTTACTAAGAAGTGTGGTGCCCACTCTCTAGACACGTTTTATGCAAGAGACATATTGTGCTCCACTCATTCCAAGAACTGTAAGATTATGACAAAATATGCTGCTTTTATTGTTTTCACCCTTGTCAAATATCCTCTGAAAGCTAATGAGCAACAGTTGGAAGGAGCAAAGTCTGCTAGCTTTTGCATGTTAGATGATCTGGTAGATGAAAAGGAAACAAAGGAGGTTGTAGATGCAAATTTTGAGGCTTCTTAGAAGTTGGATGTTGCTCAATTCAAAGCTGAGATTGTCATTGAGAAGATCCAAGGAGATACAAACCCTGCAACTGATGAGAGTTCTCACCATATTGTTCCTTCTCTACCATCTATACCTTTCAAGGAGAAGGAATACATTTTACTGTCAGATATTCAAAAACTTTTCAATCTTAGGGAAGATTATTGTCTAGCAATTATTGCAAAGGCTTCTGATGCTACAAATGGGATAATTGACACAGAGAATGAATCAAAGGAAGAGATACTCAAACTTGATAAAGAAACTCTAGACGATAAGTTTCTGATGCTAGTGAGGCCCTCTCTCTTTGTTTTGAAAAGGCCAAAGAAGCTGAGAAAGAGTTGAGTATTACGGATGAGGACTTCGATCGCATTCAAAGCCAACTTGGGATTTCCAATTTTGGAAGAGAGGAGTCTGAATACGTTAAAGAATTGATTAACACCAATGAGACATCATCATCAATAAATTTATGGAATCCAGTTAAATTGGAGTACGATGAAAACCAAGTGGTAAGATCATTTTGAATTTGCTTTTACACATTGGTAGGTTTGCGTTTCACGCTCATTCAGTATGGGTTTAATTTGCGGTTGGAGATTGCTGATTCAAATAACTTCTTGGGACGTGGCAAAGGATCGAGAGCTAGTGGTATTACATTGAAAGACATTGCACTCGGCCACTACTTGGCTAGGATTGACCCTGATTCCTTTTTAGCACTTCATAGTAGTTTCTCAGAGGATGCAGCATGGCCCATACTTTGTATTAAAGCTCTTACAAGGCTTCTAGGTTTCTCAGGATTACAATATAATGCCCACAAAGTAATGTTTTTGGAAAAGACTGCAGCAATTAGGATTTTTGGCTACAGTCCAGGTTACTCTGCTTCTAGAGCAGGGTACTTTTTGGCATTCACATCCTATGCCTTGGCTGCAAACCGAACTGATGTAAAATCTATAGCTGGCTACAAGAGAAAACAATTTCTACATTATAGAGAAAAGATTACTGAGGAGGAAGAGAATGTGAGAGTTTTGGAAAGCTAGCTTTGTATATATTCTTTCTTATATATAAAAGTGTGACTGCTCATGTGTCATTGCCGTCTTTTATCTGCATTCTTTGAAGTTGTCGTCGAAAAAACCAATTGAATAGCTCCTCCAAAGCATTGCTTTTTGTAACTCTTCCCCCATGCCTTGTGCTTCAAAAATAACTTGTGCATGCTTGATAGTGGGATTTTTCCATGCCTTGGTTACTATAAGTTGGTAAGGGGCCATGCTCCTCCACAAAGTAAGGCCCATGAATATGAAGAATATGCTGCAATACAAAGTAACACTAATTTTATACCAATTGAAAAACCTATCAAAATAAACCCATATTAAATAATTATTACTTTACCAGATAAAAAGTGATATCTTTTTCTCCCCATGCCTCTTTTATCGCCTGAACAAGATTTGTGATTGATCTTTTGAACTCTTCCGCATATGTATATGTTGTCTTATGTTGCCTGAGGAGTTTCAAAAAAACATCAAGGTGTATCCAGACCTCCATTCTAAGAAATGCAAGCCTTGGCGTGCTTGCAACATTTGTTATGATCTCACATAGCTCTCTCCAACACTCCCAAGCCGCATTCACCTGCTTTCCTGAATGGTTTCCTAAGAATCGTCTAGCTTTTGAGCCTCCCATAGAGACATCGGCTAAGATATCTCTTGTTTTTCCTGCAAGTATTGGATCCTTTCTCAAGTGAACTTGGTCCCCATGAAATCCCATTTTTTATAGTAATGCCTCCCATTTATCAATACACTCATCTGATAAAGATAATGGCTTAATGGAATATGCGTAGTCAAGATGCAACCTCAGAAGCTTATCGATTATTCTAATCTCTGCATGCAAAGTACAAATATGAACATTCTTAAGAGAGATTGAAAGAATGGGATCCCAGATGTCTTCTATGTTTTTAAATTTACTCAAATCTATAGAGTCTCTATTTGGGGCTCTTCTTACTGGTCGCAAACTACTCCAATCTTTGGATCCAATACTTTCCATGCAATAAATGAAAGGATATTTTGCATTTTCACCATTACATATTCCAAGCATACATTTGATAGTTTTTAAATCAGCACTCATATGCCATCCCACATTAAACTTACCAACCCCATCAACTGCCAACATTTCGCCTTCACTTTGAGACTTAATGATATTTGGAATACCTGTATGATTGAACAACCATTTCAACGTTTGATGATTTTCAAATGGTACCTGGGTTGCACCAATCCACCAAAACTCCATCTCGGATTGGATCTTATGCAATGGAGCTTGGCCCTCACCATTGCTATGGTCCAATGCCATTTTCATGAGGCAAATGCTAATTCTTTCCATCTTCTGTCCCTTTTGAATCTGTGCTTCATCCAACTTCAAGGCAAACTTTAGAACACCATAACTTTCTTCTACTATGATTTTATACATGTGAACCATTGCAATTTGCACCTTTTTTAGATCAATCCATATATTGTTAAACGCATTGTAATCAAAAATTGCATTTTTTTTTTGTTTTTCATAGGACATAGACCTTTCGATGTGAATGTAATCTCCAAAAACATGTGGAATCTTGCGATTCATGGCAATTCTTGCAGTCAAAACTGCAAGGGCTCAAGGCAATCCAAATATAGTTACCCTATTGCATTTAAGATTTTTAAACCATAATCCAGAGATAGCACGATAACCTTTTCGACTTATACCCACAGTATCACATGTCTCTACAATTTCATTTGCTTTCACCGTACCTTTTAAGTCCTTCACTTACTCTTTGAGAGTTGGACCTCTCAAATCCGCATTTTCGGGTGACTTAAGAATCCTCAAAATATCTTTCTTATTCATGGTTTCCTTCAAAAGTTTGATTCTTTCCTCATTCTCTCGGATATTGATGCCTAATATGTTAGAGACATATTTCTTTCTAAGATTTAGTCTCCTTTTCTTTACTCTCTCACACAAGTTGGTTATATTTTTTAATGGTCTCTTCCTCTCTCTAAATCCTACTGGAGTTTCTCTCAAGCGTGTTAGCTTATCCTGCAATGACTTGTTAACATTTTTCAAAACATCAATCTGACTTGTCAACTCTAAAATATTTGTTTGTGTAGTTTCTAGTGCTTTTTTCATTTCATGCATTTGAGCTATATATATGTAAGATGCAGAGTATAACCTCATACAGTAGCCAAGCATCCCATTGTAACTTTCTCCAACATATCTTATATAGTCATGGACATTGAAAAAAGGAGGTGATTTACCTGTAGAAGGATCCCTAGATAAATATTTCCATCCACCCACAAATCTATATGCTTCATTCCTTGTGTTCGCAACCTGTTGGCTTTGATCTCATCTATCAATACTTGATTATATATATACTTCTCCAAGATGTGTAAATAGGATCTAGCTGAATAGTTAGCTTGTATTTACATGTGCTTGCACCTGTGTTATTTGAAGAGGTATTGCTAGACATTCTAGCAAATAAACCGAGCAAGAATCTCACAGTGATAGAAAGCAAGTGCAACAAAAAGAATGGCAAAAGAGAATAGTGTGTAGAAAGAAAACGCAGGAGCAAACAAATGCGAATTTCGTACAAAAATCTCGAAAATACAAAATCTCTCGAGTTCCAAGAGAAAAACGGCCAAAAAGGTGACCCCTGACCTGGATTAAAAGATGAGGGCAATTAATGGTCGACCTCTTCAATGAACCAAATATTCTCTCATTAATCACATCTGGACAACCAAATTTAGAGGTTTTATTCTTCCTAAATCTCAACTAATTAGCAACTTAATCACTTTCTTACAAGTGTCATTTTTGAAGCGTTTTTGGCCCTAATGATATTAACCTCCTCCCTAAACACCCTCAAGGCCTATATAAAGAGGCCTTCTCCTTCGTAATTTGCAAAAGGAGAGAGCCAAGAGGCCTCCTTCAGCCCTATTGAACCGTACCTATTCTCTCTCATGAGCTTATGCAATTCATTCCCCTACTATAGCTTATGCATGCTCTACAATGTAATAAGCCCATGCTATTAGTGTCCATATTGTGTATATTGGTTATGTCCCGAGGGTTCTCCATCTCTTAAGTTTATTGATTCATCTATTTTTTGTAGTTCTCTCTCTCTTACTCACTCTCTCTCTCTCTCTCCCTCTCTTAGTTTTCCTCTTTTCTCCCTCACAATCTCCTCTCCCTCTTGCATAGCGTCCTAGTCCGCTCTTCCATGACTAGGTGGTTCCCTTACCTCATTCACTTTGTGGCAAAAGGGAGTTTGGAATAGTATAGAGGCTGCCATACCGAATTTCCTTCGTCATAAATTGGTGCCCCCGCTGAGGATATTCTCATCCATGTGGAATGATACAACACATGGTGGTGCATCCTCTACAACAAGTGCTCCAAGTGGCTCTTCTCCAATGCCTTCACCAACTTTTTTTGAAGCTAGTCGAAGTCCACGACTCCAACAATGGTCTCCCAAGGAAGCCCAAGAAAGGAAGTATGCCTATCGAATGACAGCACGTATGTGGGTAAAAGGTGTTCACCTTAGAAATTCCATTCTCTCACAACGGAAAAAATCATGTTGCCATCAATTGCTAGGTTCTCATAATTATGGTGAGTGTTTTGCAAACAAAGTGAAGGCCCTTCCGGGAGGTCCTCATCTCCAAATCATCAAATCCCTCTCTTTCTCTCTGGCCTAATCCACATCAAAAGAGGACAACTATGCATGAACGGTGTGGAGTTTTGTAGAGGTGCAAAGTATGAAGACTACCTTGAACTGTTGTTAGCTCGAAGATTGGGTGTGGTTGAAAAGATGGCCATCACACCTTATGAAATATACGTCGCTGAGGATGGACACACTAAGGCAAGAACAATCACTGGTGAGCAAATTCTCCGTATAGCAAAGTTAGTGGGCTCCAGAAAGAGACACTCTAGGGAAAATCCTTCATAATTCAAGAAAGTGCATTCCCTCTAATTCCTTAAGTAATCTCTACTCATGAATAATAATAATGGCCCGAATTTCTACACCTTCCACTCTGTACAAAACATCCAAGTATCTAGTTTATGGACAAGAGGCTCTTTTGCGTATTGAGGTGAAATTAGCTAGCCTTCGGGTATTAGGTGGCACAGTAGGCTCTCAAAAGGAGAAGTTACATCAAAGATTACTGGACCTAGAGAGGCTACAATTGGATCGCGAAGAAGCCATCGACCACTACTCCCAGGAAGCTGAGAAGCGTAGAGAAAAGTTCAACAAGAAGCTAACAGATAAAAACATCAAGGAGGGATCTTTAGTGCTTCGATATGACAATCGCTTTGATAAAAGAAAGGATGGCAAGTTTCTCTACCGGTGGGAGGGACTATTTTGGGTCACAAAAAAATTCAACAATGACTCCTATAAACTTCAAGACATTGAGCGAAAAGTGCACAAGACCAGGGTAAATGGATGGCGCTTAAAACCCTATCACATCAAGGTGGGGTCAACTCAAGATACCGAAGAGTGTCTAGAGTCATAAATACCTCTAGCCAGGTTGGGGGGGGCTATATGATCCGAGAAAATCACAAAAAAAATATTTGTCTAACACTTTGTTGATTTTTTGTATATTTGGAGCTTTGAAATAAATAAGAAGGTGGGAACAACCTCTTGGGAAATCCAAGAAATCACTGGATGGAAATATTTCATGGACCGGTTTACCAAGGGGGGGTAAAGAGTAAAGATCAATGGAGGAAGGTGAAGGAAAAATGTATAATGTGAAAATAAAAGATATGAAATGGATTTGGAGCCATCCAAAGGGCATGTGAGGCTTATAATGTCATGACTTTGGAGCCTTATGATAATTCAACCAAATGGGACCCTTCTTGAAAGCATTAGTGGAAGAAAAATCAGGCACATGATTTTGTAAGATTTGTTAAAAATACTTCCACTCCGATCCAAAAAAACTTTTCAACATGAAAGTTGTAGCTATGAGCTGAAGTTTTGGCTGGTATTTTTTTATAATTTTTGGGGGCTACTAGTCAAGAGATATGGCCAAAAAGGTGGATGCCAACTTTTTCCAACTGCGGTGGAGACCACCTCCTAATTTTATACACACCCATACTTTCTTCCCCACACTTAATACTTCCATAAAACATTATTCATTAGACTCCCAACCCTTTCCCCTCTCTTCTCCTCTCTCTCAAGCTAATAAACCATTAGAATTTCCCTCCTATATCACCCTCAAATCGTCCTTAATTGTAGTAGTAAAGTATGAACTCTCACTACTCTATCTCTATTATTGCTAGATATGATATTATTTTATAAAGATTCTCTATTATTTTTTATAGGAGAGCTCTTGGACTCAAGCTATGGGGGGGAGAATGGAGACAACTCACCTGTGATGGAGCTTGATTAAGTACAAATTGGTCAACAAAACATCTAGATGGAGCTTCCACATTAGTGGAACTACCTTAATACAGCTTTGGTGGTGTTAATTCCTATTATATCTTAACCTCCTCCCTAAACACCCTCAAGGCCTATATAAAGAGGCATTCTCCTTTATAATTTGCAAGAAGAGAGAGAGTCAAGAGGCCTCCTTCAGTCCTATTGCTACTTCCCTATTCTCTCTCATGAGCTTATGCAATTCATTCCCCTACTATAGCTTATGCATGCTCTACAATGTAATAAGCCCATGCTATTAGTGTCCATATTGTGTATATTGGTTATGTCCCGAGGGTTCTCCATCTCTTAAGTTTATTGATTCATCTATTTTTTTGTAGCTCTCTCTCTCTCTCTCTCTCTCTCTCTCTCTCTCTCTCTCTCTCTCTCTCTCTCTCTCTCTCTCTCTCTCTCTCTCTCTCTCTCTCTCTCTCTCTCTCTCTCAGTTTTCCTCTCTTCTTCCTTACAATCTCCTCTCCCTCTTGCATAGCATCCTAGTCCACTCTTCCATGACTAGGTGGTGCCCTTACCTCATTCACTTTGTGGCAGAAGGGAGTTTGGCATAGTATAGAGGCTGCCATACAGAATTTCCTTCATCACCTACAAAGGGATATGTTTTCGAGATTCTTTGAGAAGGAAATATAGGTGGATGACTTGCTCAGGGAAAGAAGCTCTAGGGCTATGTAGCAAGGAAGCAACATGTTTAGAAATTCTAAGAGACATACCAAGCTTCGCAAAAATGAGTAGCCCCCAATGAACAAGCTAAAAGAAAGAGTGTTGACCAAACCCAAGCAATAGCTGATCTAAAGTCAAAGATCTAGCCAATCTACAAGAATCAATAGGGAGGCTAATAGGACCTCACATACAGTGTGTGCACTATGGAGGGAACCACTTGCCAACTGAATGTTCCGATCCCAGGTCAGGGCCTTGTGCCAAGTGTGGGAGATTTAGGCATGACACCATGTGTTGCAGATTGCCAAGACAATTGCCTTACTTATCAATAACCTTACACTCATACATACTATCAAGGAATTAGGTAGCCATACTTCAGAAGGGGAGACTCTTTGGCTCTACCTACACCTAATAATTCAAAGCCCAGAAATCAAACCAATGGGAATCTTGAAACCATTAGGACCTATCCTGACCCATCCAACCTTTGCATTAAACTAATTTTTGGGAAGTGATTTGGATGATTATTCCAAGTATTTTTGTTTGATGGTAAATGCATGGCAGGGGTCTGTGATGAAAAGTTGCCATGGGAATAAAGGAATGTTTTCTTGGAAGATGAAATTAGGTTGATTGCCTTGATTGTGCTTGATTCTTAATTGGATTAATTAAGGAATGATATTTTGCGTAGGTGGATCATCTCCAAGGTCACGCTGCATTTCAACCTGAGAGGGCACTGCTCAATTCACAAGCTAAAGGTCAAGTGGTGAAAAGGCCAACCATGGAAGTTGTGTCTCACTCCCAAGTTGCTTGGGGTCAATGGAGCTCTGGACACCCCTTGCCTAGTCCGAAACAGAGTTGAAGACTACCGTGAGCCCAATGTCTAGGGCGTTGGAAGATCCTATTCTAGATATTGGATGGAAATTATGGTGCCATGTGATTTGGACCGAGTACTTTTGTTGGACGGAAGGGATATATAATTCTTGTGTATGGGTAGGAGACAAAGATTAGCTGGAAAATAAGTTAAGGAACTTGTTTGTCAAAAGGATTTCTTGCTCTGTATTCGTGTTTGTGCTGTAAATTACGTAAATGAACCTTGTTCCCTAAAAGGCTTAATTGAGGAAGCTCTTTTTAAATGTCGCACATAAATGTGATAGCACGTAATTAGAAAATTAAATCTATCAAGGGAAGCGAGTGGGAAGGACCATGTGGGCAGAGCCCCCACGGGTCTGTCCTACGACCGGGTGGTCCCAAAGATCTAAGAGGCTTCTCACAAGGTTTTACCGTTATTTGACTTTTAGGTATTGTTAAGTTAGAACATGATTCATGCCGTTTTAGGGGACCAGAATGGGACTATGCCCGATGGGCAGAGAGTTTGAGTGGCGCATAGCTCTCCTTTTCCATTTTCTTTGAACCAAGTGCAACATGGGTTTACTTCGGCTTGGGTATCCCTATGCAAAGTAGGATGTCCAGAATCTGGCGCTAGAACGCTGTCAGGAGACCCTGTCCACTAGAAACCCAAATTTTAGGTCGGTCCTAGTGGGTTAGGCTATGAATGTTCCATTGCGAGGCGGACTCGAGAAACCCTAAGTGACAAACCCTGGAACATTCCATGGGAATGCCAGGCACCGACGCTTAGACTCGTTTCTCGATGGACTGCTAAAACGTACTTAGATAGCCGATAGGCGGGCACGTTGCAGATGTACTCTGGATTTTGTCTCATTTGCCACATTGGCCTTATATAAACATTTCTTTTTTTCTTTCTTCTCTCTCTCTCTCTCTCATACACATACACACACTCTCTCTCTCTCTCTTTATTTTCTCTCTTTACTTTTTTACACTTCTCTCTCTCTGTCTCTCTCTCATATATTAAAAATAAGTCTCTTAACATATTTTTAAGCAACCAACCATTTTAATTTAGACAAATAGTTATCTTTCTGTTTTCTCTCTCTCTCTCTTGATTCTCTCTCTCCCTCTTTATATCCATCTCCATCTCTCTCTCCCCAACACCCTATCCCTCTCTTGCCCCCTTTCTCTCTCCATCTCCATCTCCCTCCCCCTCTCTTTCTCTCCCCTCTCCATCTTCCCTCCCCCTCTCCTTTTTTCCCCTTTCCCGCTCCATTTTCCAAAATTTTTAAGTTTGTCTCTTCCTATCCCTTTCCATCAATCTCCCTCTCCACTCCCCCTCTCTTTCTCTCCCACTCCACTCACTCTCTCTCTTTCCCTATGGTTTTCATATCTCTTTCTTACTCTCCTTTCTCTATCCTCTCCATCTTCCCTCCCTCTTTCCTTCTCTTTCTCTCTCCGTCTTTCTATTTTCCAAAATTATTACTTTTCTCTCTCCTTGTTTCCCTCCTTCCCTCTCTCTCTTTCTCTCTCGCTCTCCCTCTTTCCCTATCTCCACAACTCTCTCTCTCTCTCTCTCTCTCTCTCTCTCTCTCTCTCTCTCTCTCTCTCTCTCTCTCTCTCTCTCTCTCTCTCTCTTAGATCTCCTTTTGCACTAGTCCTCTTCTTCTTCTCCATTGTGGTTTTCTCTTTTTTCTCCTCCTTCGTGATCTCCTTATCTCCCTCCCTTTCACTCTCTTCCTCTATTTCTCTCACTCTCACTCTCTCCTTCTCTTTCATGTCCTTTCTTTCTCTCTTCCTCTCTCTCTCTCTCTCAAGCTATGAATAGTCTGTGGCACAAATGTCATGGACTATTTTGGTATTCATTTTCATAGTAAGATGTTGCTATAGCAACACTATTTGCATTGTTAAAAGCATCGCTAATATAGTGACACTAATAGCATTGTAAATAGTAATGCTATTAGCGATGCAAATAGCAATGTTGAAAAAAAAGGTCACTGATTTCTATTCTTATTATCCCAATCCCTTATAGTGTTGATAAGAGACAAGATCTCCATTGATATTATGCTAATTTCCATCACTACTACGGAAACATAATTTAGATTGGTATATATGTGTGCTTTACCATAGGGAGCAATGAATAAGGTATTGCATTATTAATACCATAGGTACTATGCCTTTTGTGGATGACACACTAATAAAAGGGTACATAGAAGAGGAAAATGATGAAGAATTGGATGAAAAGGGATGTAGTATATTTCTTGCAAATCACATGGCTAACTGTGAGGTGCCTCCTCCAACAGACCTGGAGGAGTCCTCTAGTAGTCGACTGAAATTCATATCCATGCACATCACCATCCCATCTCCCCATGGGAAACCTTAAACTTAGTTGAACATGGGAATCTTAGTTCTACTTCACAAGGAAAGCATGGACAAGTCACCCCTAACTACAATCTAATGCCCACCTAAGAAAGACCACTTTTAATCAATCAAAGGCAGGAGTGAGGTTAACACCGCACTTGGTTCAAAGAGAGTGAGAGATGAGGGAGAGTGTAACTCAATCCCCCTACCCATAAGGTAAAATCTCAGCTCCGGTCCCCCAAAACGATGTTAAACTTGGTAACTAATCCTACCGTATTGGGAGGGCCACAATTTAATCAACTCTACCTAGTGTTGGCCTCGACTTATTGAGTCCACCGAGCCACATGCCTCCAATCGTCAGGATTAAAGCCTCCCACTTTCCTCCATGGGTTTGTTTAGTTTTCTAATTAGCAAAGCATACTACCATACTGTTTGGACATATAAAATCAACTTCCTTTTATTACTCCATTAAACTAGGCTCGTTAAACTTGATATTTAGCACATAGAAAACAATTCAAAAATCAAATACTTTATTTCACCATCACTTCGCAGAGTGATACAAAACCATCTTTCCGCAGAAAGACACCATCCTTCCAATCCCTCGGGATTGGGCTGTATGTGATCGCACTCCATCCGCGGTCAATAGGAAATTTACTCAGAGCCCCTCTAAGATTCCTTGAGTCTCTGGAGCCATCCTACATAATAGGGACACTTATCACTCAACCCTTTTCCATCTCAGGTGCTTGAGTGATCAAATACCAAAAACACCTACCTTCCTCAGGAGTGTAGGACCCCCACCCGCGGTGAGCTTTTCTATACTCTGCAGAGTATTAGAGAGCATTGGGTTGGGGATCCCAATGTCCTGAACCACCACAATCCACAACTCGTCCGGTTGTGCAAGCTCGGAATCATAAGAGCCATAACTCATCCTTCACAAATCCAAAAGCAGTCATAACCATAAAACATTTTTAACACAGTTGTCAATGTATGCGATGCATAGAATCTATCCCCTTCATCAATTTCTATGTTCCTTCCTAAAACGCATTTGATAATACTAACATGCTTTAAGAAGTTTAAGTAAGTTCTAACTAATTAAGATTCTTTTCTTATGCACTAACCTGATTATCTCTGCTCGACCATCCATCGTGATTACAATTTATGGCTGCAACCTCGATTTATTGTGGAATGGTTGGTTCTTCTGTTTGAATAGGTTCGGGGTTAACTTCCACTTGTGCTTTAGCATCATGTTGAGTTCCCTCAACAACAGCACTGACCACTTCCTCGTGTTGGGGAGCTCTCTAAGCGTGACCTCGCTCAGCATCTCGACATCTCTTGGGGGCCATGGAAGAATCTTGATGGGTTCAGGCAGCACTTCTGTGTAAGAGTGGAGAGAGAGAGAGAGAGAGAGAAAGAGACTCGGCTGATTGCAGTAGAGCTTCCTTGCATCAATAGCAGCAGAGAGACTTCTGCATGGATCGTTGTGTGTCTGTGTGTCTTCGATGTGACGCTCTACCCTTGTTTATATAGTAATTGGGGGGAGGGGGGGATAAAAGAGAGGGCACCTGCTTTTTAGAGTTTTTGATGATATCATCGACGATAAAGAGAGAACACTTTCTTTTAGCATTTTTTACGACATCAGGGAGGGGTCCATTTTTGTAGCGCAAAGATAAAAATTGACAAATATATGGGCGAGGACGCACTGTGTGTCGTGTGGCTAGGCGGGCGTCACTCCAAGGCGCACGACTAAGGCGGCAACTAAGGTGGCGACCAAGGCATGGACCTTGGCATCTTGGCCTTGGCATACTTGGCAACGAGCTAGGAAGGCTTTGTTGGCGCCATTGGCTACACGTGAGAAGCTCCCACTAGCTTGTAGGAAAATCTTCCTTGGAGGTCACCCATCTTGGTAGTGTCGTCAACCAAGTGCACTTAATCACTACGCTAGTTCTTTTTATTGTTCTATACTACAAACATAATTTTAATAAGGTAGTCTTGGGAGGGTTTCCCAAGTCTTTCTTCCATGAATTGGCATATAATACCTCCTTAATAATAATTATTATCTTCTTAAGTAGAGTTAGTTTCATTAAAAAATATGCAGCATAAATCAATTTTATTTGGAATGTATACGCATATTAAAATAAACTAAGTAATTGGGACATTACACTAACTGTGAGAAGATCTTGACTAGACTAGAAGACTTACTATTCTCTTTCTTTCTCTCTTCCTTTCTCACATGTTGTGTTTTCTATATGATAGATGGTCATTTCTAGCAAAAGAGAATGCTATACAATAGGATCAACATGTACAAAGATTTTGGAAGCTTATGTGCTTTATGGACTGGCGAAGGCTAAGCCATTTTTATGTTGGAAGCAAGCTAACAATTAAGGATTATTTAGATCAAGCGGAATTATGCTAATAACTAGAATTTTTTAGTCGCTCTCTCTTGATGTTTGCCATCTCCCAATAAGAAAGAAAAATAGCATTACATGTAAAGAGATAGTAAATAATGCCATGCATTTGCATAGAAAGCCATTAGTTTGACTTGCACACCTATTTAGGACACTTCTGTGCATTCAATGCACTACCACACCTCTTTGCACTTAGAACTCATTCACATGCACATAGTGCACTTGCACACAAATCATGCGTAGTGTGTTACTACATTAGGACACTTCATTGCATTCAATGCACTAGCACACCTATTTGCACTTAGAACCCATTCACATGCACATATTGCACTTGCACACAAATCATGCCTAGTGTGTTACTACATTAGGACACTTCATTGCATTCAATGCACTAGCACACCTATTTGCACTTAGAACCCATTCACATGCACATATTGCATTTGCACACAAATCATGCCTAGTGTGTTACCATACTCGGCACCTTATGCTTAAGCACCTCCTTCACTTGCCACACACACATAAACACATCCCACTTTAGTATACTTAGAATCAAGCACACCAACATTTAAATACATCTTAGATCGCGTAGCTTGCATTACATTTAGCCTATGGATATATAAATGCATGTTTACACATACATATGGGGACCTTAGTGCAATTTTTAGTACACATAGTGTACTTTTGCACTATCCATGGATGTCACTCTTGTGTCTTTTGTAAGTTCTCATGTATGTGCAAGCTACAGTCCATAATCAAAGATGTCATGATTGGATGTCTGCTTTAATCCAGATTCTCGACATGTTGCATATGAAGTCTTTAGGTGATGGGATAACCCGTGTGGCCTATGGGATTACTACTATATGAAGTCCACATTGGAGAAATACTACTTTAGGGAAGGATTTTAATGCCATATTTGTTGAGACCTTAGTGTGACATATCATTGATAAGGCTACGGGTCTACCTTTATGAAGGATTTCATATAAACTCTTGTAGCTTTTACTAGTTCTGTGATTGCAGTTGTGTCATATATGCTGACAAGAACATCAATTAAGTAAAAATTCTTGAAAAAAAAAAGAATGAGACCAATAAGCTAATGCACTGAAGAAAAGGAAGGCAAGAAGAGGTATAGAGTAGAGGCAAATAATAATATGAACCATACTGACTACCTAGCATGAACATGTTCTATTGCTCCTTCCTTTGTGAGAGCTGACTATTGCACTATCAATACTTTTCCTCACTTACACTCTATGGAATCCATCCTTGTTTGTTGCTTGCACACAAAGAACTAATCAAAAGTGACTATGCATGCAATGGAAATCGTGAAGCTCTTACAACCCTTCGATAATTAGTGTGCACCTCTCAAAGCAGTGTCCTAGTGGTTCATGAGTTTGTAAAAGATGCCATAAAGGCAGTGACTTTGATGGAGATGAAGCCTGTGGTATTTATGCCATGGAGTTCAAGAGCATTAGAACTAAACCTCAAGAAGCTTACAAGGGCAACCAAAGAGAAAACATTACCCCTTTCAGATAAAGATGCTATTGCAAAGAAGATCGGACTTAATCTAATGAAGAAAGACAATTATTGAAGGAATTGTGAATGGGGTAGCCAATGCAAAGACTCTATATGTATGTTCAGGTCAAACCTTTATGATTATGGAAAGAAAGAGTTAAAGACATTGTGATCTATCTCATGTTAGGGAATATGCTTGAATTATTGATGTGTTGTGTTTAGGGTTGCTTTGAGGCTTAGATGTGACCACTCCTAAGTGACCGTTTTCTTGGATAAGGTGGACAGCTAACAATCAAGTGTGACTTTTATGGTGTGCTCGTATGAGATGGGATGTGGATCTATGTGATTTGTAGGGTGTGATTTCACTAGTATTTCTCTAGCTTTCTATATTCTTTTGCACATGTACCAGCTTTTGCCTTATCGTGCCTTCTTCATGAGACCCCATATCTTTCAGCTATCAAGCACACAACTCCCCAACAAACCCATTAAAGAGTTAGCACATTGTCGTGATGGGTATCCAAATCCTTGCTATGTGCTCAAGGGTATTATGTGGAAAATTGATGGAAAGGAGAATCAACCAAACTTGATTACATTACAATCACAATGCAGATGTTGACTCCAAGGAAAAGTTGGTAATAACTCATAGGACAAAAAATCCATAAGAAAAACCCTAGTGCCCATAGTAACTGCACAAAAAATGCTCAAAAAGTGAACAAGTTGCATCATCAAGAAACAATGAGTAGCCACTAGCAGCACCAATGAGTCCTCATAGAAGTCCCACATCTCCTCAAAACTCTTCACCTAAGCAAAAACAAGACATCTAGCAGTAGCAGCTTCATGCAACTACTTAACCCATGCAAGTAATCTATAGAAATGAGTCCAAGACATTGCTACACCTAACCAGGGTAAGAATCTAACCAAGTAGTCAACCTCAAATGGCACAAGTAGCTATCCCTTTGACACAACTGCAATTATTTCTCAAAAGGAATCTCAACATTCACTACCTTTGGTTGTGACAAAGGTCACATCCACAAAGCAACAAGCCCTTGTCAGCCCACTCTCACAAAAAAAGGAAGCATAGTGCTTGATATGAGTGCATATGTATCTTTCCTTACTCAAGACCTGGCAATTCTAAATGGCTATGCCCCATTTTAGTATAACCCTGACTTCTTCTAGTGGTTAAATCTACACCTATGTGACACAAAACCTAATCTATCTCTTGATTTTTCCTTAGTGCAATCCACTCCTTCATCTAATATTAAAAGGCACAACGACTTACATATAACCTTTTCTCACCCAGCTAGAATAGAAAATCATCCCACAGATCTAGGCTAAGAGTCCATAGCTCCCAAATGAAGCCTTAGCATAGGCTCTATATATAATCCTATAAATTTTACCAAATATAATACCCTTTCTTTTGAACTCACATGGTATCTTACATGTTCCATAAGGTGGACCCCCCATGTAAAAGGGATGAATCATTGCTCTTAAATTCATGCCCACAATGGATTGCAACCATACATGAGTCCCTTCATCCCAAGAATCCTTCCAACACACAAACCAAGGATCTAAAATAGCAGTTGTCATCAACAGCTAATAATACCAAACCCATTGACTTGATAATTAACTACTATTTTCCATCAAGATGTGGAAACACAAAGTCACACTTCCTAGTGGTGACTAAGCCCACCAACTCCACCAAGGAAAATATGTCTACTACCTTGGAAAAGAGTGCTACAAGTACCAACCCAAAGAGCCCAAGTGAGTTAGTAGTTCTCAAGTCAAGCCCATCTAGCCAAAATCTCTAGCTTAGCTAAAACTACAAACTTACACCTTGAGAAGATTAAAGAAAATTATAACAAAGATTGTCTACAATGAAAATTAACCGTTGCCTATCTATTAACAAAGGAAATTCAGTATGGCAGCCTCTATACTATGCCAAACTCCGTTCTGTCACAAAGTGTATGAGGTAAGGGCACCACCTAGTCATGGAAGAGCGGACTAGGACGCTATGCAAGAGGGAGAGGAGATTGTGAGGGAGAAGAGAGGAAAACTAAGAGAGGGATAGAGAGAGAGAGAGAGAGCTACAAAAAAATAGATGAGTCAATAAACTTAAGAGATGGAGAACCCTCGGGACATAACCAATATATACAATATGGACACCAATATCATAGGCTTATTACATTATAGAGCATACATAAGCTATAGTAAGGGAAGAAATTGAATAAGCTCATGAGAGAGAATGGGGAAGGCTCAATAGGGCTAAAGAAGGCCTCTTGGCTCTCTCTCTTCTTGCAAATTACAAAGGAGAAGGCCTCTTTATATAGGTATTGAGGGTGTTTAGGGAGGAGGTTAAGATATAATAGGAATTAACACCACTAAAGCTGCATTGAGGCAGTTCCACCAATGTGGAAGCTCTATCTAGATGTTTTGTTGACCAATTTGTACTTAATCAAGCTCCATCATAGGTGAGTTGTCTCCATTCTCCCCCCCATATCTTGAGTCCAAGAGCTCTCCAAAAAACAATATAGAGCGGATCTTCATAAAATAAGATCATATCTAGCAATAATAGAGAGAGAGTAGTGAGAATTCATACATCACTACTACAATTAAGGATGGTTTGAGGGTGATTTAGGAGGGGTGTTGAGTGTTGAAATGACTTGTTTTTTGGCTGATTTTTGTTGTTTTTGAGAGCTAAATGGTTGATTTTATGGGATGATTGATTGATTTAGAAGTGGTTTGAGAGTGTTTTGGATGATATTGATTGTGTTTTGGAAGTTTATGATGTTTGTTGATGGTTCTGTGATGTTCTGATAGGTTCTGATTGGTTCTGTATACCTTCTGTTTTGTTCTGTTTTGGTATGTTTTGTTCTGATTGTCTTCTGTAAGGAGGGAAGGGGTATTGATTGATGAAGAATGAGATATGGTGAAAGTTTATTGAATGGTTTGTGAGAGTTTGGAATGGTTTGAGAATGAGTCATGTGGTTTTGATAACCTTCTGTAACCTTCTGTAGGTCTTCTGTAGAGCTTCTGCTTCTGTTCTGCTTCTGTTCTGTTTCTGTTCTGTACTGTCTCTGTTCTGGTACTGTTCTGTATGCTTCTGTAAGTGTTCTGTGGAGTGTATGTGTGACTTTGGGAAAGATTTCTAGCCTTGGAAAGAGGTGAATACAAGTGCAAAAGAGCTGGAGGAAGTGGAAGAAGTAGCTGCTGAAGACTCAAGAGAGGACTAGAGTGAAGTGATAGTAGTGAGCTGTGAAGAGACACTGTAGTGACTCTGGTGACTCTTCATATCAGACATACCTCTTGGGAGGGGTATCCACGACCTAAGAGTGATTATTGAGAGTGATTTTGAGATATTGTAGTGAGGATATGATGTATTATTGATAGAGTGAGAGAGAGAGAGTCAGAGATAGCCAATTCTACTCAAATAGAGTGATTGTATATGAGAGATTGAGAGAGAAGACTATGAAGATATTGAAGATGAATACTATGTGATGTTTTTCCATTCAAAGATGGTGTATTCTTTTGCTTTCTTTGTTCTATTGATGGATTTTGTGAAGATGTTGAAGAATATGATTGATTCTATTAAAAACCGTGGGAGATCTACATGATGCTGTATGAAGATTTGTTGTGCCTGGTGTTCTTTTCTTCATTGTGATCATATGAAACATGATAAACAAGATTGTTGATGTTACAAGATAGATTTTCTTGCAAGAGAATTCCCTTTTCCTTGGTGTTCCTCTCGAGGCTCCATGTTTTTGGTGCGCAGCCGGGGAAGCTTGCCATCAACAAGCATCAGAAGAGGCTGAAAATGAAGGAAATGGCATTGCCAAGAAGAGAAGAATTCAATGGATGTTTGTAAAGTTCCTTCTTCCAATGAAGAGTTGGAATTTCTCATAATCAAATCCACTTTCCACAAGAAGTTCATCCCACAATGGCGGAAACACATCACCATCATGATGCATGCTCTATGTGGTGGACAGTTTCCTCTTCCTATTGAAGCAGCAGAAACTTGCATCTTGGTGGCAAAGTGTCTGGGAACAAACTGAAGAGCAAAAACAGAGAGAATGAACATCCATGGAAGATTTGGCATTCATTGAAAAGTTTCCAGACAACATCAAGTGGGAGATTGTGAAGAAGCTTCAGGAGTCTTGGTCTGTAGAGGTTCACAAAGACAAGAAGGAAAAGAGTTGGAATTTGTTCGTGGACGCTCAACAGCAAGATACATGGGATGCTTGGTGTACTGATAATCTTCTGTTTGTTCAATTAGCAACCCACTGAAAGTTGGTAGACAGAGTGTTTTTCACAACATACACTATTGAAACCATCAAAAGCTGGCATTACTATGATGATGGTACCACCGCAATGCTCAGACGTATGCATTTTGACACCTTCAAAACCGAATACCTTCCTCTGTGTAGTGGCATGAAAGCAGAATTTAGGGACGTTGAGAGGAAAGAAGTAGAAGAAATGTTGGCAAGAGAGTCCTCCAGAGACTGAGGCCTTCTGTTAACCCTCTGTGGAGCACTAACAACATAGTGGAGCCAACCCCCTGATGAATGACGCAATAAAAAGGCAAGCGTTAGAACGAGTCCAGAGGTACGTGAGAAGAGAGAAAGCAAAAATCAGAGCCGAGAGCGAGCTCGCAGCAGAAGCCGCCTTTGACGCCCTTGCGGAACTCTTTACAGAAGTCCCAATGGCACATCAAGCCCTTCCTCCTCCTGCTGGAGGTCCACTTCCAAGCCAGATCCGTCCTGGAAATATTGATGACAGACCAGCGAATGTAGTCCCATTGCTAGTTTTTAAGGGAGAGTACAATGAAGACCCCGATCTTCATGTAGCAGAGTTTATGGTAGCATGTGTGGCTAACAATGCCAGAACCCCTGAGCATTGGTTAGCAATATTCCCCGCCACTTTCAAGGGCGCGGCGTTTCAGTGGTATGAGAGACAAGCAGCAGGAACTTTTGGCACATGGGACGACCTGAAGTTGGCCTTCCTCACTAAATTCATGCATGAAGGTTTTGAAGAGCGGATGAGAGAGGAATTTATGAACCTAAGTCAGTCCTCTGGAGAAAGAATGGAAGCTTATGTCTCACGAATGGAATCCATCCTAAAGAGATGGACTAACCATAATCTAGATGATGGCATTCAGAAGGGAGTGTTTCTCAGAGGATTACAACCAGAAGTTCGTAAGTTTGTGGAGCTACAAAGACCAGCCACCCTGCAAGCTGCAACAGAAGGTGCAAGACTGTACGATGAAGTGGAAGCTAGACTAGCAATGAATACAGGAAGAGGAGTCCTACCTCCTCTGGTGCCAGGAATGATGTACCCACCAAATGCAGTCCCAGGGACTGTTCCCTACCCCTACCAACAGATGCCCTCGGTATCACAGTACAGTACACCAAATCCACAGTGGCCACAATCCATGCCTCAAATGATGGTTCAACCACAACAACAATGGTCCCAACCAATTTTCTCAATGAAAAATCAACAGCAACAGTGGAATCCTACCAACTGGAGCCAACACCCAACAGTTCAAACAGGAGCACTGAATCAGAACCAGAACAAAGACCCCTCTGTACCAGCCCAACCCGTTTATGCAGTGATTACAGAGACTCCTCAAAACCCTCCTGCCAATACGTCCGGAGGAGAAAGCTTGAAGGATTATTTATCTAACTCAGTTGCAAACATTAAGAAGGAGTTGATGGATGTGATTACAGAACAACTACAGACATTGAAAGTGAATACCGCTAGCATATCCAACGTTGCAGGAGCAGGAAGAGATGTGATGCGGTCAAATACTTGGTGTGGTAAGTGTCATCAAGCAGGCCATTTAGCCACTGAATGTACACGAAAACCAACCATCCCTGGAGCCTTCTGTTCCTACTGTTTGCGAAAGAACCATACAGAGGACATTTGCTCTCTGAAGGAGATGCATGATAGGAGAAGGAAGGAAGAAGACGCAAGATTCAACTTGCTGGAATCCAAAATGACAACACAAGATATTGGACCCAAGCCTAGAGAGTTTGGTCCTAATTTCGGACCCAGAAGATTTCCCTCTCAAAGTTACAGAGGAAGACAGTCTGGCGATGGTCAGAGATCAGAAGTGGAGTGTTACAGATGCGGAGAAAAGGGACACATCTCACCAAATTGTCCAAATCCCCGAAGGTCAGTGGATTACAAGCCCTTATGCAGTCGATGTAAAGGAGAAGGCCACACTGCAAAAGACTGTCCAAGCCCAGTCCCAGTGAAAAACAGTGCTACTGATAGTCCGTCCAAGGCCCAAGAGCCTACCTCCAATTTGGTAGAATTGGAAGTTGCTGCCATCACGCGTGCAAAGCAGAAGGAACCACCTATCCAGAAAGAGAATAACCCTCCTGCCAGAACAGTGAAGTTCAGTCTTCCACCAGAAGAACAGAACAGAACAGAGCCTAACAGTGCCGTACAGAGCCCTACAGTGCCACAGAGAGTTACAGAGACAGGACCAGAGGTCCAGGATACAGAAGAGGAGGAAGTGCCACAAGTGGCAGAAGAAGTTCCTGTAATTCCTCTGATGGAAGGAAGAGGGAAAATGAAAATGGGTGTTGCTCCATTCCCTAACCGGTTAGAGAAGCCAGTGGATCCTATTAAGGAATACGATCTAGTTAGAGATCTAGATACCTTTAGGCCAAACCTCACATTTCGACAATTATTGATGTTGTCTCCCAGTTGCCGAAAAAGGTTCAAAAGTATACTGACAAAAAGACGTGGTTTAAGGATTGCTCCCTCAACAGCAACAAAGTCCAACAAGGCTCCAGAGCCTATAAAAGAAGTGGATGTGGCTAATGCTTTCCTAGATCTAGGTACTCCAGAGACTGGCATATGGATAGAAGGCTGCTTCATTGCAAATGCACTGATTGATGGTGGTTCATCAGTGAACATTATGACGGATGTGACGATGAAGGATCTAGGCCTACAAGGTGTGCAACCCACCCAATGGCTCATCAGACTGGCGGATCAGAGTAGAATCAAGTCGTTGGGCATTCTCCCATATGTGAAGACTACTGTGGCTGGAAAAGATTATTGGCTGACCTATTTGGTGGTGAAGCCAAACTCTTATGGTACATCCTATCCCCTGTTACTGGGCAGACCATGGCTTTTTGAAGCCCGAGCAAGGACGGATTGGTTCAAAGGAACCTTGACCTTGGGCAGAGGACCCAACAAAGAGGTGCTGAAACTGTATGGTTCTCAAAAAGGACATGGATCCACCTCCTTGGAATTATCTTCTGATTCCCCTAACGAGGCTACAGATGGAACATCAGCAGACGAAGATGCTGTCAAACAGATCCTTCCCAAGAAAATAATGGCACATTCCTTAACAGTGGATACTGTAAGCCGACTTCCAAAAGATTCAAAGCCATTATCAATGGGTGAATACTTCCTGCTTGAACCAGGCATGACTTCTGAAATCACCTCTGACAGTGAGATAGAAGCATGGATGTACTGCTCTCCCTGTTACATGGCCATAGCAGAAACAGAGACAGAAGCAAGAGAGGAAACAGAGAATCTGTTCTTCTGTTATAGAGCTCCTACAGAAACAGAAGCAGAAGCAGAAGGAGACGCAGAGACAGAGACAGAGACAGAAGAGGATGGATATGATATGGACGAAGAAGATTATGAAAGTGAGCCAGAAGAGTCTATCCCACCTGAAGAGGATACATTTGAGGAAGAAGTTCCAGAAGCATCAGAAGCCGATGAGCTCATGCTATGGGACAGAATGGCGATGGTGCCATTTGGTCTGGTAAATGGATCTTCTCATATGAAAAACCTTTATAAGAAATGGATTAAGAAGAGCAAGCCGTCTTTTAAGTGTGGCTCCTGCCGTCCTAACCCATCCTTGCCAAAGAAAGATGATGATGATGCACCGTGCCAACCAGCACCAGTCCCACAAACCCAACAGGCATCAGAGGGTCCCTGTTATGTGACGTTCTTGGATGTGTCATCTTCAGAAGAGGAGTCTTCAAGCCAAGAGGTAATTAATTTTGAAACCAAACCCGAAACGGCGCTTATCCCATTCCAACGTCTTAAGGAGCAACCTAAGTCTCCACCAAAAGAAGAAGTTGGTTCTAGTGGGACATCCGAAGAGGATACCACTCCCTTGAAGGAGTCGGATCTCTACTCAGAAGCAGTCCGCGGGACCTTTATCCGTGAAGTAGAAGGTGAAAGGCAGTTAACCTTTGTGGATTCAGAAGGCACTGAACGCCACTTGAAGGTGGGTAGCAGTCTCCCAAAAGAGGAGTTGTTAACCTTGTACAACTTGTTGAAAGAAAATTTGGACGTGTTTGCATGGTCCTATAAAGACCTAAAGGGGATTGATCCCACAATATGTCAACATCATATTGACTTGGAGCCTGATGCCAAGCCAGTACGGCAACGACAGAGGCGAATGAACCCGAATTATTCCACATTGGTGAAAGCGGAGCTGCTGAAGCTTCTGGAAGCCGAGTTCATCTATCTAGTGGCAAACAGTGAATGGGTTTCACCCATCGTGGTTGTACCCAAGAAGAATGGAAAATTGCGAATATGTGTGGATTTCCGAAAGCTTAATTCCAAGACGAAGAATGATCATTTTCCTATCCCTTTCACAGACCAACTATTGGACACAGTGGCAGGACATGAGCTTTATTCCCTTCTGGATGGATTCAGTGGATACAACCAAGTCCAAATCGCAGAAGAAGACCAATCCAAAACAACCTTCACCACAGAATGGGGGACCTATGCTTACCGAGTGATGCCATTTGGGCTCTGCAATGCCCCTGCTACTTTCCAACGAGTCATGATGGCTGCATTTCAGAATCATCTGCATGACTTTATCGAGGTATATTTGGATGACTTCTGTGTCTACAGTTTGATCAGTGAACATTGGGGACATTTGGAGCAATGCTTTGATCGATGCCGGGAGTATGGGATTTCCCTCAACCCCGACAAATGCATCTTTGGGGTCTCTTCTGGAGTTCTGTTGGGCCACATTGTCTCAGCACAAGGGATATCAACAGACCCTGCAAATATCGAAAAGATCGCAGCTCTGGCAGCACCCACCAACCTCAAACAGTTGAGGGGATTCCTAGGCCATGTGGGTTACTACAGAAGGTTTATAGCCCATTTTGCGACAAAGGCAACTTCTTTGCACAAGCTTCTGAGGAAAGATGCAGAGTTTACTTGGACGGAAGAATGTGACAAAGCCTTCCACACTCTGAAGCAATGTCTGATAGAGGCACCCATTCTGCAACCTCCTGATTGGACGAAAGAGTTCCATGTACACACTGATGCATCAATTGAAGGCCTAGGTGCTGTCCTCTGCCAGAAGGGCTCCTCGAAGTTGGATCAACCGATCTATTATGCAAGCCGAAAAGTCACTGATAGGGAACGGAACTATACAGTGACAGAGCTGGAGTGCTTGGCAATGGTGTTTGCCCTGGAGAAGTTTCGCCATTACCTCCTATCTACCCACTTTAAATTTTATGTGGATCATGAGGCCCTATCCTTCCTAATGAACAAAGCAGATGTGAAGGGACGAATGATGAGATGGCTCCTTTTATTCCAGGAGTTCGACTTTGAGGTGATTACTAAGCCTGGTCATTCCCATGTTCTGGCTGATCATCTGTCGCGTATCCCACAAACTGCAGACGAGGAGCAAGATGATCCAGACCTCCCTGATGCTTCCCTATTCTTGGTAGAGACTGTAACTCCCTGGTATGCAGACATTGCCAATCTGCTGGCAACCCAGCAGTATCCTCTTGGTATCTCTAGTCGGGAAAGGAAGAAGCTCATGCTAGAATCAGCCCCATACACCCTGCTAGGCGGTGCACTGTACAAGAAAGGCAAAGATGAAGTACTCAGAAGATGTGTTGCAGGGGATGAGATTGGGATTGTTCTGAAGGCTTGCCACGACGAGCCATGTGGAGGTCACTTTGCAGGAGAAGCTACGGCCAGGAAGGCTCTGCTAGCAAGTTATTGGTGGCCTACCATCCACAAAGATTCCTATGATTACTGTAAAACATGTGATGCTTGTCAAAGAATGGGGAAACCCACGAAGACAAGTGCCATGCCGTTGCAACCTATCCTTCCGTTGAAGCCGTTTGAGAAGTGGGGCATTGACTTCTAGGTCCGATCGACCCTCCTACCAGAAGGAAACAGAACAGATATATCCTCGTATGTACGGATTATGTCACAAAGTGGTGTGAAGCTAAAGCCCTAAAGCGGGACGATGGTAACAGCGTAGCCCTGTTCATGTACGAGAATATCATCACCCGTTTTGGTAGTCCCTTAGAGCTGGTAAGTGACAGAGGCACTCATTTCCTTAACAAAGTCATGGAAGAGCTGACAGAGTTGTATAAGATCCGCCATCGCAAGTCCACTCCTTATTACCCCAGAGCCAACGGCCAAGTCGAAGTCACCAATCGCATCCTCTGCTCGATTCTGACAATAACAATTGCTGCACATCGTCGTGATTGGGACGATCGACTTACAGAGGCCCTCTGGGCGTACAGAACCTCCCATAAAGCAGCAACGGGACAGACACCCTTCCAGCTGGTGTATGGTACAGAAGTTGTTTTTCCTGTTGAATTGGAACTACCCTCTTTGAGAGTGGCCATCAAAGAGCGTTTGGGGGAGGATGATTCACTGCAACGCCGTCTCCTGCACTTGGAATGTTTGGACGAAATTCGTAGGATAGCTCTACAGTGCATGGAAGCCACGCAAGCTCGACGCAAGGCTTACCATGACAGTTTCATCAAGCACAAAGAGTTCAAAGAAGGTGATTTGGTCCTAGCCTATGATTCACGCTTTGGCAAGTTTCCTGGCAAGCTCCAGCAGCGGTGGATGGGCCCCTATAAGGTACTTGCAGTCAACCCTAATGGTTCTGTTCAAGTGCAGACCGTTGATGCCTCTAATGATCCCTTTCTGATCAATGGATATCGCCTGAAGAAGTACTTCCCTCCTTGGGGATCTTGACAATTACGAACACTTGATCCTTTCCCTCATTGGCGCGGCACTGTACTTCTTATGATGTTACTTCTGTTAGCCGTTCTTCAATCACTCCTGATGAAGTGGACGCAACCCTCTGTCCCCTCAAAACCCCCTTCTAGTCTTGATTTCTTATCCTCTATTTTCCACCACCGACAGTGGCGAGGTGGGTTCTGACAAATGGTCTCTCTACCATTCCCTTGCTCAATATTGAAAAGAAAAAAAAAAACATATCGGTCATGGGAGAAAAGGACTAAGGTCCCTGTCATGCCGACCTCTTCTTCGAGAAAAGGTGGAAACACCCTCGGGAATAGGGGAAAATAAGAAAAAGAAAAAAAAACAAAGAAGAAAAAGAAAAAAAAAACAAACAAACAAATCTGTTATGAGAGAAAAGGAAGCAATTCCCTGTCATAGCAGGCCTCGTTCCAAGAAAAGGTGATAAACACTCTTGGGCGAGAAGCTGGCTGTGGAAAAGGTGGTAACACCCAGCAGTTCAGAAAGTGGATTCATTGATTGATATCCCTAGGATCCAATTTCGACGCTGCCTCCCTTGGTACGCTGTGTCCTGGGTCTCTTTGCAAAGCGACTAACTGTCCTCTAGCAGACGACATGTTCCTATCCAACACAATGTTCGATTTGATGGCTACCTCCCTGGGTACGCCTCTTCAACAACTGATGACGCGATCTTCATCGACAACCCCTTGAGTGATGTAAGCTTTCATCCTAACCGGATGGGGAAGTGAGTATGGGTTGCCCTCTGTAATTATCAACAGAGAGTGAGACAGAGGGTGGGTCGAGAGACCAGTCTTTTCCCTTCAAATCGAATGAGAGGTGAGAAGTGTGAATGAAGTGTTGCACTCACGGGATGGGCCTCTCAATGCACGAAGCACAATTTGTTTCTGTGCACTGCACCATAAGGCTCCCTTGCCTTCCTTCTTGCACGTATGCCGGCACAAGGCGGGATGCACTGTTGCACCATCAAATGCGCACAAGGCATACAATCTTTGCACAAGCGACTGTGAGGATTACATCAATGGGTTTCACGAAAAGGCTGCCCTCCTGTATCTATCAACAGAGCATGAGACAGAGGGTGGGTTGAGTGTGACCGGAGTTTCTTCAATCATTTACCGAGAGGTGAGATTGAGGGACGTTACGACACTTGGAGTCAGGTATGTTCCCGTTTCCCTGTGCACCCACAGGATGGGTCTTTACCGTCAACACAAGACACATCACCCTGTTCTGTACACTGCACTGTAAGGCTCCCTTGCCTTCCTCCTTGCACTTATGCCAGACGGGTTGGACGCACTAATGCACCATCAACTGTGCACCCTAAAATACTCCTTCTGCACCAATTCCCCTTTGACGATTCCTCAACCGGGTATGAGATATGGGTTTTAATCATGCTTCCTCGAGTGATATTAGTCATGGGGCGAGTGACTGTTCTTTCATTTCAATTGAGTGATTGTGAGTTGAGTGCAATATCCCTCATCATCGACGAATTTCCTGCGATTCCTTCCATCAGCTACCTCCCTGGGTGCTGCGGCGTGGTCCCTGCCATGACGAACGTGTGCTGTGAAGATGCCTTGGTCCCTCCAGCGCCGACAACAACACTGGACGTGCCATCGATACTCAACCTTGATTCTTGACGAAACGGGCCAAGTTTTTCTAACCCTACACTTTGGTTTCTTCATGCCGGTCATGTCTTAAGTGTGGGGAAGTTAGTGGATGGTCTATGGTGTGGTCCTAGGTCCCTGTTGCTCGGTTAACCCTATCCGTTAAGGTTTTAAGTGTGGGGACGCGTCCCTGCGCGTCTACATTGCATATCCTTTGCATATGCCTTACCCTGCTCATGCATGTATGCCTTACCTTGCTTTTACCCTAATGGGATCCCTTTCCACCCTTCCGGTTATGTTCCACCCACCCTTGGGGCTGTTCCCTTGCAGTTTTCCTTCATTCCTTGATTTTGAGGTCCTTCCATGTGAATGCACCCTACGTTCACCAAAGTCCTCATCCAACCTCATAGCCCTGTTCCCCCCATTGAACTGATCAGTTTTCCTTTTTACCTACCCCTGTTCCAGTGCACGGTTTTTGAGTTATTAATTTTTGAAGCATTTTGCGCAATTTAGTTAGTTTTCCATGTGAACGCGCTTTTCTTGCTTCGGAACCATGCTCTGACGTCATAGCCCTGACCACCACTATTCCCCTGCCATTTTTCCTTTTTATTCCGCATCATTTCGATACATGGTTTGTCCGTTATTACTTTTCTGGTTTTTTAAGACTTTTTCGTGTATATTTTTGACATTTTTCCATGTGAACCTGCCCTGTTTGCATCGGAATTCCAATTTGATTTGACAGCCGTGTCCTCTGTGTCTTCCCCTACCTTTTTCCTTTTTCCTCCACCCTTTTTCGACTTCTGGATTTTTACTTATTAAATTTTAAATGAGTTTTCGGGAGTATTTTTGGATTTTTTCACATGTAAACCCCTCCTATTTCCGCCGGAACTGTGTTTTAATGATAACCCTGTGCCACCCCTTCCTGCGGACATTTTTCCTTCTTACTGCATGTCATTCCGGTGAATGGTTTGTCCGATATTAATTTTCGATCCCATTTCAGGGTTGTTTTTTGGGTTTTTCCCATGAGAACGCGTCTTATCTCCATCGGAATTATGTTTTGATGTGATCGGATTGTCGAGCACATCTTTTTGCCCAGTTTTCCTTTTTTCTGTACCTCATTCGGATGCACGGATCTTTCGATATTAATTTTTAAATTGCGTTTTTGGTTCGTTTTTTGTGTTTTTTGCACGTGACCGCCCTTTACCCCTCCCGGAACCCCCGTCCCATATTTTCCTTGTTTTCCCCCTGTCGTCCTGCCCACTTTTTGTTTTTACGCTATTTCGTTTTGACGTCCGGATTGGGAGTTATTAATTTTTCTTTATTTTTACGTGTATTCGCGCGCCCGTTTTGCACATGAACGCGCCCTTTTTCGATTTTACGTGTCTCCACGCGTCCCCATCGTGTCCGCCTAACCCATACCGTCATCCTGGTTCCATTTCAATCCCGTCACGGCAAATTTTTTTAACCCCGCCCCGCGCCCGTGCGCGGGACGGGGATACGCCCCCTCTTGACCCTGCCCATCCTCCCCTTGCCCTTGTCCATGTCCATCCTCCCTTACCCCTGCCCGCCCACCCTGCCCATCCTCCCCTTGCCCATGTCCACCCTCCCCTATCTCCCTCTACCCTCCTTTCTCTCTCCCCGTCCCCCAACCGTCATCCTCTCCCTCTGCGTTCTTTCCCTCCCTCCATCTCTTCTCCTCCTTCTCCTCCATTTCCTTCACCCTCCCCTCCTCCTTCTCTGCTCCTCTCCCTCTCATCTTCCCCTCCTTTCCCCTCCTCCTCCTCTTTCTCCCCTCCTCCCTTGCCTCCTCCTCGCCCTGTCGAGAGCACCTGCGCCGCCGCCCGCACCTCCTGGCCCTGTGGCCCGCCGCCCTGTGGCCTGTGGCCCGCCGCCGTCGCACCTCCCTCGCCTTCGACCACCTGCCCCGCCGCAATCGCAGCGCCGCCCACGCTCCCGTGGCGCCCGCCCACGTCGCCTCTGCCCGCCTCCCCCTCCTCTGCCACCGTCGCCGCCGTGAAGTCGTCCCGGCCGCCCGTAAACGCTTGAAGAGGGTAGCGGATAAAGCCCCTTCTGTACTTTCCTCAGTGTCTATCCCTGCTACTTCTGGCAGTGAACTCCCTGGGTATCTCACTTGCAATAACCTGTTCAGAGCACATCGAGAAGAATCTTTGGAGATCTCAGTTCCCTCCCTGAACAGTCTCGTTTCAGGAGATGCCATTCCTTTCCTCTGCAAGGATATTCAAAGTTCCATTGAGTTGTCAGTGACAGCCTGTGTTCAACAGCTGTACGCATCTTTCTATGAGGAGCTCATGCAGTCCAAAGACCAGTTGCATAAGGCAACATCTGAGTTAGCTTCTGCTAAGGATACCCTAGCAAATGGAACAGCAAACCCAACTGGTTGCCACTCAAAGCGATGAGATTTCTTCATTGAAGACCCAGTTATTCGAGGCTCAGTCACAGGTTACTAGCCTTTCAGCAAAGAAGGAGAGGATGTCCAGCGAAGCGACAGAATTCCAAGTTCTCTTAGATGACAAGCTTTCAGTTTTACAGATGGCTAATGACACAGTGGCCAACCAAGCCTCCCAAATCCAACAGTTGCAAGATCAGCTTGCAAAGTCCCGCTCTGTTCCTCCAAGCCCTCCTGTTCCATTAATTCCTTCTCTTTCACAGCAGGACTTGGCTGCCCTACAGAGACAGGCTACTTTGTGCCCTCTATTCCAAGACAAAGTGGAAAGATTGCAGTCCAGAATGGACTTGTTATGGTCTACCTTTGAGCAGTTTCAGGGATATGTCTTACCAAATCATTCTTTCTTTGTCCACTACCACTTACAGAAGTTGGTCTTCTACATGAAGCTTTCCACGATGGATTTACCTTTTCTAGAGGATGGCTGGAGTGGGGCTTGGTCTGCTGAGTTGTTGACAGAGGTAGTCAGAATGGTCTTTGAAGATTCTGTCACGCCAGACACCATGTTGATATCATACATGTATCTCCGAGGAGATTTGTTAATTCCAGATGAGGTAGATATGGCATGGTATGTGGGGGATGTGGTCTTACAGGTTGTTCTATATGTCAATCATTTGGAGCTGCGCATAGCTGATATGTTTCAAAGTTATTCCTCCAAAGTAGCTGATTGTCAGGATACTTCGTGGCATCCCATGATTGATTCGGTGGTCCTAAATCAAAGACAAAACACTGCTCCTACCTTTACCCAGAGTACTAATCAACTGAGGATGGATCTCTTAACCTATCTTTCCAAACATAATCCATTTGATGCTACCTTCTTTGATGCCTATCATAGACGATCTCTCTTAGGACCTTCTGTTCCTACCCTCCTCTATTACCAACAATTGGCTCACCGCTATGCTATATATTTTTCCCTTTGTCAATCTAATTCCACAGTAATTTTACCACTTCTTTTCCAACCTTCCAATTTCCCTCAAATTCCTATTTTCACTTACTGTTCCTTTATTGAGGATAGGGTATTTTCCCCTTCTCCACCCTGTCCTTCACCCCTCATAAATGTTCCCTCTACATTTCCTATTTATCAATTAACACCTTTCCTTAGTGATTCCTTACAAATTTCTGCCACTCCTTCTTTAACCTTTTCTTCCTTTTATGATTTTTCCTATCCTTCCCTACATCCACTTTCCCTTATTCCACTACCCTCTCCTCACACTTCCATATCTCAACCACCTCAGTTGGTTAGTGACTGTGACGGTTTTGATAATCAGATTTTCAGAAGAAGGGGATGGAGTTTGGATGATTGCCTTACAGGACCGCAGATTAATTGGCCAGTAATTCCAGGAGAATGGACAGCTTCAAGTCAAGCTTATCAAAACTATGTTCATTTTGCCCAACAATATTCACAGTCTGCAGATCCCTCAGTGAGATTAACTGCTCACTTTGCTTGGTACCTGGCGTATATGCATAGGCACTCTCATACTGATTCAAAGCCTATTCCAAAGTTGTGCATGAATGTCAATGTTAGCATTGATTCCCAACAGCTAGAGATACTGTATTTTCATGCCCTCTGTTTACCTAGCAGATACCTGGTCCTGTTGGAAAGGATGTGCTGTCTCCAATTTTTTCAAAATCCTCCTAAAAACTTTGTAGATGAATCCTTATCTATGGATCGATTCCGACAACATCAATCTTTTAAGAGGGATCATCTTCATTGATACCTTTCCAATGTATGGTGAAAGCTTTTAATGAACAACTCTCTTTTTGAAGAAGTCATTCAGATGGTTGTGTTGTGTATTAGTGTTTGTGTTGTGAGTTCATGTATGTCAAACGAACGTGGTGGTTTCCTATTGGATTTCGTGTACGAGCTATGTTTTGGAGATTTGTAGAGATGGGGTCGTGGATGGAGAGTTGAAGCTGATGCAGATGACGAAGAAGCAAACTCTTATATCCTTTACAAATTTGTGATGATTTTTAGTTTGATAAGAGGTGTTAATTTCAAAAGGGTTTTCCTTTCTTTGTATTTTTATATCAGAAACAGGTTATAAGATGGGGTCGTGGTGGATGGATTCTTTTTGAAAAGATATTGAAGATCAAAGTTGAGCTTTTCCCTGAACTTGTATTCCCTTTTTCCTGGGTCGCGAGGACGCTTCCTTATTAAGTGTGGGGATATGTTGAGTGTTGAAATGACTTGTTTTTTGGCTGATTTTTGTTATTTTTGAGAGCTAAATGGTTGATTTTATGGGATGATTGATTGATTTAGAAGTGGTTTGAGAGTGTTTTGGATGATATTGATTGTGTTTTGGAAGTTCATGATGTTTGTTGATGGTTCTGTGATGTTCTGATAGGTTCTGATTGGTTCTGTATACCTTCTGTTTTGTTCTGTTTTGTTCTGATTGTCTTCTGTAAGGAGGGAAGGAGTATTGATTGATGAAGAATGAGATATGGTGAAAGTTTATTGAATGGTTTGTGAGAGTTTGGAATGGTTTGAGAATGAGTCATGTGGTTTTGATAACCTTCTGTAGGTCTTCTGTAGAGCTTCTGCTTCTGTTCTGCTTCTGTTCTGTTTCTGTTCTGTACTGTCTCTGTTCTGGTACTGTTCTGTAGACTGTTCTGTATGCTTCTGTAAGTGTTCTGTGGAGTGTATGTGTGACTTTGGGAAAGATTTCTAGCCTTGGAAAGAGGTGAATACAAGTGCAAAAGAGCTGGAGGAAGTGGAAGAAGTAGCTGCTGAAGACTCAAGAGAGGACTAGAGTGAAGTGATAGTAGTGAGCTGTGAAGAGACACTGTAGTGACTCTGGTGACTCTTCATATCAGACATACCTCTTGGGAGGGGTATCCACGACCTAAGAGTGATTATTGAGAGTGATTTTGAGAGATTGTAGTGAGGATATGATGTATTATTGATAGAGTGAGAGAGAGAGAGTCAGAGATAGCCAATTCTACTCAAATAGAGTGATTGTATATGAGAGATTGAGAGAGAAGACTATGAAGATATTGAAGATGAATACTATGTGATGTTTTTCCATTCAAAGATGGTGTATTCTTTTGCTTTCTTTGTTCTATTGATGGATTTTGTGAAGATGTTGAAGAATATGATTGATTCTATTAAAAACCGTGGGAGATCTACATGATGCTGTATGAAGATTTGTTGTGCCTGGTGTTCTTTTCTTCATTGTGATCATATGAAACATGATAAACAAGCTTGTTGATGTTACAAGATAGATTTTCTTGCAAGAGAATTCCCTTTTCCTTGGTGTTCCTCTCGGGGCTCCAAGGGGAATTCTAATGGTTTATTAGCTTGAGAGAGAGGAGAAGTGAGGCGAAAGGGTTGGGAGTCTAATGAATGATGTTTTATGGAGGTGTTAAGTGTGGGAAATAAAGTGTGGGTGTGTATAAAATTGGGAGGTGGTCTCCACCACAGTTGGAAAAAGTTGGCATCCACCATTTTGGCCATATCTCCTGACTCATAGCTCCAAAAAATTATTAAAAAAATACCATCCAAAACTCCAGCTCACGCGCTGCAACTTTCATGTTGAAAAGTTTTTTTGGATTGGAGTGGAAGTATTTTTTAAAAATCTTATAAAATCATGTGCCTGATTTTTCTTCCACTAATGCTTCCAAGAAGGGTCCCATTTGGTTGAATTATCATAAGGCTCCAAAGTTATGACATTATGAGCCTCACATGCCCTTTGGATGGCTCCAAATCCATTTCATATCTTTTCTTTTCACATTATACATTTTTCCTTCATCTTCCTCCATTGATCTTTACTCTTCACCCCCCCTTGGTAAACCAGTCTATGAAATATTTACATCCAATGATTTCTTAGATTTTCCAAGAGGTTGTTCCCACCCTCTTCTTTATTTCAAAGCTCCAAATGTACAAAAAATCAACAAAGTGTTAGACAAATATTTTTTTGTGATTTTCTCGGATCATATAGCCCCCTCCCAACTTGGCTAGAGGTATTTATGCCTCTAGATACTCTTTGGTATATTGAGCTGACCCCACCCTAATGTGATAGGGTTTTAAGCGCCATCCATTTACCCTAGTCTTGTGCACTTTTCCCTCAATATCTTGAAGTTTGTAGGAGCCATTGTTGAATTTTTTTGTGACCCAAAACGGTCCCTCCCATCGGTAGAGAAACTTGCCATCCTTTCTTTTATCAAAGCAATTGTCATATCGAAGCACTAAAGATCCCTCCTTGATGTTTTTATCTGTTAGCTTCTTGTTGAACTTTTCTCTATGCTTCTCAGCTTCCTGGGAGTAGTGGTTGATGGCTTCTTCACGATCCAATTGTAGCCTCTCTAGGTCCAATAATCTTTGATGTAACTTCTCCTTTTGAGAGCCTATTGTGCCACCTAATACCCAAAGGCTAGCTAATTTCACCTCAATAGGCAAAAGAGCCTCTTGTCCATAAACTAGATGAAAAGGTGTGAATCCTAACATGGTTTTGAAGGAGGTTCTGTAAGCCCATAGAGCTCCACTAAGGTGCTTGTCCCAATCCCGGGGCCTTGAATGTACCTGTTTGCTGATGATTTTACAAATCATTCCATTTACCTTTTCCACCAATCCATTTCATTAAGGGTAGTAAGGGGTAGAGTATCGTCGTTGAATATTTAGCTTTTGCATGAGTTCACCCACCACATTAGCTCTAAACCCTGGTCCTCTATCTGATAGTATTTCAAGAGGGGTACCAAACCTACAACAAATGTGGTCAAAGATGAATTTACTCACTTCCTTAGCAGTGATTCTTCTAGTTGGCATAGCCTCGGCCCATCTAGTTATGTAATCTACCCCCATGATAATATACTCTTTTCCTGATGGAGTGCGTGGTAGAGGCCATATGGCATCAATTCCCCACTTCTCAAAGGGTCCATAGACCTTGATTGGGGTTTGGGGTTCTGTTATGAGCCATCATGGTCCTGATTTCTGACATTCTTCACATGTTTGACACCAATATTTGACATCTCGGGCCAAGTAAAGCCGGCTTGTAGAACATTTCTACTTGTCATGTCGTGTGCAAAGTGGCCTCCACGCACATCATCATGGCAAGATTTTAAGATTTCTTCAATTTCCCATTTTGAAGGCACTTTCCTAAGCACACCATCCTTACCAAGACAATACAAACTATCATTTACCATGCGATATCTTGTAGCCTTCTGAGCTAGCCACTATCTTTCTCCCTTAGTCAAGTGTTTGGGAGCTTCTCCTTACTCTAAGAGATGTAGAATATCTTCTAAGTCTTCCTTTCCTTGTCGAAGTGGGGGTTTGATAGCCACTGCTCCCACCATTGACTCATTCAGCTTTGATGATGCTAGATGGTCGACATCTTTGTTCTGGTCTCTTGGCACATGATGTACTTGTGCCTCGCTAAATCTTCTCATAAGAGATTTTGCCTCTCTCATTTTACTAGAGAGGTTTGTATTTTTGCATGCCCATGTATCTTGCATCTGCCTTACCAATAGCATGGAGTCTCCAAAAGCATTCAACCTCTCGATTGAATTACTAAGACACCAACAAAGACCATGAATTAAAGCTTGATATTCTGCCTCATTGTTAGAGTGGACACCTTCCAAGATGATTCCTTCACCATAGATTTTCTCTCCTAAAGGAGAGAAAACAACGATGCCTGCGGTTGCCTTATTCTTAGTTCTCTTGTATACACCATCAAAGTAGAGGCTATAAGCATCTACAAGAGTTTTGATGGATGGGGGTGGTGGAAGATTCTTTCTTTTCACCATGAGATTTTTCTCATAGTACCTGTTTGTCAAAATATCAACCAAGCATGCCCGAGTTTTTTTCAACCTGCACTGTATAATCAAACTCTTGAAGTCGGACCACCCACTTTTCTATTTTGTCAGAGATTTCCATATGTTGTAGTGCATAGGGAAACATATCCTCCACAGTGATGATCACAAACCTCTTTGGAAGCAAATATGGCCGAAATTTGGTTATTGCAAATATGAGGGCCAACACTAGTTGTTCCATGAAGATGTACGCCTTCTCTGAGGCTTTTATGAGGTAGCTGGCAAAATATACAGGCCTCATGCAGGATGTTTTTGGATCTTTTTGTAGGAGAGCAGTACCAATGGCCTCTTCTCCCACACTAGGGTTTACAAAGAATGTTTCTTCCCAACAAGGCTGGAGGATTATAGGAAGTGACCCCAACATTTTCTTTATCTCCTTAAAATGTCCTTCACTTTGTTCACTCCATACAAGTGTTTCTTGGCATGTCAGTTGTGCTGCAGGGGATATATGGCCTGAGAGAGTAAGTGTATAAATCTACCCAAATATCTTAGCTTTTGTAAGAAGGAGACTAATTGTTTGATGAAGGTTGGGGAAGGTAGAGCTAGCAATGTTTCTACCTTTTTTGGATATACCTCAATTCCTTCAATTGACACTACATGCCCTAGTAGTGTAACCTTGCTTTCCCCAATGTGACATTTATCCTTATTTAGTTGTCCACCCAACCTAGCTAAGCGAGTAAATCCTTCATCAACCTTGCGTAGATGTATGTTCCTTGAGCTGTAAATACAAAAGTCATCTATGAAAACCCTTATGGACTTACCAAAGTAAGGTTGGAATACCATATTCATGAATCGTTGAAAGATTGATGGGGCATTTTGTTGAGATATCGAGCTCCACTCGTGATATGCCAGGGTGACCATTGTGCATTTATGTCACCGACGTGTTATAGATGCGGTTGGTACACCGCCCATGAAAAATAGCTACATGATAGCTATCCTTATCTACTCTAGTTCGTGACTCAATTAGTATGCCACCTTAGTTAGTTGAGTTTGTTTTGAGACCCATATATAGGGTTCTTCTATTTCTTTGTATGAGAGTTCTTTTGGCTTACACAACTAAGAAGAGGAAAACTGTTTTCAGCCTCCACCCTTGTGTGTATTCCCCCATTGTGCAAGCAAGAAAGCTACAAGTGAGACTCCTTCCTTCTCTCCCACAATCTTGACATGGTATCAGAGCCTTGTTCGTGGTAAGGAGCTCAAGAAAGCAAGCCAAGCTCGCGGTGTTCTGGTAAGAGGAGCAATGTTGCTTTCATTTTCTGTTTTGGAAGCAGATCTCTGCAGGCAGCACAGCCGGAAATTGCAAGAGTGCATTGTCTCAGGTTGAGACGCCCTTCGCGGTGAAGCAAGAGGGCAGTATATGCTGTGGGACAGGGCTTTAGTCCTTGGCGACCTGTTTTTTTTATTTGAGGCCATTTCAGGGCCTGTTTTGGAGGCGGAAGTTTTCTGCACGCACTCAAGAAAAGGCCCAGTTTTATGCTGTGCAACCACTGTTCTACAGGTTGGTAAAAAGTTATTGTAGAAATTGCATCGTATGCCTGTGCGCAGAGACATTGGGAGTTACAGAATCATCCTTGTTGCTTGTTGATGCAAAATCGTCACTAGGAAGTGACTGTGTGGTCAAATACCACTTTCGTCAGTTTTGCAAATTTGCCCTTGTGAGGCTGAAGTTGTGTTCTTTGCAGTGACAGAATTTTTTGTAGTGTTTTGTAATGGCGTTTGATTCTCTCTCACAGATTGTCACTGAAAAGCTTGACAAGAACAACTTCCAAGCATGGAAGTTTAGAATGACGAATTTCCTTATGGGAAAAGGATATTGGGAATTTGTTGCAGGAACTGAAGAAGAACCAGTTCTTCCCGATATTCCCAATCAACAGCAAATGCAGGCATTTAAAGCATGGCATGAGAGAGCCAGGAAAGTTATGTACTGGCTATCTATCAGCATTTCAGACTCTATGATTGTGCATATTCAGGATGCAAATACGCCAAAGGAGGCATGGGATACTTTGTCAAAAATATATAGCACAAATACGCAAGCTAGGAAAATGCAGCTCAAGCAAGAGTTGCATAATGTGCGAAGAGAAAATATGAGCATTAATGACTACCACATGAAGGTGAAGAAGATTGCAGATGCACTTGCTTCCATTGGGTCGCCAGTGGAAGATGATGATTTACTTTTTGTGACCTTGAATGGTCTAGGAAAGGATTATGCGCAGTTCCGAACATCCATTTCCGTCCGTGAAAGATATCCTGATTTTGAGGAGTTGATTGCTCTTCTAATTTCTGAGGAGCAAAGAAATGGTGGTGCACCTTCTTCAGGAGGAACTTCAAAAGAAACTGACTTCTACTCAAATGCTGGAAGAGGTAGAGGCAGAGGTAGAGGAGGCTGATTTGGAGGCCGTGGTAGAAATCAGAATATGCAGCAAACTCAAGAAAACCAGTCCTATGGAGGAGAACATGGTAACTCTAGAGGCAGGGGGAGCCAAAGAGGTCGTGGTGGATGGCAAAGAGGCCAAAATGCAAACAGCAATGTTGAATGCTACTACTGTGGTAAAATGGGTCATATGGCTAAAGACTACTATAAAAAGCAGAATGACATCATGAATGAAAAATTGCAACAAGAAAATTATGCATCTTCTAGTAGACAAGGTGATGACAGAAATGAGCATTTGTTTATGGTGTAGCACATGAACAATTCTGTGACAAGTGCAGAAGAAAGCAACGATGTGTGGTATGTTGACTCAAGTGCATCAAACCACATGACAGGTCATGCAGAATGGATGGAGGATGCAAGGAAAATGGAAAAACCAGGATTTGTGGAGATTGGTGATGATACTGCACATCCTATTGTGCAAATTGGAAAAATTCCTTTGTCTATGCAGGATGGGAAAAAGAAATACCTGTCCTATGTATTTCATGTCCCAAATATCACCAAGAAAATGGTTTCTGTTGGTCAAATGGTTGAGCAGGGCTTGCAGGTCAGATTTAATCCTCATGGATGCTTTGTTGAGGATATGAAAAATAAAGCTCGCTTGATAGCAAAAGGAAAGAAGAAGGGTAGAATGTTTACGTTGGATGCTGACATGTCTGAATTGAGTGCAGCAATGTTTGCACATGTGACCGATGTAGCTGCAGATATTGATATCTGGCATAAACGCATTGGTCATGTTAATGTACAGCGACTTAAATCAATACATGCCCAAAATATTGTTGCAGGTTTACCTAAATTCAAGGTTGCAGAAATGCATAAGGTATGTGAAGCCTGTCAGTTTGGAAAACAGGCAAGGAAACCATTTCTTAGACATGTTCAAGAGAGTAAGAAGCCATTGGAATTAATCCACTCTGATGTGTGGACTACTAAAGTTACATCTCTTGGAGGCTGTTACTATTTTGTCACTTTTATTGATGACTATAGCAGAAAAGTTTGGGTGTATTTTATAAAAAAGAAAAGTGAATTTTTTGGGCATTTCGAAACTCTTAAAGCTATGGTTGAAAAAGAAATAGGCCTGCAAATAAAATACCTAAGGTTAGATGGAGGGGGAGAGTACCTCTCAAATGAGTTTGCAAGGTTCCTACAAGAGCATGGCATAAAGCAGCAATATTCATGCAGTCATACCCCACAACAAAATGGAATTGCAGAAAGGAAAAACAGGCATATTGGAGAGGTATCTCGTGCCATGCGCAACGAAAAAGACTTGCCAGATTTTTACTG
This sequence comes from Lygodium microphyllum, assembly GCF_053477565.2. NCBI lineage: Eukaryota > Viridiplantae > Streptophyta > Polypodiopsida > Schizaeales > Lygodiaceae > Lygodium > Lygodium microphyllum. Next base: position 142,970,402 of record NC_141141.1, read on the forward strand.
GGCTGAAGCAGTTGCTACAGCAGTCTATATAATGAGCAGGACTCCCACTGCAGCAATACATGGGATGACTCCAAAGGAGAGGTATACTGGTAGGAAACCAGATATTTCTCATTTGAAAATTTTTGGTTGCATTGCCTATGTTCATGTGCCAGATAAGTTGAGATCCAAGTTGGACCCAAAAGCTGAGAAGTGCATCTTTATTGGTTATTCTTTGCAGCAAAAAGGGTATAGATGCTATAACCCTTCTACTCGTAAGTTTACAGTGATCAGAGATGTTGTTTTTTATGAGATGAGTAGCTGGTATAAACCAGTAAATGCGATTGATGATGTAGATGCACAAAGTGGTAATGCTGCACAGAATTCACAGTAGCAGTCACAAAATATTAGTGGACCTGGAGCATCCTCTAGCAGTGGTTCACATTCTTTGCCATGGACAGGCAGATTGAGATCAGGAGATTCTTCTCAAAGCAATGTAGATAGTGGTATGCAGGTATCACGAAAAGGAAAAGAGAAGGTAGATCAGCCCATGTTTGATGTGAATACATGTCACTCTTATGTGGATGGTGAATCCAGTGGCTCAGAACAGAGCATTGATGATGAGTTGGCAATTCCTTCTATTGTTACACCTGGAGTAAGGAAGACCAGAGATGTTTTGAGAGCACCTGGGAGTGAACCTACTTTGCATAGATCTACCAGAGCTAGGTATCCTGTGGATAGGTTGAAATATGATGGATTTACACCCATTCACTATGCCTATATGGTCAAAGTGATACAGGAACTAGAACCCACTTCTTTTGAGCAAGCCATGGGAAAAGAAAAATGGGAGAAAGCCATGGATGAAGAAATGGATGCCTTGGAAGCAAATGCTACATGGGAATTGGTACCTTTGCCTAAAGGTAAGAATGCAATTGGCTGTAAGTGGGTTTATAAGGTGAAACACAATGCAGATGGTTCTGTGAACAGATACAAGGCAAGATTAGTAGTCAAGGGGTATGCACAAACATATGGCATTGATTATGAAGAAACATTCAGTCCGATTGCAAGGATGGCACCGTAAGAGCAGCCATTGCTACGGCTGCTTCAAAGGGATGGTCTTTATATCAGATGGATGTAAAGAATGCCTTCTTGCATGGTGATTTGCAAAAAGAGGTCTATATGGAGCAGCCACCAGGTTATGTGCATGCTCATCATCCTGAGTTTGTTTGCAGGTTGAAGAAAGCATTGTATGGCTTGAAGCAAGCACCTAGAGCATGGTCTGACAAGATAGGACAATATCTTGTCACTATTGGCTTTCAGATTTCCAAAGCAAACATCTCACTTTATGTGAGAAAAACAGAGAAAGGTATTATGCTACTTGTCATTTATATTGATGATTTGATTATGACAGGTGACAGTGATGAAGATATCCTTCATGTGAAAATGCTATTGAAGCAGAAGTTTGAGATGAAGGATTTGGGAGAGCTGCGTTCTTTCTTGGGCATTGAGGTAATTAGATCACCAAGTGGGATACAGCTCTTGCAGAGGTAGTATGGATTGGACATGCTATCCAAATATGGGATGACAGGCTATAAGCTTATTTCAGTTCCTTTGGAGCAGAATGTGAAGCTGAGCGCAGATGCAGATGAGCTTCTGGAAGACCCTACTATGTATAGACGCATAGTAGGAAGTTTGATTTATATGACAATTACTAGGCCAGATTTGAGCTATGCTATTGGATTGGTAAGTCAGTTTATGCAGGCTCCAAGGAAACTGCATTTGGATGCGGCTAGACGCATACTCAGGTATGTAAAGTCCACATTGCAGTATGGACTACTTTATGAGACTGGGGTTCAGATACAGTTGCATGGATATACTGATGCTGATTGGGCTGGTAGTATTTCTGATAGACGATCTACAAGTGGATATGTGTTCTCTTTTGGGAGTGCTGCAGTCACTTGGAGCAGCAAGAAACAGCCTACAGTTGCCTTGTCGAGCACAGAGGCTGAGTACAGGGGTGCAGCAATGGCTGCATGTGAGGTAGCTTGGTTGCATAAGCTACTTTATAATATGCATCAGCCTACAGATGGGCCAGTTGTCATTTATTGTGACAACATGAGTAGTATACACTTGGTAAATAACCCAGTCTATCATGCTAGAACAAAGCACATTGAGGTGCATTATCACTATGTGCGGGAGAGGGTTTTAAAAGGTCTTATTGATCTAGTTTATGTCAGCACAGAGGATCAGGTAGCTGACATATTTACAAAGGCATTGGGCGCAGAGAAGCTGCGCAAGTTCAGAGACCTGCTTGGTATACAGGAATTAGGATTGAGCTCGAGGGGGAGTGTTGAGATATCGAGCTCCACTCGTGATATGTCAGGGTGACCGTTGTGCATTTATGTCACCGACGTGTCAGTTACAGATGCGATTGGTACACCGCCCATGAATAATAGCTACATGACAGCTATCCTTATCTACTCTAGTTCGTGGCTCAATTAGTATGCTACCTTAGTTAGTTGAGTTTGTTTTGAGACCCATATATAGGGTTCTTCTATTTCTTTGTATGAGAGTTCTTTTGGCTTACACAACTAAGAAGAGGAAAACTGTTTTCAGCCTCCACCCTTGTGTGTATTCCCCCATTGTGCAAGCAAGAAAGCTACAAGTGAGACTCCTTCCTTCTCTCCCACAATCTTGACACATTTGTGAGACCAAAGGGCATGACCCAAAAGGCAAAACAGCCCCATGGTGTGATGAAAGTGGTCTTCTTTTTATCCTCCTCTGCAATGCGAATCTGGAAGTAGCCAGAGTAGCCATCACACACCGTATACCACTCATGTCGTGCTACTTCATTCAAGATTTCATCTTGAAATGGGAGAGGGAAGTGGTCCCTCTTTGTTGCAGCATTTAGTGGCTTGTAATCTATGCATACTCGCCACTTACCATTTTTCTTTGGCCTCACTACTACTGGGGAGACCCATTCTAAATCTTCCACTGGGTATATGAATCCTGCATTCAAGAGTCTCTTCACCTCTGTCAACAGTGCATCCTGTTGCACAACTCCCAGTCTTCTCAATCTTTGTACTATAGGTTTCCTTCCTTCTTTGAGTTGGATGTGATGCTTCACTGCAGTGACACCTGTAATGTGAGTATAATCAGAAATAAACAATGATGCATGTTTCTTGAGAACATTCACATAACCCTCCCTTTCTTTATCCTTTATATCCTTGAATATCATCTTCTCTAGGCTAGCATCCCACACATTTTCTCCTTGGATTCTTGGGTTGCCTTCTGATGAGGTAGGTTCCTTTAAGGTAACGTCCTTAACTTCGAGAATGCTATTACTCTCTCCACTTGAACTCTCTTCCTCTTCTACCGATAAGGAACATCGACTTGAGCTCCACTCGTCGGCAGACATTTCTAGTTCAAGGTTCTCTTGACGCCCACTCTTCAAGTTGTAAACCACCTTTTGATCGTGGCCACCCATCTTACGTGGCCTCAACTCTAGATCTCTTGTTGCCCAATCTTGCCTAGCTCCGATGCCCATAAGCCAAGGTCTCCCTAAGATGAGGGGATATCCTTCTCCCTTTACTGGCATCACATAAACATCCACTACTGCAGTGATTCCAAAAACAGAAACTCTCAAAACTTTCACTACACCCACACATGTGACCGCATCATTGTTGGCCATCTTTGCCTTGAAGGTTGAGGATTCAATTACTTCTAAACCTAATTGATGCATAAGCTTTTCTGTCATGACACAAATCTCTGCTCCACTATCGATATATGTTTTTCGAATCTGTTGACCTTTGATTTGAGCCTCCACTATACGCACTATATCTTTGAGTCCATATGCCTTGATTGCACTAACCATTTTACCTTGCCTTGCCCTTGTGCTTACTATTTTTTACCATTGTCGTCGTAGCTTTGGAGAGACATGAAGTAGTTGTGGCCAAGTAATTTTTGGCCCTTAAGAGCTCACATCTACTACCAGATCATAAGGTTGTGTCCGAGATCCCAAAGGGAAGTCGAAGATATCAATTTTAGACCTAGCTCGAGTCTTTCTCTTCTTCTCTTCATCTCTAGGTGCCCGTGATGTACTTGCCTCATTGATTGTTTCCTTGCTTGCCTCAGTTTGGACACGTACCCGCTTGATAGGCATGGTCTCTACTAGATCTACCTTCATCTTATCTCTCGCTATTTCTTCTTGGAGCCTTCTATCCCTGGCCACCTTCTCTATTTTTATGACATTAACATTTGGTTGAACAGCAGGGGTTTCAGCTTGAACATAAGGTGGTTGTAAAATTGCAGGTCATGACTGCTCTTGCTCTTGAGTCCTAGCACGAGGAGGGCTTACTTGTTGTCTAGGACCTCTGGCAAGGTGATCATATCTTCTAGGGTGAGGACAATTGTACATGCCATGTCCATTTTCTCCACAGTTGTAACGCATCTCCCTTGCTTGTCGCCGCATTTGTGGTCGATTCCCACCATTCCCCTCGATAGGTCTTCTTGCACCTTGCACAAGATTCACTCTCAAACCCTCTAGTTGATTAGTAAGATTGTTTATTTGTTGGATCATGTCTTCTTGACCTCTAACAAGGCCTGGTGCATTAGATACATTTGGGGGAACTTCAAAGGCCTCCATAGTTGTGATGTTATTTCCCAAAACTGTCTGGCTAGCTTGGGCTTGGTAGAGAATCTTTCGATTCTTTTCCCTAGTGATTCTCAAAGCATCTTCAAAAATGTTTGGAAATTTCACATTTACCTTCTTCCTGAGCAAGGGATACAAACCTAAAATAAATTGATCCTTTTGAAGGCAGTTTGGAGCTCTCTCTCTAGGGTTCAGTGAGTCTGACCATTGCCCCCAAAGCTTCAAAAATCCTTCCTCATAAGTTGCATAACCATAAGGATCACTTTGATGGAGGGCCAAAAGCCGTTGCCATAACTCTTCAGCTGAGTTAGTTTGTTGAAATTGCTGCAAGAAAGCTGCCTTCTATCCCTCCCATTCAACTCTTTGGGCCGGATTTAGAGTTTGGAACCACATTCTAGCTTCTTCCTTGAGCAGCAAAGGAAAAGCCCTCAACTTTAATGCTTCATCATCCCTCCTAGAGACAAGGAAGGCCATCTCAAGGTTGTCCAAAAAATCCACTGCATTTTTTCCATTGCGCCCAAAGATGAACACGTCTAGATTTAAGTTATACTTTATGAGGGAAAGGATGAATGGGTTCACAGATGCATTGATTTCAGCAAGACGTCTAGGCCTCAGTATGCTTCTAATAATGCCTTGGAATCTAAGCTTTGTGCTAGCTATAATATGCACAGTTTGCATAGCAAGTGGACGGATAGGTCCATACAATTCGTGGTGATTCATGAGAAACTATTATAATAAGATAAAGACATGTACATTGAAGGATGCATTGTAGTCTAGTATTGGGAAGATTATAGGTTCTGGTGATACAAGAATCTCCCTTAATCTTTCAGCCCCAAAAAACATGACAAGACGCTGCTGGAAGAAAATCTTCCTACTGATGCATACATTAACTTGGATGTTTTGTACAGAGTGGAAGGTGTAGAAATTTGGGCCATTATTATTATTCATGAGTAGAAACTACTTAAGAGAGTAGAGAAAATGCACTTTCTTGAATTATGAAGGATTTTTCCTAGAGTGTTTCTTTCTGGAACCCACCAACTTTGCTATACGGAGAATTTTCTCACCGATGTTGTTCTTGCCTTAGTGTGTCCATCCTCGGCGACATATATTTCATAAGGTGTGATGGCCATCTTTTCAACCACACCCAACCTTCGAGCTAACAACAGTTGAAGGTAGTCTTCATACTTTGCACTTCTACAAAACTCCACACCGTTCATGCATAGTTGTCCTCCTTTAATGTGGATTAGGCCAGAGAGAGAGAGGGATTTGATGATTTGGAGACGAGGACCTCCCGGAAGGGCCTTCACTTTGTTTGTAAAATACTCACCACAATTATGAGAACCTAGCAATTGATGGCAACATGATTTTTTCCATTGTGAGATAATGGAATTTCTAAGGTGAACACCTTTTACCCGCATACATACCATCATCCGATAGGCATACTTCCTTTCTTGGGCTTCCTTGGGAGACCATTGTGGGAGTCGTGGACTTTGACTAGCTTAAAAAAGAGTTGGTGAAGGCATTGGAGAAGAGCCACTTGGAGCACTTGTTGTACAGGATGCATCACCATGTGTTGTATTGTCCCGCATGGATGAGAATGTCCTCAGCAGGGGCACCAATTTATGATGAAGGAAATTTGGTATGGCAACCTCTATACTATACAAAACTCCCTTGTGCCACAAAGTGAATGAGGTAAGGGCACCATCTAGTCATGGAAGAGCGAACTAGGACGCTATGCAAGAGGGAGAGGAGATTGTGAGGGAGAAGAGAGGAAAACTAAGAGAGGGAGAGAGAGTGAGTGAGTGAGAACTACAAAAAAATAATGAATCAATAAACTTAAGAGGTGGAGAACCCTCGGGACATAACCAATATACACAATATGGACACCAATATCATGGGCTTATTACATTGTACAGCATACATAAGCTATAGTAAGGGAAGAAATTGCATAAGCTCATGAGAGAGAATGGGGAAGGCTCAATAGGGCTAAAGAAGGCCTCTTGGCTCTCTCTCTTCTTGCAAATTACAAAGGAGAATGCCTCTTTATATAGGCCTTGAGGGTGTTTAGGGAAGAGGTTAAGATATAATATGAATTAACACCACCAAAGCTGCATTAAGGCGGTTCCACCAATATGGAAGCTCCATCTAGATGTTTTGTTGACCAATTTGTACTTAATCAAGCTCCATCATAGGTGAGTTGTCTCCATTCTCCCCCCCATAGCTTGAGTCCAAGAGCTCTCCAAAAAAAAATATAGAGGATCTTCATAAAATAAGATCATATCTAGCAATAATAGAGAGAGAGTAGTGAGAATTCATACATCACTACTACAATTAAGGATGGTTTGAGGGTGATTTAGGAGGGGAATTCTAATGGTTTATTAGCTTGAGAGAGAGGAGAAGTGAGGGAAAAGGGTTGGGAGTCTAATGAATGATGTTTTATGGAGGTATTGAGTGTTGGGAATAAAGTGTGGGTGTGTATAAAATTGGGAGGTGGTCTCCACCACAGTTGGAAAAAGTTGGCATCCACCATTTTGGCCATATCTCCAGACTCATAGCTCCAAAAAATTATTAAAAAAATACCATCCAAAACTCCAGTTCACACGCTACAACTTTCATGTTGAAAATATTTTTTGGATCGGAGTGGAAGTATTTTTAAAAAATCTTACAAAATCATGTGCCTAATTTTTCTTCCACTAATGCTTCCAAGAAGGGTCCCATTTGGTTGAATTATCATAAGGCTCCAAAGTCATGAAATTATGAGCCTCACATGCCCTTTGGATGGCTCCAAATCCATTTCATGTCTTTTCTTTTCACATTGTACATTTTCCCTTCACCTTCCTCCATTGATCTTTACTCTTCACCCCCCCTTGGTAAACCGGTCCATGAAATATTTCCATCCAGTGATTTCTTGGATTTCCCAAGAGGTTGTTCCCACCCTCTTCTTTATTTCAAAGCTCCAAATGTACAAAAAATCAACAAAGTGTTAGATAAATATTTTTTTGTGATTTTCTCGGATTACTACCTTTAGGGATTGAGTAATAAAATCACATTTCTTGCTTGCATTTGTATCTAATTAGATGTTGCTTGAGAATTTTGAGGATTACTTAACATGGCCAATATCTTGGAAAGAGCAAGAACATCTCAATGAGAAATATGGTGATTGACTAAATAACCTTCTATGACTCATTCCAGAGGAGGAAGTTGAGGAATGTTGTTTGGTCCCCACATTTCGTAGTCCATTGTGCCTCTTAACCATTAAGGAATTATTAGCAATAGAAGAGAAGGTAGAAAATGGTAGCTCATTCAAGCACATATAGCACACCATGAGAACCTCAATGATTGAACGTAGAAGTCAACTCATGACCATTTCAAAGAAAAGATGAGCCATCTAAAAATCCCAAATTGACTCAACATATATAGCTATGACTTCCCTTTGAGTACTTGCCCTTGTGCAAAAAGTCACACTAAAACTAGGACCTTCCATTACTCTATGTCAAGGAGAGAACTGAGAGGTGAGAGAAAGAAGAGAAAATGAGAGATAAAGAAATGATGAGGAGAGAGAAATACTAGAAATGGAGAGAGAAAGATAGGAAAGAATAGAGAAAAGCCATAGAAGCTGTGAACAAGAAGGTAAGGTAAGAGATAGTAATGTATTAATGTTCCAAAAGATGTGAAAATTTACATGTCTCTCCCTTTTAAATATGTGTTACTGTGACAAGGTATTATTATTATTTCTACACTAAACATATTTTCTTTCCAACTTCTTACAATTCATCCCATCCCAAACATTTTTTCCCACAAAAACAAACTTACAAGAGTTGGAAAGGATGGATGAAACAGAGTACTACTTTGCTTTCAACTATGCAAAGTATGGAAATGAATAAAAGATTGAAGACATATGGACCAAAATGAAGACATGAAAGTAAGTCTCAGCTATATACATGATCATGAGTCCTTCAAAAGAGTTTCGATCCTTTAAGTCTTCAAGAAATTGACTCAAAATGAAGAAGACAGCTTGTTGTAAAAAGTAAACCTTGCTGAACCAAATATACCATAACTTCCGGTAGATGTATCCAAACGAAGTGTGACACATGTCAAAACGTAGCTCTTGAAGAGTACTTTGGCGCTATATAAGTGGCATATTTTTGAAAATTTGACAAAATCAAAATTATTCTAGAACAAACTGCTATCAAGACCCTATTTGCACAATAATTATGCTTCAGTTGCCCACCAATGTATCCCATTGATAAGGAAACTCGTCTAATATAGATTCGAGCCTCCTAGAAGCTTCTTCACATAGTAAACCTCTCCATCTAATCAAATATTCAATGATAAAGTGAGAGCAAAGCTTTCTCTCATGCTAACCTATGATAGCCTTAGTGATGTATTGAATAAGACCTTCTTCATCTATAGGTGGCAACTCATCAACTATATCCACATGAGCACCATAAAAAGGCTTGAGCTAACTAACATGGACTACATTATGAATCTCAGTGGAAGAGGGTATTTCCAATCTATATGTCAAGTCTCCAATGCACTTTAGGATCCTATAAGACCCATAAAACTTGTGAGCAATCTTGTTACTAGATCCATCCTTCAAGGTAGAGTAACAAGACTTGGGCACTTTCAACAAAACTAATTCTCCTTCTTGGAACTCTAAGGGTCGCCTCTTCTCATCTTCATATGATCTATGGGCCTTTCTAAGATTCATCCTACATTGCTGAAGAAGGGTCTGCATTCTTTCCAATTCTTCTTTCCCAAGAGGATTGGTTTTCTCATTGAAAATGATTGTGAGTAAGGGCACCTTATAACCGTACATAGCCTCAAAGGGTGAAACTCCAATACTAGCATGAGTGGAGTTATTGTAGGCAAACTCAGTCAAGTGCAACCAAGAATCCCATAAATGTTGTACATCATGACAGAAATGGTGAAGATAAGTTTCCAACCACTTGTTTACCCTTTCTGTTTCACCATCATTTTGTGGACGATAGGATGTAGAAGGATCCAATTTAGTGCCCATGGAGCTGAATACTACTAGCCAAAAGTTACTCATGAACTTTGAATCTCTGTAACAAACAATCACTTGTGGTAATCCATGTACTCTAAATATCTATTCCATAAGTTGATTAGCCACTTGTGAAGCAGTAAATTGTGTCTTGCTAGGAATAAAATGGGCTACTTTGATGAGTCTATCCACCACCACATATATAGTATTCCATCCCTTAGCAAACCAGTAATGAAGTCCATGGTAATGTGCATCCACTTTGTTGATAATTAGGCAATCACACCTAGTGTAACCCCTTTGTATGGATAGTTGGGCTAAGGATATGCAGGATTGCTCAATACCATAAGCATAGTGGTGGAAAGTGCTACCTATCTTGAAGCTATAAAGCATTGTACTTGCCTATCATTTGAAATATATGTCATAGTATTTTTTTCCTTTCACTCAAGTGTCTTTTTCATTGTCTACATATGCAAGATTGTCTTTATGAGTCCAAGCTTCAATCTCAAAACCTGATTCACTTGTGTAATAAGTCATTTGTAATGTCTATGTCTTAAAGAGTCTTGTCTACATATTTTATCTACCATATCCATGCTCTAGATCCATGCATCCAACATGGTATCAAAACCATGGTGAGTGTGGCTCAACTCCCTTCTTTGCTCTTCCATCTCCTCTTCATTATTGCTCAGCTCAAGTCTAGCTAGTGATCTCAATTCTCACCTCCATTTCCACATTACCTTCTTGTCCGCCATAGCCAAAATAGAAGTGCAACACTTTGAGCTCTTCTATCTCTCTCTACAAGATATATCTCTTGAAGCCCTCTTCTGTGGATCTCTTTCTCACTTTAGGGGACTCCTTTGTGGCATATCATAGTATGACATTGGCCACTTCTTGAGTCAGCATTGGCAAAATTCTCCATCATTGTCAAGTTTGCACCTGTGACTTGTCATACAGTCTGTGCTATGGGTAGAGGGTCACCATTTGTCCTGCGATATGATAGGGATTTTAAAGCTCCATATCTAAGCTCCCTCCTCATGTAATATCTTGCCAAATGATATACTCTCTATGCACTACTACTACAACTGAAAAACTAGTCACCTTGTTCCTCCAACCTAATCCACCATAACTTCTTTATCTCAAGCTCTTTTCCCACTTTATTTTCTCACTAGTTCCATCACATTGGACCTATTGCCACTCTGATTCATTGATTTATTGAAGCTTCCAGTAACATTCATTGATCAAATCACAAAGGAGGGGAGATTTTGGAAGATTTGTGAAGATTGGAAAACTCAAACAACAACATCAAGCTAGTATCTCTTGATACTATTTACCACTACCATTGTTTGTGTCTCTTGACACATTCAAAGTCAGCTTATTTTTGAGAAATTTTGGTGTTGATTTATTGGTGTTCTAGTCACTCCAACATGGGCAAAGACTCTCTAACATGTCACTTCAAAGGACTCATGTTTCATGCCCTAGCAGACCCACATAAAACTTATCCTGATGAAGAAGGACCTATGGACCATCACTAATGGACAAGAGAAGAAGCCCCAAGATGCTACCTTTGCAGCAATCTAGCCAAAGAATGATGACAAGACTGAAGCCATCATAAAGCTTGAGTTAGATGACAGCTATATCCACCATGTGGATGCCTATGACATGTCCCATGATACTTGGGATAGATTGGACACATTTTTTGTGGTGCCCAGTAAAAGTCCTCAAAGTATGGTTTATTAATTGAATTTTTTAGACTAGACATGAACCTAATACATCCTTGGCATCTTATCTGAACTAATGGAAAGTCTTCTAACTCAATTTGCAGGAATAAATCTAAAAATGGTGAAGATATATGTATTGGCGTCTTATTCAAAAGTTTTCCTCCAGGTTATGATAATGTTTCAACCACTTTAATCAATATGCCAAACCCTAAATTGGTTTCACATTAAGGCCCCCTTGTTAGAAGAAGAAAAGAAGATTAAAGGAAAGGAAGAAATTGCAAAAGATAGACAATTGTTGTATGTCACTAACATGAACAATGGCAAAAAGGACAAGCTAATTTGTGACTTTTGCAAAAGGATCAAACATATTTAGAAGTTTTGTCATCCCAAAAAGAGGTCTCAGAAGGCCTATCTTGCAACTATGAAGGAAGACAAAGACCATGGACCAAAAGAAGAATAAGAAGAAGAAGATGAAGAAGAAGACCATTAGGAGTAGAAGAACAAGCCTCACCAGTCCTTCTATTCCCAATTTTCTAATAGACTTTTTTGAAGCCTTGTATAACCTTGCTCTGATGCTCCTTTTCATAAGCTTGTAAACTCCTCATGTAACTTGGTACAATAGCCTCTGTTCACTTTGTGAAGCCCTTGTTACAACCTTTGGATATCCACCATATTTTTTGTACCCACAGTTAGCTTTTTTTACTATAGCCTTTGGATGATTACCATGTTTATGGTGTGCCCACACTTTGCAGGTGCTTGCTCACTAAAGCCTCTACATGCTTTGTGCCTTTCTGGTTGTGATTGAGGAGGGGTGTTGAGAATTAGGCAATCACACCCAGTGGAGCCCCTTTGTATGGAGCAGTTGGGCTAAGGATATTTATGCTTGCTCTATCCCATAAGCATAGTGGTGGAAAGTGCTACCTATCTTGAAGCTATAAAGCATTGTACTTGCTTATCATTTGAAATATATATCATAGTACTTTTATCCCTTCACTCAAGTGTCTGTGTCATTATCTACATACACAAGATTATCTTTATGAGTCCAAGCTTCAATCTTGGAACCTAATTCACTTGTGTAACAAGTCATTTGTAATATCTATGTCTTCATGAGTCTTGTCTACATATTTCATCTACCATAGCCATGCTCTAGATCCATGCATCTCAACACACTTGCCCTCAAGAATAGGTATCGGCTTCAATAAACCACTTGGCTTATGGAACTATTCTTATTATGTTGACAAGGGCATACATTACATAACCATTTCTTTAACATCTTTCCACACTCCTTTCTAATAAAAGCTTTTGCTAATCTTATCATAGGTTTTAAAAACTTCAAAATGACCAACTAAAGGTGAAGAATTCAACTCCTCCATAAATTTTCATGTGAAAGAAGTAGAGGGAATAATAATCTTTCCATTTAACTAGATTAGGCCATTTTTAAGCTAATAATGTGAGTTTTCCTCCATGCAACCTTGTTGTAATTTCTAAAAAAACATGGCTGAGCTCATCATCCAAAAGATAGACTTCCTATAATTCTTCAATCCACTCATTATGTAGCTCAGTCATGTTTACATGCCCACATACGAGAAAGAGAATCGGCCACTACATTGTATTTGCCCCTCGTATGAGTGATATCAAAATTATAATTTTGTAGAGTAGCTATCCACCTATGCTCCTTAGGAGTAAGATTGGACTGAGTGAGAAAACAATTTAGGACCCTATGATCACTTTGAACTCTAAACTAGTTGCCACACAAATAATAGTGCTACTTCTTTATCTCATATAAGATAGCCAACATCTCTTAGTCATGGACATTCATAGCCATTTCTTTAATTGTAAGCTTGCAACTTTCAAAGCTAATCATTCCATGCTCCTATAACAAAATACCCCTATGCCTTGGCCACTAGCATCACACTATATGGTAAACTCTTTCAAAAAAACCAAGCATAGTAGAATAGATGCAGAAGTAAGGAGTTCCTTTCATTTGTTGAAGCTACTATCTGTAAGTGCATCCCAAAAGAAAGCTTCCTTCTTCAACCTATTAGTCAAAGGAGTTGCAATAGCTGCATAATGTGTAATGAATGGACGATAAAATGAGGATAGACCAAGAAATCCTCTAAGTAAAGTAGGTGTAGTAGATGTTGGCCAATCTTTAACACACTTCACCTTCTTGGGGTCAACATGTATCCCTTTTTCATTGACAATATGGCCCAAGTACTCCACCTCAATGTGCATGAAAAAGCATTTCTTCACCTTACCAAAGAGTTTATGATGCCTTAATACATCAAAAACCTTTCTCATAGGTGATAAATGGTTCTGTAGAGTTTTGCTATAAATCAAGATGTCATTAAAGAAAACTAGGACAAAACCCAAAGAGGAAAGACTGTGCAAGTGCACTATTTACATGTGAACAAGTTCTAAGTGCAAAGAGGTGTGCTAGTGCATTGAATTCATTGAAGTGTCCTAGTGTGCATATGAGTATACCTAAGAGTGGAGTGGGTGCACTAGGTGTAGTGTGTGTGACTAGGGGTTTAGATGTATGCATGACAATGGCATGTGTGACTAGGATACGCAAGTGTATGTAGGATGTAGTGGGTGTATATGCATACATAATCCACGACGGAGTACAATGACCATGTGTAAAAAGATATTTAATGTGTTCTATGTCTACCTAGGGTGTTATGAGCATATGTAAATATGTGGACGAGTGCATATGGGAATGTGGCTGCACATGTGCAACTATGGATGCACATGGTAGGTAGATGCATACTTGTGTGTGATGGATGCACATGTGGATGCACTAGGACAAGGAAAAGCACATGGATACCTATAATGTGGGTATGATGCACACTATGGATGTATGGACACACATGTGGATACACGGTGCATGGATGCACACGAGCGCACTATGTGTAGTCATACACACATAGATGCAAGGGAAGGTGATGCAACTACTAATGCATGCATATGCAAGGATGTACACGTGGATATATGGATGTAAAAGTGAATGTAAAAGTACTAACGAGTGTACTACAATGTAGACAGATGCATATGTGGGTGGTTAGATGCACTATATAGATTGGAGGATGTATAGGTTGCAATGTGTGATCAGATGTGCACTGATGCACTACGTGTGATCGAATACATATGGATGAACTACATGTGGTTGGATGCATATGGATGCACTACATGCGGTTGGATACATATGAATGCACTAGAATGTGATGCAAACTATGGATCACACGAATGCATAGATGTAGAGAGATACATGTGGATATAGTATGTGAGGTGACAAATACGCCTAGTTGTGTGAATGCACATAGTCGAATGTGGATGTACTAAGGTATGTGGATGTACATGTGTGCAGTCAAATGCACACGGATGCAAGGATGCATATGAGTGCATGTGGATGCACTATGTGAGAAATTGGAGATACAAGAGGAACACAAAGAAAAATGGTATATTCTTCATGTTTTAATCAATCATAAGAAGAAAAACACATCTTCATAGTCTTCATAATCTTTCTCTCATGTAGATACAATGTTTTTCATAGAAATTTGGCTATCTCTCATACTCTATCTCTCTCACATATGCTCCCTCTCAATAGCATATAAGATAATCAAGAACAACTCTTAATAATCATCTCTTGGTCACATGGATACCCCTCTCCCAAGAGGTATGTCCGATATGAAGGGTCATCAGAGCCTCTATAGTGCCCCTTGGAAGCTCACTACTATCACTTTCTTTGCAATCTTTAGTTCAAGTCTTCTTTAGCTACTTCTTTTTCTTCTTCAAGCTATTTCAAGCTTTTATTGTTCCTCTTCCAAGATTGCAAATCATTCCCTAAGCTAAATATCCATCCATTAGAATACATATAGAAGTAAACGGATGTAAGAAGTTGGGAAGAAGATATGTTTAGTGTGGAATTAATAATAATACCTTGTCACACAGACACATGTATAAAAGGGAGAGACACATAATTTTTCACATCTTTTGGAACATTAATACATTACTCTCACTTACTTTACCTCTTGTTCACAGCTTCTATGGCTTCTCCCTCTTCTTTTTTGTCTTTCTCTATCCTCGTTACTTATTTCTCTCTCCTATGCTCTCACCTCTCAATTCTCTTCTTGACAAGTGGTATCAAAGCATAGGCTTTTGATCCATTTGATTTTCTCATTTTAGTCTTACTTTCTCAAATTTTTCCTCCATTAAATCTTGGATAGTCGGTATGGGGGCCATATGGCAAGTACTTGCAAGTATTCTACTCGAAGCAGAAACTTGGGGCTCTAACAAAGATCTTAGAGAGATTTAGCCAAACCATGGATTTTTCAAAGAGGTCGTGGCGCATAGCAAAGAGGCCAAAATGCAAACAGTAATATTGAATGCTACTACTGTGGTAAAATGGGTCATATGGCTAAAGACTGCTATAAAAAACAGAATGACATCATGAATGGAAAACTGCAAGGGAATTATACATCTTCTAGTAGACAGGGTGATGACAGAAATGAGTATTTGTTTATGGTACAGCACATGAACAATTCTGTGACAAGTGCAGAAGAAAGCAACGATGTGTGGTATGTTGACTCAGGTGCATCAAACCACATGACAGGTCATGCAGAATGGATGGAGGATGCAAGGAAAATGGAAAAACCAGGATTTGTGGAGACTGGTGATGATACTACACATCCTATTGTGCAGATTGGAAAAATTCATTTCTCTATGCAGGATGGAAAAAAAAAATACATGTCCGATGTATTTCATGTCCCGAATATCACCAAGAATCTGGTTTCTGTTGGTCAAATCGTTGAGCAGGGCTTGCACGTCAGATTTAATCCTCATGGATGCTTTGTTGAGGATATGAAAAATAAAGGTCGCTTGATAGCAAAAGGAAAGAAGAAGGGCAGAATGTTTACGTTGGATGCTGACATGTCTAAATTGAGTGCAGCAATGTTTGCACATGGGACCGGTGTAGTTGCAGATATTGATATCTGGCATAAACGCATTGGTCATGTTAATGTACAGCGACTTAAATCAATACATGCCCAAAATATTGTTGCAGGTTTGCCTAAATTCAAGGTTGCAGAAATGCATAAGGTATGTGAAGCCTGTCAGTTTGGAAAACAGGCAAGGAAACCATTTCCTAGACATGTTCAAGAGAGTAAGAAGCCATTGGAATTAATCGACTCTGATGTGGGGACTACTAAAGCTGCACCTCTTGGAGGCTGTCATTATTTTGTCACTTTTATTGATGACTATAGCAGAAAAGTTTGGGTGTATTTTATGAAAAAGAAAAGTGAAGTTTTTGGGCATTTCAAAACTCTTAAAGCTATGGTTGAAAAAGAAACAGGCCTGCAAATAAGATGCCGAAGGTCAGATGCAGGAGGAGAGTACCTCTCAAATGAGTTTGCAAGGTTCCTACAAGAGCATGGCATAAAGCAGCAACATTCATGCAGTCATACCCCACAACAAAATGGAATTGCAAAAAGGAAAAATAGGCATATTGGAGAGGTATCTCGTGCCATGCTCAACGAAAAAGACTTGAAGCAGTTGCTACATCAGTCTACATAATGAATAGGACTCCCACTGCAGCAATACATGGGATGACTCCAGAGGAGAGGTATATTGGTAGGAAACCAGATATTTCTCATTTGAAGATTTTTGGTTGCATTGCCTATGTTCATGTCCTAGATGAGTTGAGATCCAAGTTGGATCCAAAAGCTGAGAAGTGCATCTTTATTGGTTACTCTTTGCAGCAAAAAGGGTATAGATGCTATAACCCTTCTACTCATAAGTTTACAGTGAGCAGAGATGTTGTCTTTGATGAGATGAGTAGCTGGTATAAACCACTAAATGTGATTGATAATGTAGATGCACAAAATGGTAATGCTGCACAGAATTCACAGCAGCAGTCACAAGATATTAGTGGACCTAGAGCGTCCTCTAGCAGTGGTTCACATTCTTCACCATGGACAGGCAGATTGAGATCAGGAGATTCTTCTCAAAGCAATGCAGATAGTGGTATGCAGGTATCACGAAAAGGAAAAGAGAAGGTAGATCAGCCCATGTTTGATGTGAATGCGGGTCACTCTTATGTGGATGGTGAATCCAGTGGCTCAGAACAGAGCATTGATGATGAGTTGGGTATCCCTTGTATTGTTACACCTGGAGTATAGAAGACCATGGATGTTTTGAGAGCACCTGGAAGTGAGCCTACTTTGCGTAGGTCTACCAGAGCTAGGTATCCTGTGGATAGGCTGAAATATGATGGATTTACAGCCATTCACTATGCATATATGGTTAAAGTGATACAGGAACCAGAACCCGCTTCTTTTGAGCAAGCCATGGAAAAAGAAAAATGGGAGAAAGCCATGGATGAAGAAATGGATGCCTTGGAAGCAAATGCTACATGGCAGTTAGTACCTTTGCCTAAAGGTAAAAATGCAATTGGCTGTAAGTGGGTTTATAAGGTGAAGCAGAACGCAGATGGTTCTGTGAACAGATACAATGCAAGATTAGTAGTCAAGGGGTATGCACAAACATATGGCATTGATTATGAAGAAACATCCAGTCCAGTTGCAAGGATGGCAACCGTAAGAGTAGTCATTGCTATGGCTGCATCAAAGGAATGGTGTTTACATCAGATGGATGTAAAGAATGCCTTCTTGCATGGTGATTTGCAAGAAGAGGTCTATATGAAGCAGCCACCAGGTTATGTGCATGCTGTTCATCTTGAGTTTGTTTGCAGGTTGAAGAAAGCATTGTATGGCTTGAAGCAAGCACCTAGAGCATGGTCTGACAAGATAGGACAATATCTTGTCACTATTGGCTTTCAGATTTCCAAAGTAAACATCTCACTTTATGTGAGAAAAACAGAGAAAGGTATTATGCTACTTGTCATTTATGTTGATGATTTGATTATGACAGGTGACAGTGATGAAGATATCCTTCATGTGAAAATGCTATTAAAGCAGAAGTTTGAGATGAAGGATTTGGGAGAGTTGCGTTATTTCTTGGGCATTGAGGTGATTAGATCACCAAGTGGGATACAGCTCTTGCAGAGGCAGTATGGATTGGACATGCTGTCCAAATATGGGATGATAGGCTGTAAGCCTATTTCAGTTCCTTTGGAGCAGAATGTGAAGCTGAGCGCAGATGCAGGTAAGCTTCTGGAAGACCCTACTATGTACAGATGCATAATAGGAAGCTTGATTTATATGACTATTACCATGCCAGATTTGAGCTATGCTTTTGGACTGGTAAGTCAGTTTATGCAGGCTCCAAGGAAACCGCATTTGGATGCGGCTAGACGCATACTCAGGTATGTGAAGTCCACATTGCAGTATGGGCTCTTTTATGAGACTGGGGTTCAGATACAGTTGCATGGATACACTGATGCTGATTGGGCTGGTAGTATTTATGATAAATGATCTACCAGTGGATATGTGTTCTCTTTTGGGAGTGTTGCAATCACTTGGAGCAGCAAGAAACAGCCTACAGTGTTGAGATATCGAGCTCCACTCGTGATACGCCAAGGTGACCGTTGTGTATTTATGTCACCGACTTGTCAGTTGTAGATGCGGTTGGTACACCGCCCATGAATAATAGCTAGACGACAGCTATCCTTATCTACTCTAGTTCGTGGCTCAGTTAGTATGCCACCTTAGTTAGTTGAGTTTGGTTTGAGACCCATATAGAGGGTTCTTCTATTTCTTTGTACTTGAGTTCTTTTGGCTTACACAACTAAGAAGAGGAAAACTGTTTTCAGCCTCCACCCTTGTGTGTCTTCCCCCATTGTGCAAGCAAGAAAGCTTCAAGCGAGACTCCTTTCTTCTCTCCCACAATCTTGACATACAGTTGCCTTGTCGAGCACAGAGGTTGAGTACAGGGGCGCAGCAATGGCTGCATGTGAGGTAGCTTGGTTGCATAAGCTACTTTATGATATGCATCAGCCTACAGATGGGCCAGTTGTCATTTATTGTGACAACATGAGTAGTATACACTTAGCAAATAACCTAGACTATCATGCTAGAACAAAGCACATTGAGGTGCATTATCACTATGTGCGGGAGAGGGTTTTACTAGGTCTTATTGATCTAGTTTATGTCAGCACAGAGTATCAGGTAGCTGACATATTTACGAAGGCATTGGGCGCAGAGAAGCTGCGCAAGTTCAGAGACCTGCTTGGTGTGCAGGAATTGGGATTGAGCTCGAGGGGGAGTGTTGAGATATCGAGCTCCACTCGTGATATGCCAAGGTGATCGTTGTGCATTTATGTCACCGACGTGTCAGTTGCAAATGCGGTTGGTACACCACCCATGAATAATAGCTAGATGACAGCTATCCTTATCCACTCTAGTTCGTGGCTCAGTTAGTATGCCACCTTAGTTAGTTGAGTTTGGTTTGAGACCCATATATAGGGTTCTTCTATTTCTTTGTATAGAGTTCTTTTGGCTTACACAACTAAGAAGGGGAAAACTGTTTTCAGCCTCCACCCTTGTGTGTATTCCCCCATTGTGCAAGCAAGAAAGCTACAAGCGAGACTCCTTCCTTCTCTCCCACAATCTTGACACGTGCATCCATTGGGCCTCTTTAACAGGATGGTTTTTAAACTTGACAAAATATCTAGAATATCTATGGCCAGTTCTAATGGTCATAAAGTCAGTATCTATAATAGTTTCAGGCTCAAGGATTTCAGTTTCATCATCTAGCAAAGGAGGGTTTTCATAGATAGGGTGTACGGGTAATTGGCATTTAAAGGGTCGTAATAAACTGACATGGAAGGTGTTGTGAATTTTCCAATGTTGTGGTAGTTGTAGTTTAAATGCATTGTCATTGATTTTGTGTATAATCTTGAATGGTCCATAAAATCTAGGTGCTAATTTCACAACTGGGTGTTTATCTACACTTTGTAATCTACGTTTTTCTATTCATACATAATCATCAACTTTAAAATTCATAGCCTGTCTTTTCTTATTTTCTTGTTTTGTATATGATTGTTGGGCTTTGGCAATCATATCTTTAACTTCATCAAAAATAGTAGCATGCATGTTAGCAATATCATCAGCAATTTGAATTTTGTTTGATAATGATGCAACAGGTGTAGGCAATCTATATCCATAAATAACTTCAAATGGTGCTTTCTTTGTAGCTGTATGTGGTGTATTATTATATGCAAACTGAAGTAAATGTAGATGTGTATCTCATGTGTGTGGTTTTGAAATTGTGTAAGCACGCAAAAGATCTAAAATAGTACTGTTAGTAGCTTCTGTTTGACCATTTGTTTTAGGATGAAATGCAGATGAAAAATCAAACTTTGTTCCTAAGTTAGCAAACAAAGTAATCCAAAATTATTAAAGAATCTAGAATCATGATTAGAAATAATAACTTTTGGTAAACCATGGTTAGTGAAAATTGTTTTTAAAAACATTTGAGCAGCTTAAGATGCTGTTAAAGTTTTCTTGCATGGAATAAAATATGCTTGTTTGCTAAATCTATCTACAACAGTCCAAATCATATCATGGTTAGCTTTAGTGTTAGGTAAACCATTGATAAAATCCATTGAAATCTGTTCCCATGGTTGTGATGGAATAGATAATGGCATTAGTAAACCATATTGTTTACCATGGTGTCTTTTAACTCGTTGACAAACTAAGCATTCAGATACAAAGTTAGATACATCAGTGTCCATATGTGGCCAATAAAAATCTTCGGTCAATGTACGCAAAGCAGATATAATACCTCTATGATCTTGATATGGAGGACAATGAATCTCATGCAAAACAAATGATCGAAATGGAACTGTCACACATAATCTTTTTTCATAAAACATGAATCCATTATTGTAAGACAGTGAATCAATAGGAATCGAATTATTTGCAACTAATTTATTCCAATCAGCTTGAAAAGTAAGATCCTGATGATAAGTATCTTTCATAGGGATAAGGGAATCAAAGATCCTGATGATAAGTATCTTTCATAGGGATAAGGGAATCAAATGATATCACAGAAATATTATGAATTGTCGATCTTCTACTCAAAGCATCAACTACAACATTCTCTTTTCCAGGTTGATATTGTATAAGGGGATGAAAACTTTGAATAAAAGCGTCCCATTTAATGTGTCGGTCAGATATTTATGGTTGACTAAGGAGATGTCTAATGCTTTGTTGGTAAGTTTTGATCATAAATTCAAATCCCATTAAATAATGTTTCCATTTACATAAGGCTTGTACTACAGCTAGCAATTCTTTATCATATGTAGAATATTTAAGTTCAAATGGTTTGAGTTTATAGCTAGAGTAGGCTATGGGATGATTATCTTGCATAAGGATGGCTCCTATTCCAAATCCACTAGCGTCAGTAACTACTAAGAAGAATGGTCTATTGAAATCAGGTAGTTGTAATACAAGAGCATGAGTTAAAGCATGTTTCAATAAATCAAATGATTTTTGTTGATTGTCAGACTAGTTATATAGAATACCCTTCTTTAAAAGTTTATTCAAAGGTAATGTAAGTAATGAAAATTTCCTCACAAACTTTCTGTAAAAGCTAGCAAGACCTAGAAAAGAATGTAATTTATGCATATTTTTGGGTATGGGCCAATTTAAAATTGCTTCTATCTTTTTAGGGTCGACTTTAATACCTTCTGATGAAACAATGTGTCCTAGATATTCAATTTCTGTTTGGAAGAATTCACTCTTTTCTGGATTAGCATATAATTGATTGTCTTTTAACAACTTAAAAACTAAAGACAAATGTTCATAATGCTCATTCTCATTTTTACTGAATACTAATATATCATCAAAGAATACTATGACACAATGTTGATGTTTCAAAAATATGTGATTCATCATACGACTAAATGTGGCTGGTGCATTAGTTAGACCAAAAGGCATAACTAGAAATTCATAGTGTCCAAATTGTGTTCTAAATGCAGTTTTGAATATATTAGATTTATCCAATCTTACTTGATGATAACCAGATTTAAGATCTATCTTACTAAATATGGCAGATCCTTGTAGTTTATCCATAAGATCATCTACCCTAGAAATTGGATATCTATTCTTAACAGTAATTTTATTTAGGGCACGATAATCAATGCACATGCGATAAGTATTCTTCTTCTTCCTTACTAATAAGATAGGTGCACCAAACGGAGAACTACTAGGTCTAATTAATCTTCTATTAAGCAAGTCCTCTATTTGATTTTGAATTTCTTTCTGTTCAATTTGGTTATGTCTATATAGTGCTTTACATGGTGGTTGTGTTCTAGGAATTAAATCTATTTTGTGATCTTCAGGACATGATGGTGGCAATCCATGTGGTAAATCAACAACAAAATAATCTTGAAATTGGGCAAGAAATTGTGTATGCCTAGGATGCATTTGTTTTTCTTTAGCTTGTATTTCATTCACCCATATTAAATAAGATTTGCTACTTTTACGTAATGCATGTTTAGCGTGAGTATGAGTAAACAGTGAAAATTTATTGGAAGCGTGCATACCATGCAATATGATTTGTTTTCCTTGAAAATAAATTTTAATTGAATGCGTAGAATAATCTATATCAGGATTATACTAATGACGCCAAGGCATTCCTAAGATAATCTCGCTATACTGCAAAGGTATAACTAGAAAATTCCTTCATTCAGTATATTCACCAATTTTAATTTCTAAATTATGCACCTCTTGTGTTCCATTATATCTCGTTCCTAGGAATGCAGCCTTAATGCGATAATGTGTAGAAACAGTTTGTAAATTCAATTCTTTGACTAACTTTGCAGAAATAAAGTCATGTGTGCTCCCATCATCATGTAAAATAGTCTTTTCTTTACCATGCACAAAACATTTCATTGTTAACAAAGAATGAGGAGTTGGCATACCTAGCAAAGTATCCAAAGTAGTACTAATGTCGTCATCATCTTCTGTAAAGTCCGGCATTCCCTCACGTTCTTCTTCTTCTATTGCGCCAAGATAATTGATATGGACAGGTGGCTTTTTGGTTTGGCAATTGGCTGCTAGATGTCCAGATTGATGGCATTTGTAACAAAATATGGGTTTGGCTTTAGATACATTATTGGTAATGGCAGGAAGTTTAGGAATGTTGGGATTTGACTATGAGGATGGCTTAGGGTTTGGATTTATATTTGATGGCAAAGCAGGTGGCCGTGTCCAAGATTTACGGAATGAAGATGGAAGAAAACGACTTTGATTGAATCTTCAAAAACTTGAATTGAATTGTTTGGAACCATAGTTACCATTAGTTGGAAATTGTTGTGGTCGCTTGTCTCATCCTCGAATCTTGTCTTCAGTGTCATGGGCCAAGGAAATTGCATCTTCAAGTGTTGTTGGCTTGAACATATTGACTTCAGCATAGAAATGTCCAAGTAGGCCAGACATAAACTTGCATTTGTGAGTCGCTTCAGGTACATCTTCAAGCATGCGTAGTTGCAGTAGAGCATTCCAGAAATGTTCAGTGTATTGGAAAATAGGTTCACAATCTCTTTGTTGTAGAAGATCCCATTGCTTGATGGCTTTTTCATGGAATTGTGGAGGAATGAAATTCTGCAAAAACTTCTTTTGGAAAGTCTCCCAGGTAGTGGGACAATCAACGCTCTTGCGGACCACAGTCCACCATAAGGATACTCGATCAACTAAATGGTTAGTGACACATTTAATTTTGTCTTTCTCAACATATGTTTCTTCATGGAAGTAATCATCAAATTGACTGATAAAAGCAAGTACAATCTTTCCATCGTGTGATCCATTGAAAGTATAAAATTTGAAGTTTCTTTTACTTATCTTTATTTCTTTGCGAATGGATTGGGCTTCAAGTGTCGCATCGATGGTACGTCGTATAAGATCTTCGGGTTGCGATCCATCGTGATCGGTGGTAGATTGTTGCAAATTGGCCAATTGAACTTGCAAAGCTTGTCGGGCTCTTCGTTCTTCTTCGAGCTGCATCATAATCAAATCCAACTTTTGCTCCATTGTTGGTTCAAGTAGATCACCTTCAGCCATAAGATCGTCCATGTGTTGTTCAGTCATCCTGTAAAATCCAAAAGACCTCACACTCTCGAAATCTTATTAGCGGGATGAGCATAGCTCAAAGGCGGGTATACAAGGCTTGTAAATTTTGTTTGGCTTTTGTAGTCTTTCTCCTTTGCGTTTGCGGTATTCGTTGTCACAACCGTCTTCCAAAAGAATAATGTTGCGTATGAACTGCGTATGACCTGTGTTGAGATATCGAGCTCCACTCGTGATACGCCAGGGTGACCATTGTGCATTTATGTCACCGACGTGTTAGTTGCAGACGCGGTTGGTACACCGCCCCTGAATAATAGCTACACGATAGCTATCCTTATCTACTCTAGTTTGTGGCTCAGTTAGTATGCCACCTTAGTTAGTTGAGTTTGGTTTGAGACCCATATATACAGGGTTCTTCTATTTCTTTGTAAGAGAGTTCATTTGGCTTACACAAGTAAGAAGAGGAAAACTGTTTTCAGCCTCCACCCTTGTGTGTCTTCCCCCATTGTGCAAGCAAGAAAGCTTCAAGCGAGACTCCTTCCTTCTCTCCCACAATCTTGACATGGTATCAGAGCCTTGTTCGTGGTAAGGAGCTCAAGAAAGCAAGCCAAGCTCGCGGTGGTCTGGTAAGAGGAGCAGTGTTGCTTTCATTTCCTGTTTTGGGAGCAGATCTCTGCAGGTAGCACAGCCGGAAATTGCAGGAGTGCATTGTCTCAGGTTGAGACGCCCTTCGCGGTGAAGCAAGAGGGCAGTATATGCTGCGGGAGAGGGCTTTAGCCCTCGGCGACCTTGTTTTTTTTATTTGAGGCCATTTCGGGGCCTGTTTTGCAGACGGAAGTTTTCTGCACGCACTCAGGAAAAGGCTCAGTTTTATGCTGTGCGACCACTGTTCTACAGGTCGGTGAAAAGTTACTGTAGAAATTGCATCGTATGCTTGAGCGCAGAGACATTGGGAGTTTCAGAATCATCCTTGGTTCCTGTTTATGCAAAATCGTCACTAGGAAGCGACTGTGTGGTCAAATACCACTTTCGCCAGTTTTGGAGATTTGCCCTTGTGAGGGTGAAGCTGTGTTTTTTTGCAGTGACAGAATTTCTTGCAGTATTCTGTAATGGCGTCTGATTCTCTTTCACAGATTGTCACTGAAAAGCTTGACAAGAACAACTTCCAGGCATGGAAGTTTAGAATGACGAATTTCCTTATGGGAAAAGGATATTGGGAATTTGTTGCAGGAAATGAAGAAGAACCAGTTCTTCCTGATGTTCCCAATCAACAACAAATGCAGGCATTTAAAACATGGCATGAGAGAGCCAGGAAAGTTATGTATTGGCTGTCTATCAGTATTTCAGACTCTATGATTGTGCATATTCAGGATGCAAGTACGCCAAAGGAGGCATGGGATACTTTGTCAAAAATGTATAGCACAAATACGCAAGCCAGGAAAATGCAGCTCAAGCAAGAGTTGCATAATGTGCAAAGAGAAAGTATGAGCATCAACGACTACCACATGAAGGTGAAGAAGATTGCAGATGCACTTGCTTCCATTGGGTCGCCAGTGGAAGATGATGATTTAGTTTCCGTGACCTTGAATGGTCTAGGAAAGGATTATGCACAGTTTCGGACATCCATTTCAGTTCGTGAAAGATTTCCTGATTTTGAGGAGTTGATTGCTCTTCTAATTTCTGAGGAACAGAGAAATGGTGGTGCATCTTCTTCAGGAGGAACTTCAAAAGAAGCTGTCTTCTACTCAAATGCTGGAAGAGGTAGAGGCAGAGGTAGAGGAGGCCGATTTGGAGGCCGTGGCAGAAATCAAAATATGCAGCAAACTCAAGAAAACCAGTCCTATGGAGGAGGACGTGGTAACTCTAGAGGCAGGGGGAGCCAAAGAGGTCGTGGTGGATGGCAAAGAGGCCAAAATGCAAACAGTAATGTTGAATGCTACTATTGTGGTAAAATGGGTCATATGGCTAAAGACTGCTATAAAAAGCAGAATGACATCATGAATGGAAAACTGCAACAAGGAAATTATGCATCCTCTAGTAGACAGGGTGATGACAGAAATGAGCATCTGTTTATGGTGCAGCACATGAACAATTCTGTGACAAGTGCAGAAGAAAGCAACGATGTATGGTATGTTGACTCAGGTGCATCAAACCACATGACAGGTCATGCAGAATGGATGGAGGATGCAAGGAAAATGGAAAAACCAGGATTTGTGGAGACTGGTGATGATACTGCACATCCTATTGTGCAGATTGGAAAAATTCCCTTGTCTATGCAGGGTGGGAAAAAGAAATACCTGTCCGATGTATTTCATGTCCCGAATATTACCAAGAATCTGGTTTCAGTTGGTCAAATGGTTGAACAGGGCTTGCAGGTCAGATTTAATCCTCATGGATGCTTTGTTGAGGATATGAAAAATAAAGGTCGCTTGATAGCAAAAGGAAAGAAGAAGGGCAGAATGTTTACATTGGATGCAGACATGTCTGAATTGAGTGCAGCAATGTTTGCACATGGGACCGGTGTAGTTGCAGATATTGATATCTGGCATAAACGCATTGGTCATGTTAATGTACAGCGACTTAAATCAATGCAGGCCCAAAATATTGTTGCAGGATTGCCAAAATTCAAGGTTGCAGAAATGCATAAGGTATGTGAAGCCTGTCAGTTTGGAAAACAGGCAAGGAAACCATTTCCTAGACATGTTCAAGAGAGTGAGAAGCCATTGGAATTAATTCACTCTGATGTGTGGACAACTAAAGCTGCATCTCTTGGAGGCTGTCATTATTTTGTCAGTTTTATTGATGACTATAGCAGAAAAGTTTGGGTGTATTTTATGAAAAAGAAAAGTGAAGTTTTTGGGCATTTCAAAACTCTTAAAGCTATGGTTGAAAAAGAAACAGGCTTGCAGATAAAATGCCTAAGGTCAGATGGAGGGGGAGAGTACCTCTCAAATGAGTTTGCAAAGTTCTTGCAGGAGCATGGCATAAAGCAGCAATATTCATGCAGTTATACCCCACAACAAAATGGAATTGCAGAAAGGAAAAACAGGCATATTGGAGAGGTATCTCGTGCCATGCTCAATGAAAAAGACTTGCCAGATTTTTATTGGGCTGAAGCAGTTGCTACAGCAGTCTACATAATGAACAGGACTCCCACTGCAGCAATACATGGAATGACTCCAGAGGAGAGGTATACTGGTAGGAAACCAGATATTTCTCATTTGAAAATTTTTGGTTGCATTGCCTATGTACATGTGCCAGATGAGCTGAGATCCAAGTTGGATCCAAAAGCTGAGAAGTGCATCTTTATTGGTTACTCTCTGCAGCAAAAAGGGTATAGATGCTATAACCCTTCTACTCGTAAGTTTACAGTGAGCAGAGATGTTATTTTTGATGAGATGAGTAGCTGGTATAGACCACTAAATGTGATTGATGATGAAGATGCACAAAATGGTAATGCTACACAGAATTCACAGCAGCAGTCACAAAATATTAGTGGACCTGGAGCGTCCTCTAGCAGTGGTTCACATTCTTCGCCATGGACAGGCAGATTGAGATCAGGAGAATCTTCTCAAAGCAATGCAGATAGTGGTATGCAGGTATCACGAAAAGGAAAAGAGAAGGTTGATCAGCCCATGTTTGATGTGAATGCAGGTCACTCTTATGTAGATGGTGAATCCAGTGGCTCAGAACAGAGCATTGATGATGAGTTGGGTATTCCTTCTATTGTTACACCTGGAGTAAGGAAGACCAGGGATGTTTTGAGAGCACCTGGGAGTGAACCTACTTTGCGCAGGTCTACAAGAGCTAGGTATCCTGTGGATAGGCTGAAATATGATGGATTTACAGCCATTCACTATGCATATATGGTCAAAGTGATACAGGAACCAGAACCCACATCTTTTGAGCAAGCCATGGGAAAAGAAAAATGGGAGAAAGCCATGGATGAAGAAATGGATGCCTTGGAAGCAAATGCTACATGGGAGTTAGTACCTTTGCCTAAAGGTAAGAATGCAATTGGCTGTAAGTGGGTTTATAAGGTGAAGCACAATGCTGATGGTTCTGTGAACAGATACAAGGCAAGATTAGTAGTCAAGGGGTATGCACAAACATATGGCATTGACTATGAAGAAACATTTAGTCCGGTTGCAAGGATGGCAACCGTAAGAGCAGTCATTGCTATGGCTGCATCAAAGGGATGGTCTTTACATCAGATGGATGTAAAGAATGCCTTCTTGCATGGTGATTTGCAAGAAGAGGTCTATATGGAGCAGCCACCAGGTTATGTGCATGCTGTTCATCCTGAGTTTGTTTGCAGGTTGAAGAAAGCCTTGTATGGCTTGAAGCAAGCACCTAGAGCATGGTCTGACAAGATAGGACAGTATCTTGTCACTATTGGCTTTCAGATTTCCAAGGCAGATTTCTC
This sequence comes from Lygodium microphyllum, assembly GCF_053477565.2. NCBI lineage: Eukaryota > Viridiplantae > Streptophyta > Polypodiopsida > Schizaeales > Lygodiaceae > Lygodium > Lygodium microphyllum. The sequence goes on from NC_141141.1 coordinate 142,999,203, forward strand.
ACTTTATGTGAGAAAAACAGAGAAAGGTATTATGCTGCTTGTCATTTATGTTGATGATTTGATTATGACAGGTGACAGTGATGAAGATATCCTTCATGTGAAAATGCTATTGAAGCAGAAGTTTGAGATGAAGGATTTGGGAGAGCTGCGTTATTTCTTGGGCATTGAGGTGATTAGATCACCAAGTGGGATACAGCTCTTGCAGAGGCAGTATGGATTGGACATGCTGTCCAAATATGGGATGACAGGCTGTAAGCCTATTTCAGTTCCTTTGGAGCAGAATGTGAAGCTGAGCACAGATACAGGTGAGCTTCTAGAAGACCCTACTATGTACAGACGCATAGTAGGAAGTTTGATTTATATGACTATTACCAGGCCAGATTTGAGCTATGCTGTTGGATTGGTAAGTCAGTTTATGCAGGCTCCAAGGAAACCACATTTGGATGCGGCTAGACGCATACTCAGGTATGTGAAGTCCACATTGCAGTATGGACTATTTTATGAGACTGGGATTCAGATACAGCTGCATGGATACACTGATGCTGATTGGGCTGGTAGTATTTCTGATAGACGATCTACCAGTGGATATGTGTTCTCTTTTGGGAGTGCTGCAGTCACTTGGAGCAGCAAGAAACAGCCTACAGTCGCCTTGTCGAGCACAGAGGCTGAGTACAGGGGTGCAGCAATGGCTGCATGTGAGGTAGCTTGGTTACATAAGCTACTTTATGATATGCATCAGTCTACAGATGGGCCAGTTGTCATTTATTGTGACAACATGAGTAGTATACACTTGGCAAATAACCCAGTCTATCATGCTAGAACAAAGCACATTGAGGTGCATTATCACTATGTGCGAGAGAGGGTTTTACTAGGTCTTATTGATCTAGTTTATGTCAGCACAGAGGATCAGGTAGCTGACATATTCACGAAGGCTTTGGGCGCAGAGAAGTTGCGCAAGTTCAGAGACCTGCTTGGTGTGCAGGAATTGGGATTGAGCTCGAGGGGGAGTGTTGAGATATCGAGCTCCACTCGTGATACGCCAGGGTGACCATTGTGCATTTATGTCACCGACGTGTTAGTTGCAGACGCGGTTGGTACACCGCCCCTGAATAATAGCTACACGATAGCTATCCTTATCTACTCTAGTTTGTGGCTCAGTTAGTATGCCACCTTAGTTAGTTGAGTTTGGTTTGAGACCCATATATACAGGGTTCTTCTATTTCTTTGTAAGAGAGTTCATTTGGCTTACACAAGTAAGAAGAGGAAAACTGTTTTCAGCCTCCACCCTTGTGTGTCTTCCCCCATTGTGCAAGCAAGAAAGCTTCAAGCGAGACTCCTTCCTTCTCTCCCACAATCTTGACAACCTGCGTATGAACTTCTGCATTTACTGAAACTAGTTCAGCAAGTCACAAATGCAAGCTATCTCTGAAATACAACCAAGACATCTGACTTAAGCTTAATGGGGTAAGTCTAGACTTTACGCGAAAAATCATCAATGAGCGTTACAAAATACTTTATACCACCCATAGACTGATAGGGCATGGGTCCACAAACATCTAAATGTACCAATTCCAAGGGCTCCCTCATGTGTGTCCTACTAGACTTCTTATGCGTATTTCTAGTCTGTCTACCATAAAGACAATGCTCATAGAAATCAAAACATGTGTGGTCAAGGGGTGGTAAGTACTGCAAATCAGAAAGCATTTTCATTCCCTTCAAGGACATATGGCCCAAATGGACATGCCAAAGAGATACATGTGGGATGGAACCCACTGACAAAACATGGTCAACAAAGGACCCATCAACTACAAGAGGATAGAGGCTGCTAGCTTTGGCACCTCTAACAAGCACAAGTCAACCACGGGTGATCTTCCAGGCAGAATCCCCAAATGAAACATGAAACCCAACATCATCAAGATGCCCTGCAAACATAAGACTACATGTAAGTGCAGGTACATGACGCACATCCTGTAACAAAAAAGTACTGCCAGTAGAGAACTACAGCCGTACATCCCCAATGCCAACAATAGCAAATGACATGTCATCACCCAAGCGAACTAAACCAGAGACAAGTAAAACAAAAAATGAATAAGATCTCATTGGAGTATCATCTCGTCCACAACATAGAAGACCACCCCAAGCAAACCACATCCTAGAAAAAAATAGATATGACCTATCCACGCCACATGTGACCAATAACTTTGTGAAATGCAAGTAAATAGGCACCCAAATCCCTATATTAAGCAACACTAGACTTGACACAATTTAACCAAGACCCAACTCAAACGTGTCAACATGGACTGAGTTTAAAAAAAAAATTGTCACCCTCATTCACATGTATTGCGTTCATTGATTAGATAAGAGATGTATAGTAAAGATGGATTTGGATTTAATAGGAGGTGAATTTGACCAATTATTAGCAACATATGGTTTTTTATTAGGTGATCAAACTTTTTTTAAAAATCATGATTCATTTTATTTTTTAAGAAAAAAATATTACGTGTGTGTAGTGCATTAAAAAAACTCGAACTTGGATCCTCACTCCATCTCTAAATGCATATTCATTTGTTACCAATTATTGTGTATATATCTCTTTTTTTGCCAGCGCGTGCAAGAGTGATGGATGGCTCATTTTATTACAAATTATAAAAGTATATATTTAGAACATCCATGAAGCGTGTGCAATGTGAATGGTGGGTTTGTTTTATTTTATTTAAAATGATGTGTTTTGAGAATAGATATACATGAAAAAGGGATTAGGTGGGTCGAGCAGGCGGGCTAGGTGGGCGGGTTGGGTGGGCAGGTTGATTGGGCAGTCAAGCAACTCAAAGGGGGGGGAGGGATGGTGGAGGAAACTCAGCTAGTGGGCAAAGGGCTAGGAAATGGGGGCCAAGGGGAGAGATGTTGGGGGACGCTAGGAGGGTAGGAGAGGTGGGGAGGGGAATAGGGAAGCATGTAGGCAAGCGAGTGTGGGCACATGGTGAGTGAATGAGCAAGGGGCGAGGACTACAGTGGTGTGACACGCGAGGATGACAACAACTACAGGTGTGCTGCCAGTGGGGGGAAGGGAGGGAGGGACGGAGGAGCGAAGGAATGGAGGGAGGGAGGTAAAGGCGAGAGAGATAAAGAGCGAGAAGAGAGAGAAAGAAGGAGAAAAAAGAGAGAAGAGAGGTGGACACGAATGGGTGGGAGGGTATGTGGCTTTTTTTTTTGAAATAAACAGTGGCATCCCCTTCCCCATCTTGCTCACAAGTGCAATGCAGGATTAAAAAAATTTACAGCGACAAGAATGAATCGCAAATGAGGAGAACATGTAGGTTGGCTTGTCAAGGAGAGGATTGGAGAGAGAGAAGACTATAGAACAGAAAGAAGATGAGGTGCAGAAGAGAGAGAAAAAGAATTACGAGGAGAGAGAAATACTAAAAAAGGAGAGAGAAATATTGAAAAAGAAGAGAAGCCATAGAAGCTATGAACAAGGTGAGGTATGAGACAATAATGTATTAATGTTCAAAAAAGATGTGAAAATTTACACATCTTTCCCTTTTATACTTATCTCAGTGTGACATGGTATTATGATTCATTTTACACTAAACATATCTTCTTCCCAGGTTCGTACAATCCATCCCATCCCAAAGATTTTTGCCCACAAAAACAAACAAGAGTTGGAAGGATGGATGGAACAGAATACTAATCTATTTTCAACTATACAAAGAAAGAAAAATGAATGAAAGATTGAAGATATATGGATTGAAATGAAGAGACGGAAGTAAGCCACAGCTATATACATTATCATGAGTTCTTCAAAAGAGTTTGGAGCCGTTAAATCTTCAAGAAATAGGCTCAAAAGGAAGAAAACAACTTGTTGTAAGTACAGACCCTGTTGAACCAAATTTGCCATAACTTCTTGTAGAAGTATCCAAACAAAGTGTGTCACACGTCAAAATGTAGCTTTTGAAGAGTACATTGACCTATGTAGGTGGCATAATTCTAAAAATTTGGCAAAATAAAAATCGTTCTAAAATAGACTGTTGTGAGGATCCTATTTGCACCAAAACTTGCTCCATAGTAATTATGCTTCAGCCACCACCAATGTGTCCCATAGGTAGGGAAACTCATCTAATATAGATTCGGGCCTCCAAGAATCTTCTTTAGGTGATAAAGCTCTCCATCTAATTAAATATTCAATGACAAAGCAAGAGCAAATCTTCTTCTCACACTGACCTATGACACAACCTCAAGGATATATTGAATAAGACATTCTTCATCTATAGGTAGCAGCTCATCAATCGTATCCACAAAAGCACCATAGAAAGGCTTGAGCTGACTAACATAGAATACATTATGAATCTTAACAGAAGAGGATAGTTCCAATATATATGCCAAGTCTCCAATGCACTTCAAGATCCTGTAGGACCAATAAAACTTGTGAGCAAGCTTCTTACTAGATCCATCCTTCAAGGTAGAGTAACGAGATTCAGCAAAACTAATTCTTCTTCTTAGAACTCTAAGGGTCGGCTCTTCTCATTTGCATACATCTTCATTTGATCCTTGGCTTTCCTAAGATTCATCTTGCACTACTAAAGAAGGGTCTGCATTCTTTCTAGTTATTCTTTCCCATGAGAATTGATTTTCTTATTGAAAATGATTGTGGATAAGGGCACCTTATAACCATATATAGCCTCAATGGGTACAACTCTAGTATTAGTATGAGTGGAAGTATTGTAGGAAAACTCAGTCAAGTGCAACCAAGAATCCCATGAATGCTGCACATCATGAGAGAAATGGCAAAGGTAAGTCTCCAACCACTTGTTTACCCTTTGTGTCTATCCATCAGTTTGTAGGTGATAGGCTCTAGAAGGAGCCAATTTAGTGCCCATGGATCTGAATACTACCTATTAAAAGTTACTCATGAATTTTAAATCTTGTCATGAACAATCACCTATGGTAAACCATGTAATCTGAAAATCTACTCCATAAACTGACTAGCCACCTATGAAGCAATGAACTATATCTTGGTTGGAATAAAATGGGCTACCTTGATGAGTCTATCCACCATCACATATATACTATTCCATCCCTCTTTGGTAGTAGGAAAATCAATAATGAAGTCCATGGTAATGTGCATCCACTTGCCCGTAGGAATAGGTAGTGGCTACAACAAACCACCTAGCTTATGGATACTATCCTTATTCTACTAACAAGGCATACAGTGCATAATAAATTATTTAATATCTTTCCATAGTCTTTTCTAATAAAATCATATGCTAATCTTATCATAGATTTTAAGAACTCAAATATGTCTAGAATGCAACCCCTCCATAATTTTTCGTGTAAAAGAAGTAGCGGGAATAACAATTTTGCCATTTAACCAAATTAGGCCATTTTTAAGCTCAGAATGTGAGTTTTCCTCCTTGAGACCTTGCTGTAATTTCTAGAAAACATGATTGAGCTCATCATTCAAAAGATAGTCTTCCTATAATTCTTCGATGCAATCACTATGTAGCTTAGTCATAGCTAAAACTTTATATGCCTACATACGAGAAAGAGAATCAGCCATTACATTGTCCTTGCCCCTCCTATGAGTAATGTCAAAATTATAATTTTATAGAGTAGCTACTTACCACCTATGCTAGTTAGGAATAAGATTGGACTAAGGGAGGAAATACCTTAGGACCCTGTGATCACTTTAAACTCTAAACTAGCTAACATACAAATAATGGTGCCATTTCTTTATCAAATGTAAGATAGCCAATGTGGGAGCTTTCGCTCAACCAGCAAGACCCACGGACCATGTATTGCTTCAAGCATTCCAAGCTGAGCACTAATGGCTACCTCTCACATAGCCAACGCACCATCCATATCTATGGATGTACTGAGCCTACCTCCATGCCGATTGAGTTACCTCCTCTCTCACGCACTCCGATAGCTCCACAATCCAAGTGCAAGCTTCAAGCAAGCTCTATCCTCAAGATCTACACTCCAAGCTCCATTTTCGCGAGCAAGACAAGAGAAGAGAAGAGAAGAAGAGAAGAAGAGAAGAAGAGAGGAGAAGATGGAGAGCTTCTCCTCCCCATTCCCTCACCCTCACACAATCACTCCCTCATACTCTCACTCTCCCTCTCTCAAGCACAAGCTCAAGCAAGCAAGAAGAAGAAGAAGAAGAAGATAAGAGCCACTTTTGGCCACACACAAAAATGAGCTTCTCATTCACTTTTCAACTTTATATACAAAACCCTAATTCCCTTTTGGGCGATCATCCCCTTTTCCCCTTTTTTACATGGCCAGCCGTGGCCTAGGCCCTTTTTTCCATTGTCCTCCTATCTTCCTAGCTTCCTTCCTACCGTCCATTTACCTTTACAAATTGCACGGATGAGAGCCCGGTGCTCTTTAAATTAAATCATGTTGTGCTTGTGCTATTTTACAAAAGTATTGACTTGCTCTTTTTCTTGTGCACCTTTTTCCTTTATTTAGGACTTTTCTGTACTTCTTGTGTTTCCAAATTCTTCTCAACGTGCCTTCGTCTTCTGTTTCACTTTTGCCTTTGCCTTGTCTTCTACTTTAGATTTTCTGGCTTTTCCACCGTATTCATTTGAGGGTTAACATTATCCCCCTCCTAGACAAGTGCCAATTCCATAGCACTCACAATAGTAGGTAGCAAGCTTGAGCATGCACCGAAGACGTGGGTAGCAAGGACGTCTGTGGTTACCTTGGAGGATTTCTGATGGTGGGCAGATGAAGGTTGTTGGGGCCACATTGTTGGCATGGGTGGCTAGTGGTAGGGTGGTTGGAGTTGGGGGTCGGGCTGTTCGCTGTTGGGAATTATGCTGGGCTGGCACAGGTATTGATTTTTGGGAAATCTACACATGACAATTCTTGGCGAGCTTGTAGGATGATAGAGGATAAGAATTCAAAGTTGAGTGTTGATGAAGAGTGAATCAACACTTTCGTTGGTGTCTTCAATACTTGCAATTGAAAACCTCCCATATGTGATCTCTCCCTGGGGGTAGTGCTAGTCTTCTTATCATGCACAAGACATAGTTTGATTAGTTTGGGAGACAGATCGAACTCTAGCAAGCTAGGAGTATTGTCCCCTACACTTGAGAACCCAAAATGTGTATATATTTCAATGCAGATATTATGTGAGTGCTCGTGCATACTTAGATATTACATAGTTAGAAGACTATAGGTCTGATTCCTCATAACAACATGTGATGAAGCAAAATTGACCTTGTTGAGGATAGGTAAACATGGAGGTGTATGAGATATCCTTTGCATTGTGACTACATGACGTAGCATAAATGAACACATGGACACCGCACTTTCAGTAGCTGGTAGCTATTGGACTTGCTCAATGAGCACGATGTACTTTTCATGGCCATCGTGTGGTGCTTACCATGATCGATTGCAATGGTATTAAGGCAGAGTGCAAGAGGGAATCGTGCGAATGGTTCAGGGTGACAAGTCTAACCATAGGCAAGACAAGCTCCCTGGGTATATCCTGCCCTTGATATGCCCTGAAAAATTGTATATGATGCGAAAGGACGAGGGGACTAGGGACAGAGCCAGCCAACCAAGGTCACTGGATGTACCTAATTTGAGGACCCCTAGGTGCTATGCTGTGATCGTGGGTGCTTCTTATCTTTTCGTCTCTTTTCTTTTGTTTTTTTCTTTTTCTTTTTCTTTTTCTTTTCTTTTCTTTTTCTTGTTCCTTTTTTTTTTGGATTTGCCTAAATACAACCATTGCAATGTGTTGAGGCTATCAACCTTTCAATGGGTTGGAAAATGTCGAGCTTCGAAGGATCAGGAAATGGATATTACAGCGATGATTGTGCCCTAGCCTCGTTGTTAGAGAAGCAATTGTTGAGATGGGGAGATATACTTGAGATTTTGCAATCCTCTTTGGAACATGCGATGTTGGTACAATTGAGGTAACAATTTTCGTGGTGCCCGGTGTAGATTGTAACCCAAAAAGAGAAAGTGGTTATGATCATGCTTTGGGCCATGCAATGTGGGTGATCGGCAAGAATGATTTTCACTTTTGGCAGCATGACTTTGTCGCGGCTCTTTGTGAGGTTGGTGGTCTTGCGATGGCGACTTGGGTATTGAACACTTTTGCACAAGGACCTGTGTCGTCCTGCATCCACTTGTCACTTCATAAGAGTATATGCAAGTCGTATGCATCAAGTACAATGAATAGATGCAAGCATGACAAGATATTACTTTATCAAAATCCTATGATACTGACTGCGATGCATATTTTGGTGCTTGTTAAAGACGTGGCATATATTAGCAGTAGGTAAGGGAAGTGTATACAGGTGGGGAGCCTGCCCCTTTAACCATTTGAAGACAAAAAGTTATGGCGGGATGGCCTTTGTTAAGCAGCTTATACATCATAGGGGCTACTCTATTTGTACGAGGCGGGGTGAGTCCAGGTGGTCGGGCGACTGGGGTTGTGCTGGTGAGGGGCTCCTGTGAGGCTGGATGGGGAAGATATCGGCCAGGACCCGAATGGTGTAGTCTCTGGCCGCAGCTATTTCAAGAATGCTTTTAAACAATGCATCAATTCCTGCTTGTCTCGAGCTACCCTCTACTCTTTCGAGCACCTAGTACCCGAGCGTCTGGTGGGGACTTGCACGGCCGGTGTTGCCACACCCCGTGTGCTCCCTTGAGCCCTCGTCCTCTTAGCTTGGGGAGTTTTCGGCATGCGTCCTGGACAGTATCATTTGGGGCCTCTTTTCGGTGCATACCTCTTTAGAGTAGGCACGTAGCAGTCTGGTGGGGGCGCTAGTGCCTTATATCCTTTTGACGACGAAGAGCTTCCTTGTAGGCCAGCTGCACTATATGGTCCATGACTACTACCATAGGGGGACCTAGAAAATGCAAACTAAGGGTTAAGCCCTGAGTCAAGATAAAACTATTCGCATGAAAGGGATTATACAGTGGGTTATCAAGCGCATATGACGAGAAGGGGTGCGGTGAGGCATGCAGTATTTGTTGTAAAGGGATGGCCCCAGTGATGATATTCATCCTGCTTTGACTGCGGATCATATTCCAACTATAGCATATCTTGGCTTATGCTAAGTTGCATAGACTGGTTGTCACGGAGTGGAGCAGGGCTCATCCCCGGAAGGATAGATCGGAAAGGGGAAAGGTGTATAAAAGGGAATGGCACCCCATCTACATCGTCGGAGATGTTGGTCAAGGCTTCCTATGGCAGTAATGAGGGTTGCATGCCCTCCACCTAGAGGTGGGAATGGTCACACAACTTCTAGACATGTGGTGAGAGGAGAACCTGAGGAGCTCAGCCTATCAAATCCAACTCTTCTCCCTACGCTTGACTATCATTGCTTGTGTGTGTTGATATCATCTGCACATGATCACAAAACTCATTGTTTATTTATGTACATATTTATGAGTCCATGTCACTTCATGAGGATAAAAACCAATTGTAGAACGCAGGATTATACCGGAGTGTGGCACATGCATCCAATACTCGTGGCAGCTTACTCAATAACAATAGATATTTTCCAACATCGAGTAGCACGGTACCTTGTTCGAGTCTACAGGCAATATGTAACTCCTCCTCAATGAGAACCTTATCAGTTAGAGAGTTCTCTTGGCTAATTCCAGCTAAGTCCATACCCCTGAATAGTAGTCAGCACTCGAAAGGAAGTTGGTGCCACATAGATTGGGTCTCTTTGAGCCATTTGGCCAATCACTCCTCTGAGACTACTGTCATAATCTGGGCTCCTAGTTCGGCCATTGCAATGCAGTTTTCAAACCAATGTTTTTCAAATTGACTTCAAGCCTCCGATTGTTGCTTTAGTTTCTCTATCTCTAAGAGATTTGGTTGGCAGAGCACATCATTGAATGTTATAGTTAAGCGTAGTTCGTCAACTTCCTCGTCAGAGGTGAGTCGCATGTGTTCATATAGGAGCCTATCATAGTGCTCATCAAGATGTTCTTGCTCATCCCAGGATAGGGAAAATGGCAAGTATTCTTCAAGCCGCTCCCTAGGGAATGCACCCATGTCTGTAGGGATGTAGACACGTGCGAACACTTTGAGCCTAGCATCCAACTCAGTTAAGCATTCTGCAACACTTCTATATTTAGTGAGGGCTTTCTCAATTGCTATCTCATGCAAGGTTCTAGGAGTTTCCCTAGGCTAAGGGGCTCAGGCCTAGATGAGCAAGATTGGTCAATGCTAGAATTGCTTACCCTCTTGGGGTTTCCATGTTTCTCCTAAGGCCTTGCTGCTATTGTGTCATTGTTCTCCTTGGATGTGACTTGTATAGTCTTATCACCATGTTGTGACAGTGTTGTATCCACTCTTGATTGGTCAATGTGAGTTCTGTTGTTTTGTCAGTGGATTGAGTGTTGCAAGCAACCGTTGATGGTAATGGTTGCTTTGATTTTTCAGAGCACATGGATGTGTTTGATGTTTCACCGCTATTAGGAGAGACATCAATGGGTTCATTGATGGGCGGACTTGATACTTTATTCCTCAACTCTTCGGCACTCTTGGTCTCAATCTTCTTGGGGTCTACAACCACTTGCAACTGCCATTGTTGTTTTAGTTCTTTTCTCTTCTTTTTCTTAGGCAATTGAGGTGTATCCCTTGAAGACTCAGGACCTTGAACTAGGTCAGTCAATGATGTGCTTGGCTGGGCATCAGCATTCTCTTTCTCTAGTGTATCCTCATGGGACATAGCTATGGCCTGCTGAATAGCCACTGTCTCTCTTTTTGGAGAGCCTAGCTCTTCAACTAATTCCCCTCTATTTAGCTCCTCAAGCCTAGGTTTTAGGTGCTTTGGAAGTGTTGGAGTTGTCAAGGATGTTGGTTGCGACACCTTCTCCACATGTGAATGGCTAAGGACACATTTAGCAAGGGGCATTGTCACGGCCAAGGGCTGTGACTGCTGCAGTTCCTGATTGGAAGTAGTAGCAGCTAGTTCTGTGGACTGGCTACTATTGGTGGATTGCGGTGTCAAGTCCTTAGGCCGATTTGAAGTGGTCGTGTCTTTTGTTTTCCTTTGAGCATTCACTTGTGTAGATCGAGTATCAATTGAGCTAGCCACGGTGGATTGCACATGCATATCCTTGGGCCGAGAGCTACGGGTGGTGTCATGTCCCACCTCTTGGACATCTAGAAGCTTAGATGGAGATAGAGGTTGGGATCAAGCAGCTGCACTTGATGGCTAATGTCATGCTTCATGTGTCCGTTTAGGGAAAGAGGGTGTGGGAGACTTGGGATTCCTACATGGCTTTGACACTGGCTAGAAGATTTGCTCGTGGCTGTTAGATGATTTTGCCATTTGCTTTGTTAAGCATTTAACCTTGCCATGAGCAATGTTCTGCCTATGTTGCCTATTATCCTCTTGGGAAATCAAAGGCTCCTTAGGCACTAGTGGCTTTTTCTTACCCTCAACGATTACATCTAATATTTGCTCGTTAAGCATGCTAGACTAAGGCTCTTCCTTTCAAATAGTCCCATTTGGTTTCTTGATTTTGATCATGAGAAGCTTAGTCACTCCAATATTTTTGACTCGAGACTTGGTTTTTCATTTAGATTTCCTCATACGCCTCTTTGCTCTTGATATGATCTGGCCTTCAGTTGATAGAGGAGGTTTAGCAGGGGGTTTTGGTATCCAAATCCATCGATTACCTGCGTGATACCCTTGAGCACATAACAACGCTTTGAATATCCATCTCGGTGTTGTGCTAGCTCTCCATCGATGCCTTCGTCTATAAGGCTTGGGCTTCTTTTGTGGTCTTCTATGATATTTGTAAGTCCAAAGCCTATCCTTGGCATTAGCTCTTGACCTCCTTATTTCAAGCACGGCCTCGCTCACTCGTTCTCTCTGCTCAACATGCGTTTGTATCAACTCTCTCAACAAGTCCTTACTCTCATTACTAGGCTTGTGTGGCATGTCGGAATGTTCCTTGTCTTTCCCTTGAGGTTCGATGAGGTCACCCTTGCTAAAGGTTGTGACTATCCTCACACCTAGTAGTGTCAAGTGTATCCTATGCGCTACGTAATCAACCTCACACTTCGTCGCCCTTTTGAAAGGTTTCCCGAGGAGGGTTTCCTTTCCACAACTAGCACTATTCGGAGCAACATGGAATAGGATAGACAAGATTTCTATTTCAATAGTTACCAGGATTTTGCACTTTCCTATGAGTGCTAGTGGGTGTCCCCCGTATGGACTAATAGTTGCACTAGTCGGTGTGAGCTTTGGTTGGCCTAGCAGAGTCTATGCTTCATGGGTTAAGAAATTAAAATATGCCCCTTCATCAATGAGAGCATCGACAGTATGCTCTCTTTTTGCGGTGAGTTTGACCCTAAGATAAGTAAGCGGTACTATGTCTTCATCTTCCAGGCCTTGGCTTATAAGTTTAAGCCTTCTGACAAATGCCCTTGAGTCCCCAACTATACGACCAGATGTGGATTCTCCACCGATGTCTTGGATCGTCTGTGCAGTGCTATTCAAGGTGCATCTATCTTCAATACTGTCATATCTAGTCATCCTCGCAGTTATAGCTTGATGTTGTTGATTTCTGCTTTGACTAGATGCAGTCCGAATGCAACACATACGTGTTTTGCAGTGTGGCCTTTTTTCCCTTGTTGGCTAGATTAGCCCATTGAGGCTCTAGGGTCTCTATTTGTCTTTGTTCAGGTATGGGCTTGTGGTTGCTCCTTTGCAAAAAGTGAGGATCCATGCTTGTGTAGAGCCATTCCACCACGAAAGCTTGCAAATGATCTTAAAAGAATAAAGGGAAAACTTACTTCAAAAAAGTAGTGGAAAAACTAGTCTCATCTAGGTCCAATGAGCCCTTATTTTTCCTCCTCTCCTTAAAATGCATCTCAAAAATGGTCATAGGTTGCTAAAATGAGAGAATATCCACCATTTTTCTCCAAGTCTTGTCTAAGCCCTTCAAAATTAACCATTCTTTGTTGTAGAGAGCTTGTCTAGTCACATTTATGGTGCAACCAAACCCTGTGACCAATTTTTTTATTGTAGTTCCTTATCTTTAATGTTTATGAGAGCAGAGTCTAAAGACAATTTTTGAAGCGTAAAATAGCTCGGGAGGTCGTAAAAGACCAAATTTTCATACAAAATGAAATGGTTGTGGATCGATAAGCTAAAGTTTTCTAAGATGGAGTTCGATGCCAGGAAGCCAACACAAGTCTCGGTTCATCAATCGGAGTCCGTTTGACCCCCCATTTAATCCCTACAAGGTTTCGCATTATGAAGTAGCTATATGATCTAGGAGCTGGAAAGCTGGAGTTTTTCTAGATGGAGTTCTATATGCCAGGAAGCAAACACAAGTCTTGATTCGTCTATCGAAGTCCGTTTGAACCCCCATTTAACCCCTGTAAGGTTTTGTGTTATGAAGAAGATATATGATCTGGGAACCAAAGAGTGCTTGGCGAGTACTAGGTTTATAGATTATGACGTCACAAAGTCATCCGTCCAGATGGATCTCAATTTCAAGCATGTTTGCCTCCTCAAAAGTGAAAAAACCACTTTCCCCATAGTGTGAAACCCCCAAAGTGAACTAGTTTTTTTATGTTTTAACTTTAAGCTTGGCTTAAGCTTGTGGAATGAAGGAGCATGAAGAAAAAACGTTTTTTTTTGGGGGGGGAGGGGGGCTGGGGGGTGCCATTTTTTTCAGTGCCCTCTCCAATCATTAAAAAATGATTTTCTAAGCCTGCAACCATGAGAGGAACCCTCTTGGCTATGATCTCCATCATTTTATCACCCTTCATCACCGTTGAAATCACCGAATTTGATCCATTAAGCAAAGAGATGTGTTTTTAGTCTGTCTCTCTCCTCTTCTCGATTCTTCTCGTGGATCAATGTAAAAGAGAGGGGGATGGGCTGAGATGGACATTTTTTATCAAACGATGAAGAGGGGGTGGAGAGACATGTGAATTGCAGTTAGACGGATCATCAGCGATGATCATGGAAGAGAGTCAACGAGCCTCCAACGTTGAAAAATGCGCATCATAATGAGCGGTTTTATGAAAAAAATGTAGATTTTATTGTTTTATGATGAATTCTTGTTGGAAATGGTTAGTAATGATTGGATTTGATTGGCAATTCTCTATTTGATCAGTCATGTTGAGAGAATCATTAAAAAATCAGTCATATAATGATTATATGCAAAACATGCAAAATCCGAGACTAGAGGATTTTAGGAAAAATATGTGGTTTTGGATTTTTTGTGTGCATTTGATGTTCCCATGGAATGAAATATGCTAAGAAAATCATATTTATTTTAATGATACTAATCATTCTACATCTGAAAATTAGTAATTATCTATAATTTTTTATAAATAAATAGAGAAAATTAAATAAAAATAGAGAAAATTAGATATTTTACGTCATAAAAATAAGGAAAAATAAGATTAATGTATATGGACATATGATGGAGCTAGAGCCTGAGTTTTAGCCTCAGTTCATCCCCATTTCTTTGTTGGAGTGATTTTTTATCACTTTCAATAAAGAAAAATACATTAAAAACCTGCCTACACCTATTAATACATGCAAAATTTTAAACGGCAAGGAGTAAGGGGGTTGTTGAGTGGTTAAAGTGCATTAAATCTTGATATTTGATGCTACATATCGTATAGGGTTCACAACTGTTTAAAATTTAAAGGGTCTGGTAGCACGAGGAAGCTCAGTGCTAGCCCTAAGCAAGGAAGTACTATCGCGTACAAAGAAAATCATGAAAAGAATTGTCTTCGCACTTTCACATTGCTGATTTTCAATGAATATTTGTGTGAGCATGATGGTCATATTCCCTTGCATTGATGCACCACATGGTATCATATCCTGGATGCATAGCACCTGTTTGTATGAGTGATGACCCGATGCTGAGAGTGTGAGGTATCCCAAACCGTAGGGCTAGATATTCAGTTCCTTGGAAGTTATTTGGTGATGTTTATATATCATCTCCTAGATCGTTAATCAAAAGAGTGGACTTTGTTTCGAATGTGTTTCCTGTTCACAACGCATCTTGGGGCCAATCCTCGAGGTGTAGGAGAGTCGTAGTGGAGCCACAGTGATCAACCAAGGGGTCCTCCCTGTGTGTACGCCACGTAGTGTAGAACACCAATATGTTTAGGGACTTCCTCTGAGGAGTGGGATTATTTGTTGGACTACAAAATCATACAAAAGCAAAGTTCTTAAATGCTCCTAGCCATGAGGTTGTGTGGGGTGGTTTTAGGTGAGTAGAGGGGCCCAGCTAGTGCCTTAGAGCCAATGTCGGCCCGTTTTAGGCTCCAACAGGTGGTGCATTTTTCGAGAGTCACTAATAATAAGTGGCAGTTTTTGAATCTTAGTCAATAGAGGTGGTGCCAAAAGTCAATGACTTAGACTCAAAAGATTTTCAAGCCAAGCTTCAAAAGCAAGAATGGGCTAGACAATGGGCCAATATCAATGTAAAAGAGAGAGGGATGGGCTGAGATGGACGTTTTTGGTCAAACGATGAAGCGGGAGTGAAGAGACACGTGAATCAAAGCTGGATGAATCATCACCGACAATGGAAGAGCGCCAACGAGCCTCCAACGTTAAAAAACGTGCATCATAATGAGCAATTTTATGACAAAAATATATATTTTACCGTTTTATTATGAATTCTTGTTGGAAACAGTTATTAGTAATGCTTGGATTTGATTGAAAAATCTACGTTTGATGAGTCACGTTGAAAGAATCATTAAAAATCAGTCGTATAATGATCATATGCAAAACACGCAAAACTTAAGAGTAGGCAGTTTCAGGGAAAATATGCGATTTTTGGGCTTTTTTTGTGCATTTGTCGTTCCCATGGAAAGAAATATGCTTTAAAAATCTTTTGCTATGAGAGTAATCAGTCTACATGTGAAAATCAGTAATTATATGTAATTTTCTATAAGATTTTTGACATCATAAAAATAAGGAAAAATAAGATTAATGTGTGTGGATGTATGATGGAGCTGGAGCATGAGTTTTAGCCTTATTTTAGCCCCATTTCTTTGTTAGAGTGAGTTTTTATCGCTTTCAATAAATAAAAATACATTAAAAACCATACATACACATATCAATGTATGCAAAATTTTAAACATCAGGGAGTAAGGGGGTTGTTGAGTGGTTAAAGTGCGTTAAATCTTGATGTCTGATACTCCATATCATATAGGATTCGTGGTTATTTAAGATTTAAAGGGTCTAGTAGCATGAAGGAAGCTCGGTGCTAGCCCTACGCAACAAAGCACTATTGCCTAGAAAAGAAAATCATGATATTTGTTTGAGCACGATGGTCATATTCACTTGCATTGATACACCACATGGTATCGTATCCTGGATGCATAACAGTTGTTTGTATGAGTGATGACCCGACCCTGAAAGTGTGAGGTATTCCAAACTGTAGGGCTAGATATTCAGTTCCTTAGAAGTTATTTGGTGATGTTTATATATCATCTCATGGATCGTTAATCAAAAGAGTGGACTTTGTTTCGAATGTGTTTCATGTTCACGGTGCATCTTGGGGCCAAGGTGTAGGAGAGCCATAATGGAGCCGTGGTGATCAACCAAGGGGTGCTCCCTCTGTGTGTGCCACGTGATGTATAACACTAATATGTTTAGGGACTCCCTTTGCTACTGAGGAGTGGGATTATTTGTTGGACTACAAAATCGTATAAATGCAAATTTCTTGGATGCTCCTGGCCACCACGAGGCTGTGTGGGCTGGTTTTAAGTGAGTAGAGGGGTCTGGCTAGTGCCTTAAAGCTAGTGTCGGGTCTGTTTTAGGTCCCGACTATTTGTAATTGAATAATGACATGAAAATGACCCCATAGCAAGACCAAATTTCAAGTTCTTATACCAATAAAATGAATGGAACTTCAACTATTAAGAAATTATTCTAGCAAATATCCATGAAAAGACGTGACCATGACATATATTCTTGAATACCATATGATGTTAAGAAATCATAGTTGAATTGGAGTAGAAGTACAATGGAAAATATGAAGTAAGGAGTGGAAGTACAAGGAAAAGTATGAAGTATGATACTCATCTCATATTAAGGTGTCTAAAGAGTACTCGTCCTCTATGGTTGGTGGGAGGTTTAAGCCTCAATAGCTAGATTGATTAAATTGAGAAATGATCAAAACATTCTTACAATGGCAAGCTCTTGCCTTTTTATAGGATCTCCTAATAATCTGAGGTTCTTACAAGGCTAAGGTTGAATTTTACTTTATTATACTATCAAGGCATGGCACTCCAACCATGACATCATAGGGTAGTTTAGGCTTAAAGTCATTTGAGAAGCTGCACCCTATGACATGTAGGGAGCCATTTCAAGAGTGTCAGAATGGTTCATTGTGCACCATAGGGTCTAGATGAGGAGCTTGCTTAGTCTATATTTGTTACAATATTACAAGACATGTCACGAACAAGGATCACACAACCAAAAGGAAGTAGAGAAAGATCAAGGAAGCCCAAGTCAAAAAGTGAATGAAGAAGCTCATTCTTTTCAGGCAGGAAAAGTGGAGGAGAAGGCAAGCTCAGAAAAAACATGGGAGAGCACCGAAGTTTCTAGCAAGGCTCTCTCAAGGATGAAGGCCATCTTGTCAAGGATAAAGGAGGACTTCTCAAGGATCAAGGATGCTCTCTCAAGGATGAGGGAGAACCTTAGAGGGCTCTCACAAGGAAAGTGTTGGGTGCAATGTAATTCATTTTATAAGAGTGCAAAGGTCCCTCCTATGCAAGTTGTAAAGTCTAAACGGACATGGGTGAAGGGTTAAGTCAACTAGCAAGGAATGGAGAAAGGGGACCTTGGCAAGATACCCGATTATGTAAAAAAGGGGATGGGTGCCCAAGGGCTTTAGGGTTTTGTATATAAACTCAAAAAGTGAATGAAATGCTCATTCTTTGGTGTGTGGCAAAAGTGATCTCTTCTTCTTCTCTTCTTATCTCCTTCTTGCTTGCTTGTGTGTGCTTGAGAGAGGGAGTGTGAGGGAGTGAGTGTGTGAGGGTAAGGGATCGTGGAGAAGAAGCTCTCTATCATCTCCTCTCTTCTTCTTCTTCTTCTTCTTCTTCTTCTTCTTCTTCTTCTTCTTCTTCTTCTTCTTCTTCTTCTTCTTCTTCTTCTTCTTCTTCTTCTTCTTCTTCTTCTTCTTCTTCTTGCGTGCGGCTATGGAGGATGAAGCTCGAAGGAGAAGGCTTGAAGTTGTTTGAGCTTACATCTCGAATCATGGAGCTACCAGCTTGCTTGAGGGAGGAGGCTACTCATTCAGGCATCGAGGTAAGTTCACTACACCCCCGTAGGATTGAAGGCACATCTGGTAGGGAAGAGATAGCCATTTGTGATCACTTGAAACTCTTCAAGCAATAAGCAGTCCGTGGGTCTTGGCGGTTGAGCGTAAGCTCCCATTACATTTTGGTTCCATTATTGGGACCAACAAATTCAAGCTTGAGCAATTGTGTGCCTCAAATCGAGTATTGAAGTAGGGTTACATCCCTGAACTGGTGCTTGAGATAGGTAGGAGATTTGGGTTTTTTAATCTTCAAAACAAGTAATTATTTTGGATGTTTGATGAGTAGACGAGTAGAAGGAATCATTTCAGTATTTGTGTTTTGATTTTTGTTGCATTTAGAGTCGGATAGGAGCAAGAAATCGAAGCAAAAAACTGTAGGGTTTGCTATAAAACAAGACAAAATCAAGGAAAACATGGGCTTGCACTCCATTGACAAGGCTTGAGCACTAACGAGACAGCAAAGTATAAATCCCTATTCAGCCAAGAACTTAGACCAGAGTGCGAAAGTTGCACTTGTTATCTTGTATTCGCACCCACATTGTTTCGACACTTGTAGTGGACTTGGAAAAAATTGAAAGCCTGATTTTGCACAGTGCAAGGAAAAGAGCAACATGCACGCACTGAGTGAACTAAAATTGAGGGTTGGCTCTGTCAATAAAAAGGAACACATTCAGACCTAATTAACAAAACAAACCCACCAATAGGAGGCAACACTCAAACCTACTTCTTTCTTCAATCGGGCTACCTTTTTTCCACCTTTGCCCTGCGTCTTTTTTATTTCATGTTGCTTTCTTCGTGTTGGGGTTAACATTACCCCCCTCCTAGACGAGTGCCAGTCCCATGGCACTCTTCATCGAATGGTAGCATGCGGTGCTTGCACCGAAGACGTGGGTGGAAGGGACAGGTGTGGTTTGCCTTGGGGGAGTTCTAATGTTGGTGCAGATAAAGGTCTTTTTGGTGGCACTGTGTTGTTCTGATTGGTTGGTAATATGATTATTATAGGTGGCGATAGGGCTATCTTTGTTGGGAATGGCCACTCATAGCTGGCACGGGGGTTGGTATTCATTCTAATGTTGGTGCAGATGAAGGTCGTTTTGGTGGCACTGTGTTGTTCTGATTGGTTGGTAATATAATTATTGTAGGTGGCGATAGGGCTATCTTTGTTGGGAATGGCCACTCATAGCTGGCACGGGGGTTGGTATTCGTGGGATGCTCATGGTGGATTCTGCGTGTGATGATTCTCTGGTGGTTTGCATGATGAAGGAAAGGACAAGAGGTCAGAGTGGAGCGTTGATGTAGAGCTGACGGCGCGTTCATTGGAGTCTTTAATACCTGCAATTGGAAAACCTCGCATGTGGTCTCTCCCTAAGGGGTGGTGCTAGTCTTCTTATCGTGCACAAGACAGATTTTGATTAGTTTGGGAGACAGGTCGAACTCGAAGCAAGCCTGGAGTATTGTCCTACACTTGAGGACCCAAACTGTGTGTATACTTTGGTGCAGATATTATGTGAGTGCACGTGCATACTTAGATATTACGTAGGTAGAAGACTACGGACTGGTTTCTGATAATGTCGTGTGGATGAAGCAAAGTGGTCCATGATGGAAAGAGGTACACGTGAAGGTGGGTGCAACATCCTGTGCATTGTGATTGCACGACGTAGCAGGGTAGAACACAGGATGGTGTACTATCCCTAGGTGGTAGACATTGGGCCTGTGTGATGAGGACGTTGTACTATTCATGGCCATTCGTGCAGTGCGTGCCCCAATTGATTGCCATAGTTGTAAGGCAGAGTGTAAGAGAGAAATGTGTGAATGGGTCAGGGTGACAGGCCTAACCATAGGTGCGACGACTCCGTAGGTCTGTCCTGCCCTTGATGAGCCCTGAACTATTGTGGGGGGTGCTAGGGGGCTAGGGGACCAGGGGCAGAGCCAGCGGACCAAGGGCACTAGACGCACTTGATTTGAGGGCCCCTAGGTGCAGTGCTGTGATCGTGGGTGCTTTTTTTTTTTATAACCATAGTACAACCATTGCAATATGCGGAGGCTATGAGACTTTCACTAGGTCGGGACATGTCAAGCCTCGGAGGCTCAGGAAATGGATATGACGGTCATGATTTTGCCCGAGCCTCATTGTTAGGGGAGCCGTTGTTGTGATATTGGCGTGATTGCAGTGACACCCATCGTGAGCTCACTGTAGAGCTTGGCCCAAGAAGAGAGCGTAGCCCATGACTATGCTTTGGTTTGTGCGATGTGGGCACTCGCAAGGGTGATTTTTTGCATTCAGCAACATGGCTTTGTTGCGATCCTTTGTGCAGTTGGTGGTCTTGCGGTGGCCTAGCCATTGAATGCGTTTGCACAAAGACATATC